>NC_134533.1:124715489-125024596 GCF_050624435.1 Tenrec ecaudatus | reverse complement strand
CCACGCATACCTTCCCGACCTAGGCAGAGGTACAGGTGTTTCAGCCATGTGCAAAGGCTCCACGGCAGTTGAATTGACTGACAGCCCCTGGCCTAAACCAGTGGTCAGTAGCTCCCTTAGAAATTCTATCCTCTGTCCCTCTGCCCACTTAATGCACAGGCTGACCATGCTGCTCAGGTCCTAGCATCACCCACCCCTGACCTAGGAACCACATGCTTCCAGTATGGAGTAAGGGGAGCAGGTTTGGTGGCAGGCAATGACCCAGGCAGGTCCTCTAACAAGACGCTGCTCCCTTCCCTCTTCTGGCTTTCCTTCCTTCAATCAAAAGATGCACACGCCCTATGCTAGAGCCCCTGCTCTCAGGGATGTGTTCAGTGCTGGATACAGCAATCAAAACCTGGAGTTCCTGGTAATGCACACCCAAGCCCTCTATAAGCACATCAACAAGTAAATCTATCCCCATGCCAGCCAAGGGTAGAAACTGATGGGTGGGCGAACTTTAGAGAAGGCGATCAGGGAAGCAGCTCTGTGAAGATAAAGTAAAATTCTGAAAGAGCCAATTCTGTGGGCAAAAGCTTTCCAGGTGGCAGAAACAGCAAGTGCAAAAGTAGCAGGGAGGGATGGCTGAAAGTATCTGAGAAAGAGAAAAATGCCCCATACAGGGCCCCATTTGCTTTTTGCTTCAGCCTTTCCCCCTGTCTTGTCCAGTTGGTGGAAGACACAAAGTCTGGCCGGAGCCCAATAGCTCAGGGCAGAGAAGTGCTCCATAGGACTTGTGAGGCTGTAAATCTTTAGGGAACCAGATCGCCTCATCTTCCTGTCGAGTAGCTGGGGGGTTCCCACCACCACCTTTTCAATTAGCAGCCCCATGCTTAACCTGCTGTGCCACCAGGAGTCCTTCAACTTTACAATAATTCATGGCAATTTGTGATCAAGTGATACTAGAAAATCCAGACATGTCCAGGCAACCTTGATACAGCAGTGTGTGTGTGGCGTGTGTGTGCGTGCGTGCGTGTACGTGCATGTGTACGTGGTTGCCTGGTCATATTGTGGACCTACGGAGTGTCTAAGTATCTGAGAGGCTCTAAGGAAGGACCTGTCATTGGGATAGAGGTTTTGGACTGATGTAGGTGCTGACAGGTAGGAACTTGGAGCCGAACAGCATAGGATGAAATCCTAGAAAATCCCCGCCCTCCCGGTGCTTTTGACCCCAGAGTCTCTGAGCCACGGTGGCTTCTTGCCGCTGGTCCTTCCTTGCTCCTTCTGGCTACCAGCTTTGGTGGGTCCAGTTCTCTCAGAGCTGCTCAGTCCAGTCACTCAGAGATCTGCCCTTTGACCATGGGAGTTGACCTCCAGCATGGTCTTTTCTCCCATTCTGTACCAAGAAGGGTTGCAGGACTTGGGTCTCTCATCCTGGGGCTGCCAGATGGACTACCACTGCAGGAGAGTCCTTCTCTACTGACTTTGTTCAGTGGGGCTGGAGAAACGAGGGTCCACTTTACAGGTCTGGGAGCTCTGCTCTTAACTTCAGCCACTCTAAAATGAGGCTGTATGCTGGGAATCACAGCCAAGCAAGGAGAGAGGGCCCTAGCCTGCAGCTAGCCCAGCCTGTTCTTAGTAAGCTCGGCATGAGCCCACCCCAAAGCAGAGCTAGGCTCTTTCAAGCACCACATGTTAACAAAAAATGAATGGCTGGGAACATAGCACTCCCCCCTGCATGAAGCCAGAACTGCCATTGAGTCAATGCCAACTCGAGTCAATGCCTATAGGGTAGGACAGGGTAGAACTGGTCCTGTGTTTCCGAGGCTGTAACTATGCCCGAGAGTAGAGAGTCTCATCTTTCTCCCAAGGGGCAGCTGGGGACTTCAAACTGCTGGTTTTGGAGATCGAAACCCAACACATAGGCACCACATCACCCAGAGCCTTTACATTCCCTCAGCTAATTGTGAGTACTGTCCAAGGTACTTAATGCACAACTTAAATTTAGGGGGTGCGTGAACAATCACTATCTTTCTGTGGCGCACCCCACACCCCTGTCTTGTCAATCTCGGGCACTTGACCCACCACTCCTGACCTATCCCTGGGAGTATCCAGAGCTTTTTGAAAGGGAATGGGGCTGGGGCAGCACTGAGCTCTTTATGGACTGGACACAGGTAGCTACCAGCAGTGGATGGATGGTGGGAACCACATACAGGGACCAAGGCACAGCCAGTATATGTGGTGTTCAGAAGAGAACTGATCCACGTGAGACTCCATGAAGAAAACGTAGGGTGTTAGACTATGTGTACACTGATCGAAGCCAAGCGGGAAAATGCTAAGAGTCTGGAAAGAACTGTACTCACATGCTCAATACTGGGGATTCCTTCATAGTTATTTTCTTTAATGGACATTTATTCCTTTAAACATTTTCCACTTCTGTTATTTTCCAGTGAAAAATACAATGTAAGATATATATATCAGAAGGTAAACAAATAGATGCTCCTGGTTTTCCCAATTCTTGTCTATCTTGGCAAATGGAGACATGTGAGGCCGATAGTGCTGCAAATCACTTTTTCTCCCAAGGAATATCTTTTCAAGTAAGGATAGGTAGCTTGACTGGCCTTGCTCTTGTATTAGTACAAAACATGTCTTAAAAATGCAAAAAAGGAGGGAGCAAAGGAAGCGTTAGACCCGAGGGCCGCACCAGAGCTTCGGCTGCAATCTTTCCAGGCCTTCTCTGCCCACTGCCTACCTCCCCAGCCTGTGGTCAAGCTATGCCTTGGGTCAGCTCGGTGTGAAGTTCAGGAAAAGTGGCGGTATGATCCACATTCCACCTCTTCTTTCAACCTGCAAATTGAACATCACCGAGCAACCATCGGTACCCTAGCTCTCCAGGATCCCCAGGTGGGCAGCATGGCAAGGGCTCACCTGGGCAAATTGCTGGGCTCTCCTGTTCACTGTGAAGGAGTAGGTGCTCGGGAAGTGCAGGCTGACAGGTAACACAGAGACATTAAAGTGGAGGAGCAGGACACCTTCCCCGGGGCCCTGGAAGGCCGAGTCATTCACCAGTACAGCCAGTTGCAGGGTGCGGCTCTCTGTGATGGGAAGGCTCCGGTTGAGCACAAGCCCTGTGGGTGAGTGGATGGGAGTGAGGGTTGTAGAGCTGGCACTGGGCCATGGGCCACTCCTCCTGCCCACTGTTTCTGTTCTCCCAGACAGACCCCCTGTGTTCACATGCAGCCCCGTCCCCAGATGCCAAATCACCACTATGTACATTTCAAACATGCTGACCTGTGCACCCAAAGAACCCTGTCAGTGGGGAAGTGACTGGTGTGTGTGAGTGTGTGTAAGGAAGTGTGCATGTACTTATGGGACCAAACTAAAGCAGATCTCAAAGCAAGGACCCAAGTGCGAGTGGTTAATATCTGGGAGGCAGTCCCAGGGCACACAGGCAGGGTAGAGACAGAAGGAAAGGCCATTGTACATCAGCTATTCATCAAGTACACCAGCTCTGTGAGCACAGGAAATTCACCCCCTAGATTCTGGAAGCCTGGTCATGACAACCATCTCAGACTCCCCTACTCGAGGCATGGGAGATGGCCACTATCCACCACCTCCAATTAGTAGGGAGCTGCTGACAGCAGGTGCACATGTGGGTTCATGTGTGTGCGCATTCAGGCCAACTGTGGGTGACTCGGTAGCTTCCAGTATGCATGCCTGCATGGGTGGGGTGGTGAGGTCCACTGAGTCTACTGTGGGAAGTTGAGGCAAGAGAGCAACATGTGAGATCCCACAGACCCAGGAAGGACTAGGACAGACAGGCAGGGAGCTATGCACCCAAGAAAATAGCCCCTCTTACTATATTCATGCACTGTGGCCCGCACAAAGCTGCCGTTGCGTGAGGTCAACGTCTCATTGGGTGTGTGTTCCATACGGAAGGTCTGGCGTGCCCAGGCATCCCCCGAGAGCATCGTGCTCGCATACCGCCTCAGGAGCTCCCCAGATGCTGGCACCACATCCGCATCGAAGACCCGAAGCGTGGCCACCACAGTGCCCTACGGAGGGCAGGGTACCACATCAGGGTGGGTGGCAGGGCCTCCTTGGAGCACTACCCCCTGTCTGCATATGGGATCCCTACCCTACTAGCCCTGAGATCTTTCCAGGGTGTTCTGCATCCTGGCCACGTCCACAGGGGACCTGAACATGCGGCAGTCACTGCCTCCTCTGGGGACAGATTGACTTGGGCTTCGATCGCAATGGTCTTCCCTGTATAAAGATAGGTCAGGAGTACAGCAGACTTTCCGGGACTTACTGTGGCAGATGCCATGGAGCTTTGTTTATACGTCGTACCAGGGGCTCTAACTGAGGGAACTGGGCCAAGTGGGAAGGGTCTGCCTGAGATCACAGAGCAGCAGGACCTAAGTCCACGTGACCCCTAGAATACCCTCCTCTTAACAAAATGTGCATTACTTCCACCTCCTCACCTACCAAGCCTGCCCCTGGGCGCCCAGAGAAACAGACAGAGGTCACACAGTGCACGGGGCCACCTGCTACACTAAATCATGGGCCTGGCTGCAGGACAACCCAAGGCCCAACAGAGGGCAGCCATGCTCTTTTGCGGGCCAGAATAGGGCCTGCACAGTCTAAGAGGTCCCCGTAGATCCCTGTCTCTATCCAATCCCTGGCCCTTCCCCTTTGAGGGGAAGACTGCAAGGATGGAAGCACTCAGACAACAGGGCTGGGCTGTGTGAGGTCAGGTACACACAGGCCGGCCCAAAGGTCTTCTTCTCGCCCCATTCTACTTCCTTGCCCTAAAGGCCTGCAGTAAATACTGACAGACAGATGGGTAGATGGACAGACAGACAAATAGCCAGATAGACACACAGCTAGATGGACAACTGAACAGAGAAATAAAAGGACAGATGAAGAGCTAGACATCCACAAAGGCAGGCAGACAGATGTCAGGATGGATAGGCACCTCCTTCCGTTTGAACTCCACCACTGTGCTGGCAGTATCAAGTCCCCCAAGGAAAGTGGGCGGCGAGTCGTCTTCATCATACACAGTCACAGGGAAAGGTACCCTCACTTCCTCCTCTCTTGTGCCAGCTCGCACTGTGCATGCGGCCACCAGCTCATACTTTTCCTGCTGCTCTCGGTCCAGAGCCCAGAGTGTGCTCACCTCCAGGGTGTCTGGGCTGCAGTGGAAGGGCAGGTGCTCACCTGGGACAAAGCAGAGCAGGATCTGGTGACCAAAGCAGACCAAGTGAGCCGCCTTCCTTGTGGGGAAGAGTGTGGAGTCCAACGGGGATGGACCAGTTCTCTGGCACGTGGGCCATCTGGCCCTGCACCTGCCTCCTCAGGCCCACTTGTGCTATTAGAAAGGCAGAACAGAGGCCTGTGCTAAACAACCATGAAAAGGGGCCAAGGGGCCTCTTTTATCAACTGACGCTGGTGCTCGAGGTTTCCCTAGACACTTGGGTGTTGAGGACCGGCAACAATGACGAGGACACTGTTTGGGAGAGGCTCCAGCCTGGCCAGGGTGAAGACCCAGACATCTAGGTATGGTCCTTTACCAAGTCATAAAATACATTGTTGGGTATTTTTAAACTTAGAAACCTACTAGCTGCCCATTTTAGATAATGTGAGAAATAAGGAAATCATCCACAATCCCATTGATGTAAAAGAAACACAGTGGATGGGTGTGTACTCTCCGACAAAGCTCACACACATTCATCACATGTCCCGTGCCACTAGCTCCTGCGGTGTGGTGGATTCGTGTCTCAGTTTCCTTGCCATACACTGGGGTGATGGTAGTCACGGTGCCCCGTTTGGGCCAGCCATGCTCTGCCTGCTGACATCAGGGACTCCAGTCAATGTTCAGAAAGCACAGCATTCTTCTACCAGAGAACGGCCCAGAATCTACCCTCAGGGGAAAGCCCCAGCAAGGTGCACTTTTGGACACTTGGAGGTGACATCGGGGACACAGCTCAGCTGGCTCCCTGGCACAGCCCAAACTTTCCACAGGAACAAATTACAAAGCAACCTGGGGATGCTTACCGTTCAGAGCTTTCCTTTCCTTTGCCTGGACACAAAACACAGTTTAGTACAATTTAAATGTGTGCATTTCAGCGAAAAGGGCCGCATGCAGAGCCACTTGCTGTGCCGCCAGTTTGGCACAAAGGACCTGAACCAGGGGAAAGGAGGGAGGGTGAAGGGCATGTGGGCAAGTGAGCTTCCGCCTGCTCTCAGAATGTCTGCCAAGCCATCACCCAGTTCTCGGGCAATCAGCCTGCTGTGGACCGCTTTCGACTGCTGACTAGCAGTTCGCCCTCTTATCCCTTTCAGTTGCAGACCCTCTGCTGTTTCCTCTCCACCTCCACTCCGTTTAACTGTGAAACCGTACCCCCCAGTCCCTCGCCCCCCCCCCAACCCTCCATCCTTCTCCTCCCTGCAGCTGCTCAGGCAGAACTTTTTCCTCGTAGCACCCAGCATCTGACCCAGCCTGAAACCCGGCTGGCTCCCCCTTCAACATTTACCGGAGGCTGCTGTCTCAGTTCCCCTTCTGGTTTCTTTGTTATCTCAAATCTAATTTCTCAGAAGCCTCCTAAATGCCTCCCTGCTTCCTCCTGAGACCCGCCGTAGTCCACATGTGCTTCATTAAGTTATTAAAGCCTGCCTTCTTTCGGAATGTCTCCACCTTTGCTACCCCTTTCCCGGACTCCCACTGGAAACAGGCTCTCCATTTTTCTTATATCCTCCCCATGACGGAGTCCCCTTGTCCCCCCACTCCCCACTCCCCAAGCAAAGAGGCTCTAGCAGGCAGGGTCTCTGGCTGGTATGCTCATGGTTGTATCCTTCGCCCATGGCAGGCACAAGAGAGATCGTTCTGGCCTATCCGGGGAAGGGGTGGTGTGTTGTTGGAATGAATGTGCAGGGCAGGCCTCGCCAGCAGGCCATACTCACCCCCCAGGAGCTGGTAGACCACACTGATGTTGGGGCAGAGATACTTCACAGGCAGCAGGCCGAACTGATGGAAGGTGCCAGGGGGCTTGTTCTCCCGGATGCGGAAGGACAGGCCCTTCTCTGGGAAGCAGAGGTCCCTGGGTTTCAGGAACCCACAGGCTGGGAAGGAGGCATTGATGAAGGAAAAGTACACCCGGGCACAGCCTGGCCACTGACACTCGCCCTCTCGAAGGGCAGCTGGTGAGAGGAAGACCTGGAGGTGGACGGTGAGCAGGGGGAAGCCGCCATCTGCAGAGAAAGAGCCAGGAGGGCCTGTGGGCACCATGCCAATGGAGGGCAGGCTATGAGTTGCTGTAAGATTCAGTCCTTAGGGCGGCCTACGTGTTCTGCTGAGCCAGTCACCCCATCCTAGCACTCCTAACCCCCCTCTCATCATCATCTGCGCCCGCCCTGCACCTCAGGACCTTCAAGGCCTGAGACCCTGGTCCATCTGAGTGAGCATCAGTAACTCCCAGGACACCTTTTCTCGTCAATCAGACTTTGCTCAAGTGTTCCCTAAGGCGGCCACCCTGAGCGTCTTCCCCCCACCCCCATTAAGCCAGTGCCCCTCCAAGAACGCCACCCTGAGCATTCCATACCGCCCATCGCATCACTGCCTTCGAAGATAGGGCGAGAGTTCTGCATCTCGCTACCTCCATCACATCAGTGTGCCCCCGGGAGCTCCCCAGAACAAGCCCCTCAGCTCCCGCAGAGGGACAGCTCCTCCAGCGCCGGATCCTACTGTGCATGGTGCCCTGCCCACGGCTCCTTCCCTGGCTGTCTCTATTGTAGAGGCTCTGCTGACACACGGCCCCACGGGCAGACACCCCAGTTCTGAGAGGGGGGCTTTCCAGGTGGTTCCATGAGAGCCACATCACAGTACCTTCCTCTCTGAGGAAGCCTGGCACTCCACTAGAGGGCTCTGGCTTGGCCCACTATCTCAGCCCGGGGTGGGGGTGGGGGGGGCGCGTTGCTCTCACAGCTGCTGCTTCTACATTCCGCTTTGATTCTCCTTAGCCGCTGCTTCATTTCCTCAGTCCTCAGCTGTAACTAACAGTTCTTTACGTAAATAGCCTCCGTTCAAATTCAATGTGTATTTTTCTCCTGACTGAACCCTGAAGAAAATAGAGGCTTTTATCAGTTCACAGCCATAGACTCGGGCTCCCAGGAAACACAGACCCACACACTCTGTCTCACAGCAAGCACCTACTAGAGCACCCACCCAGCAATGTTTCGTTCCATATGCACCCCCCTGGGAGCTTAGGGGAGGGCGGCAGGGACTAAGGTGCTGAGACCCAATTCAGGTGGTACCTCTCTGGCAAGCCCCTAGAGGTGGGGGCTGTCCCTCCACGGGCCACTGTGGTGGCCCCAACTTTGGTTGGTACAGAGAGCAGTAATGTTGCCTAGTAAGGCATGTTGCTTCCCTTGTGTTCATAGCATGCTGCCTCTCTTCTCCAGATGGCTGTGAGGGCTAGGCGAGGCCACAGTAGGTAGAGAAGGGACATAGGAGGTAAAAGACACTGCTTATACCAGCACTCTGTCGAGCCAAACGGCAGGACTCTGCCTAGGCCCCTTTCCCAGCCCCTGGTCTTCCCTTTCTTCCCTGCCTGGGCATCTCAGCATGGTCAACTCTTGCTCGGCCTCTTGTGCATGTTCCCGTGGCAACAAAGTTGGTGAGTTTTCACGGGAGCTGCCTTTTCCCCATCATGTTCAAGGTCACATGCTAAATTCAAACTCTAGAATTTTCCTAGCTCTTCATAACTCCATTCTCACAATCCCCAAATCACTCTTAAAAGGCCACTAGATTCGACATACGGAGAGTCCCTAAACCTTGCACATGATTTTCCCAAAATTTCAATACTCTGAGAGCCAAGGGTCATCATGGCCCCCTAGACTCATCCTGGCTCCCACAGCCCAATGGGTACTGTTAGGTCAACTTCATTTGGTCCCTTACATGCAAGCTTGTAGAGGAAATGCTGCAACATGGGCTGTGCTGCCTCACCTGCGTTTGTGGAAGGGATGGGGATGAGACAGAGGTAGAGAAAGGTGAGGATAAGCAGGAGAGAGGAGTGTGATAGAGGTGGAGTAGGGCAGGGTGGGAATGGAGGGTAAGGCAGTGGGGGTGAGCAGGATGAGCTGAAAGCTGCTAACTCACTGCGAGAGCTGAGCTTCTCCCAAGTGCTCTGGTCCAGACTTTGGTTCAGGTAAAGGAGACCCTTGTCCTTCTGGATGTGGATCCAGGTGTTCTCATGGAGTCGAGAGCGGTAGGCACCATAAAGGTGCTGGCCCAAGTGGAAGCTGGGCACCTCACCGGGCGAGTCTTGCAGTGTGTGGACATAGAGCAGCGGCGTGCCGGCAGGTTGATCTATGTACAGCTTCTCCCAGTAGGTATCCCTTGAGAAGTAGAGGCCCAGTGGAGCTGCAAAGGCAGGAGCAACAAGAGGGGTGGGAGATGAGAGCAATGTCCCACCTGGAGCCACGGTGCATCCTCTGGGAGAATCCTGACTTGATCAGCCTCCCAGCCAGACTACCATTCCCATGGAAGCTTTATTTCACACCACGACTGAGGTTTCTTTCTTAACCACTAAACCAAAAACAAACCCATTGCTATGGAGTTAATTCCAACTCATAGCAATCCTATAGAACAAAGTAGCACTGCTCCATAGGGTTTCCGAGACTGGAAATCTTTATAGGAGCAGACCGTGGCACCAGTCTTTTGAGGAGTGGCTGGTGAGATGATTCACCAGTCCTGTAAGTTAAAGTCCAAGACTTCTTGGGCAAAGAACTCCTTGATTTAAAACTGTAATCCCAATAGGACTTTCTCATCTAAGTCTTTCTTTAAAAAAAAGTTTTATTAGCATATAATTCAATGGTTCAATCACATCAAGACGTACAATCATCAAAACAATCCATTTTAGAACATTTTCTTTTAAAAAATCATTTTATTGGGGGCTCATACAACTCTTATCACAATCCATACATCCATCCATTGTGTCAAGCACATTTGTACATTTGTTGTCATCATCATTTTCAAAACATTTTCTTACTACTTGGTATCAACTCCTCATTTTTTCCACCTCCTCCCCCACCCATGAACCCTAGATAATTTATAAATTATTATTATTTGTCCATGCCTTGCACTATCCGATGTCTCCCCTTACCTCCTTATCTGTTGTCCATTCCTCTGGGAGGGGTTATAAATAGGTCATTGTGATTGGTTTCCCTTTTCTCCCCCCAAATTCCCCTTATCCTCCTGGTATGGCTACTATTGGTCCTGAGTGTATCTGTCCTGTATTCTCTGTGTTTACAGCTCTTATCTGTACCCATGTACATGCTCTGATCTAGCCGGGTTTGTGAGGTAGAATTAGGGTCATGATTGGGGGGAGGGGGGAGGAAGTATTAAAGAACCAGAGGAAAGGTGTATATTTTGTTGTGGTTATACTGCACCTTGATTGGCCTGTCTTCTCCCCATGACCCTTCTGTAAGTGGATGTTCAATTGCCTACAGATTGGTTTTGGGTCTCCACTCCACACTCCCCCCATCCACCCGCCCCTTGCCAATTCACACTGACATGATATTTTGTTCTGGGTCTTTGAAGCCTGATACCTGATCCTGTCGACACCTTATGATCACACAGGCTGTTGTGCTTCTTCCATGTGGGCTTTGTTGCTTCTGAGCTAGATGACCACTTGTTTGTCTTCAAGTATTTAAGACCCCATACCGAGATCTTTTGATAGCTGGGCACTATCAGCTTTCTTCATCACATTTGCTTATACACCCATTTATCTTCAGCGAAAGTGTCAGGAAGGTGAGCATCTCAGAATGCTAGATTATTAGAACAAAGTGTTCTTGTGTTGAAGGAGTACTTGGGTGGAGGCCCAATGTCCATCTGTTTCCTTAATACTAAACCTATAAATATATGCACATAGATCTATTTCCCCATTGCCATATAAAATGTATTTGCATATGTACATGCCTGTATTTAGACCTCTATACATGCCCTTTGCCTCCTAGTTCTTTCCTTTAACTTTCCTCTTGTCCCACTGTCATGTTCAGCCTTCATTTGGGTTTCAGTAATTCTTCTTAGTCACCTTGCCCTTGATCAAGCCGTACCAGGCTTCCTACACCCTCCTCGTCATTTGCTTTGTTCTTGTACTCGTCGTCATTCGCTCTCTTTCCCTACCCCCAAATCTCCCTTTCCACACCCCAAGGAACCATTATTCTAGTTACTGTCTCTACAGATTTACCTTTCCTGAATTTCATATACACAAAACCTTAAACAACAGCAGTAAAACCTAAATTGAAGAGAAGCAGAAAGGATTAAAAACTAGAACAAATTTAAAGTGGGTCAAATGGTAATGTATTAAAATTTAACTTCACTGCATCTGCAGTACATTAAAATATAATTACAGTACTTGTATAAGTAAATCCTGCCTGAAAATGCACCAAAATTGTGTTATTATAGGAGAAAAATAAAATGGGTATGTGTGGGAATTATAAGATGGTTGCAAATCATTTTAAATTATGCAAGTTTGATAAACATATAATAAACACACTCATATGTTTGATAAACACACTTCAGTCATGCATGGACTGGAGGTCACATATGCTCAAGACAATTTACTCAGGTGTGTGGTGGCAGTGGGGATTGCACAGCCTGTATTAGTCTGGGCACATTAGGGAAACAAATCCACAGAAACTCATGTATAAGAGAGAGTTTTAGATAAAGATTATGTGCACATCAAGAAAACATCCCTACCCAGTGCTGCCCAAGCCCACAAGTCCAACATTAACCCATTAACCCATATGTCCGACACCAATGCTCCCTGGTCCTGCACGCCATTCTCACGATGGGTTATGGATCCCTGGGGTTGTTAATGGCTGACTTTCTTCTCTTTCCGGTCCATCTTAATTCGGAAGTTCAGCTGAAACCTGTTCCGCGTTGTAGTAGCTTCCACTGGCAGATGGGTGGCAGCTGCCCATGAGGTGCACTGTCCAGGAATCCAACCTGGGTCCCCATGTGGAAGGTGAGAACATGATCAATGAACCACTACAAGGCCCTGCAGTCCTATTGCGTTCATTTAGGAGGAATAAAAATGTGTATCTATCAAGCTATTTAATAAAAAAGGCAATTAGTCACAATAGCTGAACATGAACAGGGTGCAGATGCCCTCCCATGGCGATGGCTAAACAAATAGTCGTTTATTCCCATCATGAAAGAGGAAAAACCTGTAGCAACTCGACTCATGTTACATCAGGCCAACTGGAAGGAACCGTCACACAAGAAGAATGCTGAGGCATGACCCCAGACTGATCTTAAGAGCTGCCTGGAGGGGTAGGAATGAGACTGGAAAGAGCAGGAGGATACTGAGGACGAAGGGAGGAAGGATGGTGGGAGACAGTGGGAGAACCACATATACGGAGGGTTTAACGGGATATTGTTGGTTTCATTTCCTGAGATGGGCTGTATGAATGCATATGTACAGTATGTACTTTGGAAAACAAACTGCCACCCCCCAAAAAAATCCTTCCAGATTTTTTTTTAATCCCTTAAACCTATGCACTGGTCTGAGTGACTTAGAGAAAAGAAGGAACATAAAATTGAAATGGAGCTGGATTCTTTAGTGACAAAGAAGTTCATTTCAAACAAACAAACAAAACACAAGAAAAAGGAAAGAGCAGCAGGGAGCTGGGAGACTGCCCATCTTTTGATGGAGTGTAGGCCACAAGGACCCACTGTTCGGCATAGCTAATCTTTGTGTATTTCAGCCACTTAAACTTTACTTCAGAAAAATGACCAAACAGTCACAGAGGGTCATGTAAGAGGTATAAGCAATACACCTTGTTATAAACTGGTACTACTTTGTACCTTAAATATGCTATAGGGAAACCAAAGTCCAAATTGATGGATTTCTCTGAATTTACAAACTATAGTAAAATGTAGTCCAAAATAGATAGCCATGAACACAGTGACCATGAAATCAAACTGTCCCTTGGTGACAAAGCCATTGTTAATCATAAACAGGTTCAAGGTTAATCTTGTGCACAGATATTTTTTTATTTAATCATTTTATTGGGGGATCATACAATTCTTATCACAATCCATACGTACATCCATTGTGTCAAGAACATATGTACATTTGTTGCCATCATCATTCTCAAAACATTTGCCTTCTACTTGAGCCCTTAATATCTGCTGCTCATTTCCCTCTCCCTCCCAAATGTCCCCTACCTCATGAACCCTACATAATTCATAAAATTATTATTATTTTGTCATATATTACACTGTCCGATGTCTCCCCCTGCCTTCTTCTCTGCTGTCCCTCCCCCAGCGAGGAGGCTATACGTAGATTCTTGTAATTGGTTCCCCCTTTCTACCCCACATTCTCTCCACCCTCCAGGCATTGCGACTCTCACCACTGGTCCTGAAGGAGTCATCTGTCCTGATTCCCTGTGTTTCCAGTTGCTCTCTGTACCTATGTACATCCTCTGGTCTAGCCAGATTTGTAAGGTAGAATTGGGATCATGATAGTGAGGGGGTAAGGGGAGAAAGCGTTTAAGAACTAGAGGAAAGTTATATGTTTCATTGTTGCTACCCTGAACCCTGACTGGTTCATCTCCTCCCCACAACCCTTCAGTAAGGGGTGTCTGGTTGGCTACCAATGGGCTTTGACTCTCCACTCTGCACTCACCCACATTTTCAATGACATGAATTTTTGTTCCTTGATGCTTGATACCTGATCCCTTCAACAGCTTGTGGTCACACAGGTTGGTGTGTTTCTTCCATGTGGGATTTGTTGCTTCTGAGCGAGATGGCCACTTGTTTATCTTTAAGCCTTTAAGACCCCAGACACTATATCTTTTGATAGGTGGGCACAATCAGCTTTCTTCACTACATTTGCTTATGCACACATTTGTCTTCATTGATCATATCAGGCACCCATTGATATGATTTTTAGTTCTTTGATGTCTGATAACTGGTCCCTTCAACAGCTCGTGGTCACACAGGTTGGTGTGTTTCTTCCATGTGGGCTTTGTTGCTTCTGAGCTAGATGGTCACTTGTTTATCTTCAAGCCTTTAAGACCTCAGACGCTATATCTTTTGATAGTCGGGCACCATTAGCTTTCTTCACCACATTTACTTATGCACACATTTGTCTTCAGTGATCGTATCACGAAGGTGGGCACCCACTGATGTGATTTTTAGGGATGGGGGAACAATAAGTGATCCAAAATCAGTAGCAAGAGGGTGTGAGAGGCCTGGTAGGGATTCAGCAAGGACAAGGTAACCGAGAGAAATTACTGAAACTCAAATGAAGGCTGAGCATGATAGTGGGACAAGAGGAATGTAAAAGGAAATAGAGGAAAGAACTAGGTGACAAAGGGTATTTATAGAAGTCAAAGACTGGAATGTACATATGTAAATATATTTATATGAGAGTAGGAAAACAGAGCTAAGTGCATATATCTATAGGTTAAGTACTAAGACAGCAGATGGACATTGGGCCTCCACTCAAGCACTTACTCAGTGCAAGAACACTTTGTTTTATTAAATTGGCATTCCAGGATGCACACCTTCCTGACACGATTGCTGAATAAAAATGTGTGCATAAGCAAATGTGGTGAAGAAAGCTGATGGTGCCCGGCTATCAAAAGATATAGCATCTGGGATCTTAAAGGCTTGAAGATAAACAAGCAGCCATCTAGCTGAGAAGCATCAAAGCCCACATGGAAGAAGCACACCAGCTTGGCTGACTATGAGGTGTAGAAGGGACCAGTTGTGCACAGATTTTAACTTGGATATTTTTCCATCCTTTCTCTGAGATAACTCTTGGCATTCCCTGTGTTTATTACTTTTAAACCTCTAGACTACCCTGAGGACTTGTGCAAATGATTGTGGGCCCCAAAGACCACTAAGTCACCTTATGTTGGCTGACTCAGAAGGGAAGGCATGATTCAATCAATCAGGGTTGAGAGTAGGCAATGGTTAAATTTCAACTGCTTCCTCTTCTTCTCTATAAAAGCCTTATTGTAACCAACTGGCATTGAGTCGCTTGTTTTAGAAACAAACGATGTCCCTGTGTGCAGACAGAGTAACTGCACCATATGTGCGTGTGCCTGTATGTGTGTACTTTCATGATGGAACAGTGCTCAACATTCTCCTTCATAAAATGTTTTTAATTAGGATTGTTTAAAAGATGGATAATTAGTCAAAACCACACTTTAAAACTTGCAAGTACACTCAAATGTACGCACACAAAAATTCGAACACAAAGTCAATAGTAGGAATGAATTTACCTTTCTAATTTGTAAGGGGCTGTCTTATACCAGCTGCAGCACGAACTGAAGACAACATGGAAACACACACACACACACACACACACACACGTCAGCCCAGATATGGGTTCAGCAAACAATCAGATGCCAAGTGGAGTCAGGTGAAGAGAACAGTTCAGATCACTTGGGATGAACTGAGGATAAGAGAAGGCATCTCTCCCTCAAGGCCCTTTCAATGCATCTTGATTAGGAGCAGCAACATGGTACTTGCTTCAAGTACTTGTGTACTGGTTCCCTCAAATGTGGGGGCTGCCTCCACCAGATGTTCTAGACCAGTAGCGATTGGTTTCAACCTTCCTAACACCATGACTCTTTAATACAATTCCTCATGTTGTGGTGACCACCCACAACACAGTTGCTACTTCATCACTGTAATTTTGCTACTGTTATGAATCGGGCGACCCCTGTGAAAGGTCATTGTACACCCAAAGGGGTCGCGACCCACAGGTTGAGAACTGTTCTAGACCAAGAAGGTCAGAGAGAGAGGGAAGAAAAGAGGAGAGAGGGAAATAACCTGGGCAGGTGTATACAAGCCAGACGCACCAGAGAGGTGGCAGGAAAGCTGTTAGACCTACACTGCTGATGTACCAGATACCGTGAAAACCCTTTTTTAAGAAAAATAACTGGCTCTGGAGGGGAATCTGAAATGTCTCAGCCCTCTTGCTCTCCGTAGACTTTTGGAAGAGATTCACCATAGAGAATCACCCTACTATCTATGATCCTTAAAAAAAAAACAAAAACAAATGCACTGCTATTGCGGTTATTCTGACTCTCAGTGATGCTACAAGGCAGGGTAGGCCTGCTCCTTTGGGTTTCCTAGCCTTCAAACATTAGAGGAGCAGACAACCTCATCTTTCCCCCTGCGAACAGCTGGTTGGTTTGAACTGCTGACCTTGCGGTGAGCTCAGTGCATAGCTCACTATCAAGAACCTCGATTAGGCCTTGAGCCCCATGAGGAAATTACAATAGAGAATTCTGGGAAGGGAGCACCAGCAGCATGACCTTGCCTGGGGTCTCACTGCAGCGACACAGGCAGGATGTATCCCCACATATGGGAAGATGGAAATTCATCCTTCTTTCTCACATGTTCTACTTGGTCTAGAAGGGCAAAGGCTTCCCTCCAGATGCCTCATCATGGCTTGATCTTCTAAATTTCACCACGAATTTGGACCAGGAGCTTAGAGGTTATGTCAACACCAAAGGACCATTTGCTCCAGGCTGGTCTCCTGTTCCATAAGGCACATGAACACTCAACCAGAGGCAGGACCTGTTCCAGGTCAGTCATGTGCTTCTGGCTCAAAGCAGGCCTCAGTGTGCAGTGGGTTTGTATCAGTCACCACAGACCCGGGACCCATTGCCAGGAGGAAGTCACATAATCCAACAGCCCGTGAACATAAAGCTGGCCTTAGGCCACTTTCAGCTTTAGGTTCTTGGGTGTTGCAAGCCCACTTCCTGCTGCTGCACATCCTGCACCATGGTGTGGGTCCTTGATGGGATTCACAATCTCCCATATTTGGTACTGAGCCAAACTTCACTTGTGCTTCTAGGCAGAAATTGCAGCCCCCTAGCCTGGCTCACAGGAATTAGAGGGTCCCCAATGCGCAGCATCACCCCTGCCCAGTTCCATCACAATATACTCTTTGTGAGAGCAAACTAAAAGATGGCTCACATTGGGTCCACTGGGAGTACCTGAGAACACCCTTCATGTTTCCCCACTCTGGTGCTGTCCTGAGCTACACTTTTGCAGAATAAGTTGAAGTCACCTGCTATCATTCAAACACAGAGAAAGAAGGAGAACAAGGATTTGTGCAGTGGCCTCTTAAGAGCCACACTCCCAATCATACATGAGCTGAATCATGGAATGATTACTTCCGGTGTCATGTCAGTACCTACTGGAGCCTGGTGCTGAGCAGAGTCACCACCCACTCCCTTTGGCATAATGTCTGGGCAGTACTCACTGGAGATTAAAGCCACCTCTCCCGGAGCCTCTGTGGTATTAGGCAACCCCTGGAGATCCTTTTATTTCAGGGGAGCTGAAGCATTGGTCACAGAAATGATGAATGGCTTCCCTTTAACAATGGCCCTGGGGAAGGAACCCCAGTGTGGGCCACCATGTGGAGTGAAGGACTCACCAGCTCCAAATAGGAGCTCACGCACATCGACAACTGGTAACCTGGGTGCTGCCACCAAATCCTGGTTCGCTGCAAATCAGGACACACAGCTCAGAGGAGTTCCAAGGTGAGGAGAAGGCGCGCAGATCAGGGTGGATCATATCTCCCAATGATGGCTGCACCAATCTCTATCCCAACTTATCGTGTGGCGTGGACTCCGCCATAGTCTGTCTCAGGGAACTCATATTGGACCCTGGTTTTCCCTTGGAGCCACTGTGCTGTGGAGGTCCATGGGGTGAGGGGTCACACACACATTGGACCCCAGCAATTGTGATGCCTCAAGCCTATTGGAGCATCTGCTGCTGCTGCTGCTGGTGGGGTGCATACATGCCTCAGAGGAGCTGGCAGGCCCACCTGTGGCCACTCCATCCTGTCCAGAGCCTCCACCTGCATACTCTAGACCCAGAAAGGGACTGTATGTCTGTGCAGGGCTCCTGCAAGACTCTTTTTCAAAGAGGCCTTCATGCCATATACAAATCACCCAATGGTCCCGGATGGGAAGATGGGACAGATTCCTTGACAGTTCCCTTATCATCTCAGGCAGGACAGCCTAGCTTATGAAACACAATTAGAGGCCAGATTCGAGGCTGTCAGGGGAGATTTGTGGTTGGCCAATGATTATGAGCCGAAATAGATTTAACACAGATATCTCCCCGATGGTCCTCATAACGGGGCACAGTAGCTTTAACGCTCCTCCTCATCACAGGAGAAAACCTAGGAGGTGGGTGCAGGGCCAACCTCATGCACACAGAAACAACAGCAGCACAGGGCCTGGGCCCAGTTAAAAGTCCAATATCACCAGTCTGAAGTTCATCTTCATTCTTGAACAAGGGGTTCCACTTCTTCATAGTTCACTAGGTCTGATAAACTATTCAGCCTGCCCCAGATGGGTGTATGGGCGGAGCCTGGGAGGAACTATTTGAAATTTGATTGCATTGGATATGAAGCCTCTACAGAGCTCTGGCCTTTTCTGGGCCTCTGCTTTCCCGTCTGTGAAACAAGGACACAGATACTGGGAAGCAGAGGAGAATCCACTGCAGGTGAGCGCGGGTTCTTGAGTTTGTGCAGGTGTTGGGCAATAAGAATCTTTCAGATCAGCTTCATGCCTGTGTGTGCTGGCTTCATCACTGTGCCACACAGCATGTAAGGACCCTTCGAGTCCAAGAGCTGGGTCATAGTGGGGCTTGGCTCGATGGCTAACAAAGCTGGAGCTGGTCACCATGCAAAGAACAGATGCTGTGGCCATGGGCAGCTGGGGGCTCACACTGCCAGCACCCGTCTGCCCAGGAGCGCTGCATGGCCCAAGAACTCAGACCCATGTCTGGTTGTGGCCAGGTGGATGAGACCTGCTGCCTGCACCATTTGATGCAGAACATAAAAAGCTTTTCCCACCCTCTGCCATTGCTTACCAACTACTCGCTCTACTTCTATCCACGTTTCTACCTGAGAAGGCTATGTCCTTATGGCTGTCCCTATCCTGCACATTTGCACCTTGCAGCCATCCCCTGGCCTGCACACACCACAACTACCTACACCATGCACATGGTGGGTCCCTCTTGCTAGGAATTGAGGCAGGATTCCCAGCATCATCCCTGCCCACAGGCCGTTCAGAGTTCTGCTCTGCTTTGGCTGCAGGCTAAAAGATTACAGTCCCTCTGGGACTGGCATGGGCTCATGCCATGGCCAGCAATCATCTTGTAGCAGTCTCCCAGGTGCAGACACCCCCAACTCCCTGTGCCTACAAGTTGCCTCCTAGTTGGCTAGAAACTTTGGACCAGTTCTGGCCCAGGAAAGTCAGCAAGTTTCAAACCTAGCAGGTTTTCTCCTACCATAGATTCTGGTCTGTGTCCTCAGCTATTAGGGCCTTGTAGTGTTTGTTTGTTTTTGATTTTGACATATCACGGTGTTTTCTTCCACCTTACACACTCTGCTCCCAGCTGAATCATTCTTTATTTTATGCTTCTCCTGCTCAAATTATTGCATGGTATCTTTCTCTTGACTAGGTGCACACTGATGCATACAACTCTTACATGTATTCTTTCCCTCACACATCATTCTACCTGAAACACTGTGACACTCTTGCTCTCAAACACATTCTTTACCACACACATTATTATATTCACACACAAGCCCTTGTCTGACACACATCTCACAAGCCCACCCATTCTCTCTTGCATAGACACTCCATCTTGTACACACGGTTACACACAAGGACACACACTTTCTCACACTGGGTATAGCTGGGCTGTCCTGAGGTGGGGCTCACCTGGCTGTTAAGGGAATATGGAACTCATCTGAGATTCCTTAGACTTCATCCTTAATTCTCTGTGGTTGACATACTATCAGCTGGAGATCTCAGTTCGGATCCAAAGGCTTACTGTCTGTGTGTCCTTGGTCTGTCACATTCAGCCAGAGGGTAGCTGAGGCCATATTCACTCTCCTTATACAGCCCCCCTCCCTCCTGACCTGACCCGCCCCCCCATGAAACCAGCCACAGAAATGCAAATGAGCCCCAAAGAGAAAGCGGATGACTACCAACAACTATATGAAACCCAGGATTCTGGATTTCAAAGAAAGGAAACGTGCTAAGCACAGTAATCGCTAAGAGACCCTGGTGTCAGCAGCAGCACTAGCATCTTGCCTGTGGGGCAGGGCCTTCCCAGCAGAACCAGCTTTAAAAGGCACCGTCATGGCTCCTGCACTTCACCAGCGGCGGGGATGCAGATGACATTTCTATTATGACCTGCAGAATCTCCTTAACAGATGATTTCCTAATGCAATCATCTTCACTGGAAATGGGAAACAGACCTGCTGATTCTTCCCCAGGGACTGAGGCTGGGGAGGCGGCCCTGCTCCCTACCCCCACCAAGCCAGCTGTCCATGGTCCTCCAACTCAAACCCAGGCCAGACACGAGGCCTCGAGGCCTTGGTAGGGACAAGTATACGTCTAAGGATGTGACCCATCCACCCCGACTGTCCTCCTTGTGTGACCCAGCAGCAATCTTGATTCCCCTATTAGGGTTTACTGGTTGAGCGATGCCAACATTTAAGGGCTTGGCTATTAAAGGAAGTTTGGCAGTTGGAACCTACCCAGAGGCTCCTTGAAAGACAAGCCTGGTGATCAGTTTCTGAAAGGTCACAGTCTGGAAACCCATTTGGAGCAGTTCTCTTGTGCATCCATATGTCACCATGAGTCAGAATGGACAACATACAAACCATACCTTTTTCACATACAGGTCCCGATGCGACACAGTTTGCAATTGACTTTGAACCTAAAGGTTGGTCGTTTACATATACCCAGAGGTACCACAGAAGATGGATTTGGTAATCTGATTCCATTACAATGATTATTACTGTTGTTAGGTGCCATGGAGCTGATTCTGGTCCATAACGACTGTAGGCATGACAGAACACGAAGCAGTGCGCACTCCTGCTGCATCCTCGCAGTTGTTCCCATGGCGAACCCCTTGTTGTAGGCACCACCTCAGGCTTTCCTCTGGTTCTCATGACTCCTCCATTTGCCAAGTGTGGTGTGCTTCTGCAGGGCCTGGTCTCTCCTGACAACATGTCCAAAGTTTGGAAGATGAAGTCTTACATTCCTTGCCTCTAATGAACACTCTGACAAACAGATTGCTTTGTCTTTTCAGCAGTCCGTGGCACTTTCAATATTCTTCTCCAGCACCACAATCCAAATGCTTCAATTCTTTAGTTTTCCTTATTCAATGTCCAATGTTCACATGCAAAGGAGGCCACGGAAAATACCATGGCTTGGGTCAAGCCTACCTTGCTTTTCAATTAAAGAAGTCTTGTGCAGCAGATTTAGCTAATGCGATGCGTCTTTTGATCTTTCGACAGCTGTTTCCATGAGCATTGATTGTGGATCCAAGCAACCCAAAATCCTGACACCTTCAACCTTTTCTCCATTTATCATGATGTCACTTACTGGTCTGCGTGTGAGGCTCTTGGTCTTCTTTACATTTAGCAGGAACCCACACTGAAAGCTGCAATCACTGATCTTCATCAGTAGGTGCTCCCCACTTTCAGCAAGTAAGGTTGTGTCATCTACATATCTCAGGCTGCCAATAAGCCTTCCTCCACTCCTGATGCTGCGCTGTTCTTCATATAATCCTGCTTCTCTGAGTATTTGCTCAGTATACAGATTGAACAAGTATGGTGTGAGGATTCAACCTTGGCACACACCTTTCCTGATGTTAAACCCTGCAGCAGTCTCTTGTTCCTTTTGCATAACCGCCTCCTGATCCAGGTACAAGTTCTTCGTGAGCACAAGGAAGTGTTCTGGAAGTCCTTTTCTTCTCAAGGTTATTCATAGTTTGTTCACAACCGCACAGTCAAATGCCTTTGCATAGTCAATAAAACACAAATAAACATCTTCTTGGTATTGTCTGCTCTGAGCCAAGAACCATCTGACATCAGCAATGATATCCCTCAGTCCACATCCTTTTCTGAATCAGGCCTGAAGTTCCCTGTCAATGTGCTGCTGCACTCATTCTATGATGATCTTCAGCAAAATGTTATTTGTGTGCAAAATCAATGGTATTATTCTATAGTTTGAGCATTCTGTTGGGTCACCTTTCTGTGGAATGGGTACAAATAGGGATCTCTTCCAGTCAGTCAAGCAGCTGTCTTCCAAATTTCTTGGCATAAATGAGCGAGTGCTTCCAGTGCTTCATCATCTTGCTGAAACATTTCCATTGGTGTTCCATGCGTCCAGTGCCACTTGAATTTCTTCCTTCACTGCCACTGGTTCTTGCTCATAGACTACTTCCATTGCAGGTGGGATGTCAACAAGTTCTTTTTGGTACAGTGACTCTGAATTCTTTCCATCTTCTCTTGATGCTCCCTGCATCATTCAATATCTTGTCCATAGCATCTTTCAATATTTCAACTCGATGCTTGAATTTTCCCTTTAGTTCTTTCAGTTTCAGAAATGCTGAGTGTGCTCTTCTCCCTTGTTTCTTTCTAATTCTAGGCCTCTGCACATTTCATTATAATATTTGGCTTAGTCTTCTTGAGCTTCCCATTGAAATTTTCTATTCAGCTCTTTGACTTCATCCTTTTTTCCATTTGCCTTAGCTTGTCTATGATTAAGATCAAGTTTCAGAATCACTTCTGACAACCACTTTCATCTCTTTCCTGTCTTTTTAATGACCTTCTTCTTCTTCATGAATGATGAGCATGATGTCCTCCCACAGCTCATCAGGTCTTCTGCCATTAGTGTCCAGTGTATCAAATTTGTTCTTGAGCTGTTCTCAAAATTCAGATGGGATAGACTCAAGGTCATATTTGGGCTCTTGTGGATTTGTTTTAATTTTCTCCAGCTTTATCCTTAACTTACATGTGAGCAATTAATGGTCTGTTCCACAGTTGGCCCTTATTCTGGTTTTATCTACTGATATTGAGCTTCTCCATTATGTCTTCCTACAGAGGTAGTGAATTTGATTTTTGTGTATTCCACCTGGTTAGTCCATGTGTAGAGTTGCCTTTTGGGTTGTGGAAACAAGGTATTTTCTATGAACAAGTCATTTTTGCAAAATTTTGTGAAATTCTATCCAGCTTTTGTTCTATCACCAAGACCATATTTTCCAACTACTAGTCCTTCCTCTTTGTTTGCAACGGGCCGTTGCAACATTCCAATTACCAGTAGTCATTAATGAATCTTGATCCCATGTCTGATCAATTTCTGAGTGAAACCATGGTGGTTGCTGCATAAATTTGCATAATTGTTGTAGTGCCTGGATTTCCTTGAAGGTGGATAGATATAGTGATAGATAGCACGAACTTCATGATGGGTTTCGCAATGTCCTTTTTTTTTTTACAATGAATGCCACGCCATCCCTCTTGACAGTGTTATAGCAGGCCTGGTAAATCATATGATTTTTCTGATTCAAAATGTTCACTGCCAGTCCATTTTAGCTAATGTCTAGGATATAGACCTTTTTGTGTTTCGTTGCATTTTTGACCACTTCTAATTTTCCTAGATTTGTACTTTGCGCATTTCGAGTTCAGATGGCTCATTAGCAGAGTTTTGCCTCTGTGTCTCCTTATCTTGAGTCAAGTCCAGTCAGCAAGTGAAGATACAAGCGGCTCTCTCGCACAGACTTTCCTTGACTCACATCTCGGGTGGTCAACTCCACTCTGAGAAACCAGCTCTCCTCAGTTCAAGTGCCCTCAGCCCTGCGGGGCTCATCCTCAGGCTCTCTCTCCAACGATGTTCTTTTCCATTCTGTTTTCAGGGGCTCCTTCAGTTGAAGTGGGGAGTTCCGTCCTTCCTCCATCGTCTGTTCTTAGTCTGGAAGCTTTGCTGAAACCAGTTCACTTTCGGCGTTTGAAATACCAGTGACATCACCCCAGCATCACAGTTACATACAAGCCACCACAGTCTGGCAAACTGACAGACAAGTGGTGGTCCATTTTGATAACAGCCAAGAAAACCTGTTCTGCAACATCTGAGGACCCCATGAGTCAGAATTCATGGTCAGCAACATGGAGCAGTGTTATAATAGGCCAGCCCCTGGGGCTCCATTATTCAACTTCGCTGCCCCCTCCTGTCCCACACACTCTAACTTGGGAAGGTCGATTCTTCTCTTATGTTTCATTGTTATCTCATTCTCTGGAGGCAGTTTTGCTGGGAGATGATCTGGTCAAAGTGTTAAAATCACACTTGCAATCAGGATTCTCTTTAAGGTGGGTGGATGGGCAGCCGCCTGATGTGGAAATCACAATTTTATATTCTTTATTCTTTTTTAACGTGTACCTCCTTTACTGTTTTTATTTGCGTATCACCTGTATGCCATCATAAACCGCCTGTCATATCTTATACTTAAAGCGGTCATGAGGGTCATGCGCCGGTTCTGAAATGATTTGCATCCTATCACTAGCACGACCCCATTGTCCTTTGCTTCCATGGCTGCGGCTACTGTGCGGCTCTGCTTCCTCTTCGTGTCACTGTTTCTCCGTGTTCTCTCTCTGGCTCATTTAGATTTCCTGTCTTTGGTGTTCAAGAGTTTCAGAACAGCTCTCTAACAGACTCTTCAACCCCCTTTGCTGGTGTCCGTATCCTCAGCTCTCTGGGCTCGTCTTGAGCCCTTTCTCTGCCTGTGTTCTCTCTCAGGAAGCTGCAGGCAGCCCTGGATACTTCTCTGTGCATATGAGGCCGGGGTGCACATCACACTGGGCTCTCTTTTTTTTAAGTTGAGAAACTTTTTACAGCAATCTGACACTGTCTCAACACCAAAGTATTTGATTTTAAAAACCCACCAGCAAAATATTCCCCCGCCCCACCAAAGTTGGTCCTTAAATGTGAGAATCTAATGAAACTATTCAGAGTTCCAACTCTTATTACTGTCTATGCTTAAAAAAAACACAAACAAACCAAAACAACCTGGCAGTGTAATTAGAGCAACAAGACTAACACATGCAAATCATTTAAGAATGCGCAATGCATGTCAGGCACTCTCAAACAGTTTCAGAGAAAGAGAGATAAGTCTTTGCTGGGTGAAGTTCTGGGACTGAGTGTGGGACAAAGGACCAGGCATTAGAATGAAAAAGGGGAGTCTGAGGAAGGGGCGTCAGGACTTTGATGGAGGTGTGAACCTGACTCCCTTCCCCATTATTTCCAAACCATCTTCAACTGTCCAGATGAGGTTGCCCTCTTCTTCCACTGTATCTTTTGCTTGCAACATCTGATACTTTCCAAGGGCTCAGAACACTGCCATTCTTCTGGGAAGTAAATATCTTCCGCTCCTTATTATCCACTTTTTACAAGAAACGATTGATTAATTTCTCTAATATTTTGATGTAGGAAGCACCAACGCTGGCCATTCACTTGGAACACTTTCTCCGAAGTGCTTCTAAAGTCCTGGACCAGCTGTGTCAGCATCACCAAGAAGCTTGCTAGAAATGCAGACGCACCGGCAGGGCAACTCAATCAGAATCTGCATTTTAACAATACAATTCTAGTCATATGCTCATTCACCTCCTGAGCACTCTCACTAAGAATTCCTAAAAGAAATAAGATAAGCAAGTCCAAAGAGGGCAAGGTAAAGACAGAGATTCAGGTCCAACTATGGGAATTGAGGAAAGTATGAATGATGCCCATCCGTTCTTTCATTCAGTCAGCGAGCAATTTCTGATGGCTTCCTACATAGCACACTAGCATGAGGGAGGCACCGACAAAGAAGATGTCTCTGTTTCACGGATCTAATGGTCAATATTCTTAATAGCCTTGAAAATAATACTTGTTCATTCGTTTTGTGATTTCTATGCTTGGAGAGGGCAAAAGGAACTTCACTGAGAGGATGCTATTTGAGCTCAATCCTAAAGGAAGCTCGGAAAACAAGAGGTACCAGGTAGATTGGAAAAGAAAGACATTCCAGGCAGGACTACAGCTTGGACATAATAACAAATTCATTGCGTACAACTATAGTAATATGCATCCCTTCCCCTCTAAAAGACTTTAATATGTAGAGTCACAAGCTGTTCTGCTTTACCTGAGCGTGAATAGTTTCCTGGGACACAGGACTTAGAGTGTAATTGTGTTCTTAGCATACCATCACGCTCCTTGCTACATTTACTCCCATGCTTTACTCTGCTTCTCCTACTTTTCCCCATCCCTTCCAGGGATCAGGCGAAACACCCCAATAAGCCTGAATGCTTCCCTTCTTGCCTCCTCACCCCTCGTTCACTGACTCTCTATCGGCCCCCACAGCACAGGCCCCCATCCTTTCTTACTTGGACCACCTCCATGGTCTGTCTCTCCACCAGTCTCCCAGTTCATGTTTGCCCCCACAGGCTACTTGAAAGCAACAACAACAACAACAGTGTCAGATCGTCACCCTTTGCTTCGTCTTCATTTCCTTGCTTGTAGACTAAAGCACCATTATCCTCTAGAAACTGCAAGGGTAAGTTTCCCAACCTCAGCTCCACGTTTCCTTTAGGTGTCACTGTCACCCCGCAACTCATGGAATGAGTGGAAAGAAGGAGTAAATTAATGAATGCACCAATGAATAAATACACTAATTAATAAATCATTAAAAAAATTATTTTATCGGTGGCTGGTACAACTCTTATCACAATCCATCCATCCATTCATTGTGTCAAGCACATTTGTACATTTGTTGCCATCATCATTCTGAAAACACTTGCTTTCTACTTGGGTCCTTGGTATCAGCTCCTCATTTTCCCTCTCCCTCCCCACTCCCCCTCCGTAATAACCCTTGATAATTTATAAATTATTATTATGTTGTCATATCTTACACTGCCCGATGTCTACCTTCACCATTCACCCACTTTTCTGTTGTCTATCCCCAAGGGAGGAGGTTATATGTAGATCCTTGTAATTGGCAATCCCTTTCCACCCCATCCTCCCTTCACCCTCCCGGTATCACCACTCTCACCACTGGTCCTGAAGGGATCATCTATCCTGGATTCCCTGTGTTCCCAGTTCTTATCTGTACCAGTGTCCATCCTCTGGGCTAGCCGGATTTGTAAATAATCTTATGTGCAGTGGTGCGCAGGAGAAAGACGGGGTTTACTAATCCCGTTAACAGTTACAGGTCTCAGACACTCACAGCGGGTAGTCCTCCCTGTCCTATAGGGTCACTATGAGTTGGCATTGACCACATGGTAGTGAGTTTGGTTTTTCTTTTTGTTTGATGTGCAGGGCAGCGAGATGGTCAATAATGGGGAACAGGGAGCTGCTGAGGCCAGAGGGGTCAGCTCAGGCTATATCGCCTCGGATACACATTATAGACCCTGGGATTGCAGTGGGCTAAGAGTAGCAGGACCAGAGGGGCAGAGTCGTGTTGGTCACCCTTGTATACTCACAAACCATGTAGGGGCCCTCAGTGTCTTCCCGGACACGGACATGACAGGCTCAGAGATGCTGGTTGCTCACAGCTGAACAAACAAGTCATTAGACTGAGCACAAAGCCATGAATTGGGCTCAGGAAACCAATTCCCTCAGGGGCTGAGGAACATTATTAAACAAGTGGGATCACCTACAATCAGTCTCTAGACCTTACGATTGTTCCTTTGTCACAGAAGAAAGCTATAAGACTGTGATTTAATGATCTTTTTAGGAGGAAATGCAGATTAAGGGAAGTTCTACTGCGAATAAGAAATTGGGGATGTTTTAGGGGAAAATCGCAGTTGAAAAGATGTGCCCACAGCTAAATCTTTAGCCAGAGTCAAGGCCAAGCAGAAACACGGAGTCACTAAGCTCTTGACACCATCTGACATTCCCTCAGTGCTGTCCCCGGTGCTTGATGGGAGGGGAGTAAATACCTGCGCACAGCTGTTTTTGCACGTATGTAATTCCCAGCTGTCATCAAGTCAGGGATACTGACATCCAGGGATAGAAAGCCCTGAATGGCCAGAAAAGCCACCATCCAGCAGGGTCAGGATAGGAACGGCTATGGGATAGATAAACCTGGCCACCTGTGCCAACCCTCGTGCCAGAGTGGAAAGGATCAAGAGCCCATGGAGGTGGAAGACTCAGTTGTGACAGCCACTAAATATACAGTAGGGACCGCATCTGAGGCCTGAACATTGTGTGGTCCACAAAAGCGCTTTCACGTAGTTTCTTTTAAAATGAGAAGGAAAGAGCAAATATAATAATAAGGAGTAGTGAATAGAGGCTAGGTTACATTTCTTTTTAAACTAACACATGCAAAATATATATCATTTTATTTTATGGAAGAAGGTTCTGTGAAGGAGGAGTGCCTGGGACCATAAAAGTCACACTGCGACCCTGGCTCCACAGTCATCACAGCACAAATGCCTACCACCCCCCCCACCCCACCCCCTGAAAGACGGGGCTCCTCGTCATGCCCATCTGACCTCGGATCAAACCCCATTAGTGGAAGCAGCGACCCTTCAAGGCCATAGCAGGCAGAAGCCAACTTGAGGCCAGTCTGTTTCTGTTCATAGTTTACCCTTGTTGCCGGATGGGAGGTAAGTAGAGAGTTGGGCCACAGTGGGTCACAGCACCTTCACAAACAGGTGGCGCCCCTGGGACAGATGCCTGGTATTAGCTTGCAAACAATGAATGTCGTTCTTTTTGTCTGCCTTCCAAATTCAGCACCCACCCCCATCTCTGAAGGGTGACCTCACTGACTTTTGCTTCCAACATCTCAGAACTCAATGGTCACTCTCCACATTAAACACCTGCACAATCTCACTCTTCTTGTCACACCTTCCCTGGTTATTTTCATGGGTTCAATTTTGTGAACCGTCCAGAAAATGTCCTCGAAGAGTCTAGTTGGTCCATACCTGCTCTGCTTTCAGGATCTTCCCATCCTTAATCATCTGCTTCAATACCTGCTGTGTGACCCAGGGCAGGGGAGGGGTCCCAATGTGGGTAGAGTGTCACCCAAGAGCTGTCTTGCTGGGCTTCGACCTGGGCCAGAGGTGGAGGGAGGACAGATGGGGGAAGGCCAGCACAGAGCTTTCATCCCTGCAGTCACACCTTCTGATTCCATTCAGATTCTGATATGCAGCTCTCTCTTGATTTCCCAATGTAGGACAGAGGTATATTACTATCCCTACTTCATTCTGGGATAGCCAGGCTACAGGTTTTATGATACTCCTGAAATGGTGTGATTCTCTGCCAGGGGGGCATAGGTGGTGGTGCAGCTGAGGGTCTGGGGAGTGAGATGATTGTTCCAGATCCACCACTCCAGAGCTGGCCTTCCACAGTAGACGCTAGTCCTTTGCACCCCGAACGCCTCAGAGCCCACTAACTCACTCAACCCCCACCGGACCAGCTGCAGCAACCTCATTGCAGGAATGATGGACGCTCCTGCCCACTGTGATTTCCCAGCTGCTGCTGAGTTAATCACCAGCCTTGCGGGCAGTTCCTTCCGGCTTCTTTGCAAAGGAAACTGCCAATTAGGGTTATAATTAATTTTCTTTCCCAGGGCAAGGCCTGGCTGTAAAATGACAGGCCACCCAAGTGGCCTGCTGGTGGTGTGAGGCTCACCAGGCCCCTGGGGTCCAGGGCCCAAGACCCTCATCAACTGTCCTGTGAGCCTCCCTGAGTCTGTGGGACATATGACCACGCAGATGAGATGTGAGTCGTGTTTCTGGCCTCATCGACCACCCCCATGAATGCAAGCAGGCACCCTGACCTAGAGTTTGTCTGCAGGACTCTTTACCCTCATCTCAGAAGCTCCAGGAAGAGAGATCATCCTGACCACTTCAGCATTTCCAGCACCCTGCCTGCCTGTGTCTATACCAACCAAGGGAAGTTTGTCTGGGCCATGGCGTTCTTAATAGGCATTGTCCCATTTCGCTGGAAACAGGTGTCACCATGACACTTGTATGACAGTAGCAAGGCCAAGCCCTCATCCTCCAACAGAAACAAAGGCAGAAAAGAGGTACACTGTCTGCTCACAGCTGCACAGACAAGGGCTGGGACTTTAAGCCTGGGCCATGGTCTGAGTCAGACTAGAATAGATGTCTGTGCTTTTCTGTCCAAAGCAAAGGTTCCTTCCCAAAAGAGGATCAAAACATGCCCACCTGCTGGCAGGTCAGGCCTAAAATGTCCCTGAAAACCCATCAGCAGACTTCCTCAGCCCAGGTAGCAGCAGGTACCCTTCATTTCCTGGCACAAACTTGGCCTTTAGCAAGTCATTGGAATAAACAGAAGTGGGGAGTTTGGAGAATGAGGAAGGGACTGTGGCCCAGCAGTAGGCAACCTCCTCCCCAACCCCCCCCCCACCCCCAGTCACAGAAAGACGTTTGACAGCACCGAGCCTCTCCTGCTTGGGGGGACCCTATCACAAGGAGGTCACAAGCCTCGATCCAAATGAGGAGGTTCAGCGGGATGTGATAAGAGAGATCAAAGACAAGGACAGAGCTGGGCTCTCCCCATCTCTTTCCTTGCCAGCTGTGTGGTCAGGCATGTGAGTACTAATCGAGACTGAAGAGAGAAACTCCCCACTGCCGAGTACAGAATAGTTCTTATGAATAACAGTCTTCTCTGCTCACCTTCCTCCCAATAGGGAATTAGGATCCAGGCTGAGGGCAAGGTGCCTTATCTTCCCCGGGGCTTGCCGATGCTTTCACTGCCTCTATGTTGACCTCTGCCCTCAGGCAAGCGCTGGCTTACCCGCAACTCCGGGTGTTAAGTTCAGGCCAGAGCCAAGATGTTCAGCAGTGAGACCTGCTGCTGCTACTGTGTTTCCACCATCCAACCCAGTGCACAGATGCAGGGCCAGTGGGGCGTCCCAGCACCCTCACATGCCTGGAAGGACGTAGCGTGGCAAACACTCGGGCCTGCATAAGCCACTGGGAGTGTCTGAGAATGGGGGGGCAAGGAGAGGGAAGTCCTGTTTTGGAGGGTGGGGGAGGGAGGAGAGTCTGTCTACAGTTTGCCTGCGTGTCCTCAGAAAATGGCTCTAAGGGCCAGCAGCATGACATCATGCAGTTGTGATTACAGTAATCGAGTTACACATTGTCTGCCGGGTCATTTTTAGAGTCTGGACTGTGAGGAGCAAGAGGATGCAGCACCTGGATTCCAGTGCTGGACGGACCCGGTTTGCCAGGTGGGTCACTGTGCCCCCAACACCTCCTGTTCTTCCTGGGGGCACCTCCTGGGCATTTGATAGAGGACTTGCCTCAGGGAGGTTTGTGCTCAATGTGGCGTTAGGATCCAGAACTTTCAAGGACATCCTCAGTGTCCCAATAGGGTCATTGCTGACTTAATTGACAGACAAGGGCACTTGGGGAACTTCTGTTCTCCTCAATAAAACCTAGGGTTGAAGTACTGACAGCAACAGCACTGGATAAAACACTTCTTTGCAATACAGAGTGAAGGGACAGTGAAGCAAAAGTAAAGCATGTGAAAATAAAAGAAACATTTATTCTAAATGGACAAAGGACTTAAATAGACATTTTTTCAAAGATATAAAATGATCATCAAGCGCCATTAAAATAAACTCAGTCTCATTATTTATTAGAATTAGAACTTCTCTGTGAAGAGTCTATTGCAATTGTCATTCCTCCATCTCCACCAGCTGTTGGCCACCACAGGCCCCTGAGGTGCAGAGCATGGACTGGGCTGGAGTGCGTCTAGGGAATGTGGAGGGCCTGGAGAGAGGGAAGTCTTCCAAGAAAGAGTGTGCTCCTCCCGCTGGATCCTCAGTACTTCCAGATATGTGATCAAGAAACAAGGACAAAGTGATGTCCACCAACCTCAAGCCTAGTGCCTCAGAAATCTGCACCCCTCAGATCCTACCAGCACTCAGAAGTGACGGGACGGAAGCAGCATCTCAGACGCCCCCCAGCCTGGCGAGGAGGAGAACGACTGTGTTAAGTCACTGACGTAGGGTGCTCTGTAACCAACCAGAGTCTTGCCTTTCCTGGCCATAGGCTGGAGAAGACAGAAGATCCCAGTAGTTCTTTGTTCACCCTTGCATGGCTTTCTCAGTTCTGTAGGGTTACAATGGATGGGTGTCTTGAAAGAACATTCACTGGTTTGCACAACAACTGTCAACCATTTTAGGACAGGGGAAGTAAACACAGTTAAGGAACCAAGGACGCTTCTCAGGTACCTGCCCAGTCATCAGTAGTGAGCTCCTCAGAGGTGGGCGGAAATGGATCCTTAGCTCTTGGTTCGGAGCACTAACTGGACCTTCTGCCAACCTCTTCAGCCTCCAAAGAAAGTAGCAGAGCTCCAGGGCATGGTAGGAGACCTAGGCAGAGCCACAGGGAGAACCCATTCCCATTGCTAAGACCGTCAAACTTCACTGGTCACAAACCTGTGAGGAAGAAGCTCAATAACCCCTCACCTCCCACTTGGCACCCCTAATTCTAACCCTCGGACACTTTATGCCTCTCTGTACTCCACTACTCACTTCCATCCATCCACTGTACCCTTTCACCCCCACTTCTCCTTCCCCTTTGTCCCTCACTGACCCCCAGCTTTAGTCTGCATTTCCTTCTCCCCCCCTCCACTCAGTGCCCTTTAATCAATTGCTCCTTGGGCACATCTAGTCACCCATCCCCACTTTGTGGCCCTCATCACCCCCACTTTCACTCTGTGCCTCTCCCACTTCCTCCTATGTTGCTCACTCTCCCTTGAGCACCTCTTCCACCACACCCTTGTTTCTGTGCCCCTCCTTCACCCTACTCTCACTTAAGGACACCTTCAGTCACACTCCCATGCCCCCACTGTACACCCCACCACTTCAGGCCCAGCACACATCTTTCCCAGCTTCTTCCAGACAATCACTGAATTTTAGGAAAGGACATTCCCCCCGCCCTCCTCCACTTTTTCCTTCCTGGAACACAGGGTTGAGAACCATTAGAATTTTCCAGCCATCATAGACTTAAGAGGAAACTGGAGAGAGTTCTGGCGACACTGCCAGAGATTTTGGCTTTTTCCAGCAGGAGCACCTCAGGGAGTAAGGTTGGGGCAAGGGAGGCTAGGCTGACGGCCTTGTCTCCCTCCCTCTCGCTTCACCACAGCACGCTGCTTCTCTGTCTCCACTCCCTGCCTCTGAGCACTTCCCTGCAAAGTGTACTTCTGCAGGAACCAGATGCCCAGCACCGTAGGGCGCAGAGTAGTGGAAGATGGCATGAGCACCTTATCCTAGGACTAGGCCCTGAGGAGCCCAGGCAGCTCCCTTGAGCATATTCTTGGGACCAGGTGCACAGCTGACCTTTCTGGGGCAGTGGCACTTGGTGGAACCATCATGAGGCACAAACAGAGGTGTTTGCATCGTTCAGCCACTTGCCCTCCCTGAGGCTGCAAGAAAGGCCTGAGAGAGAAGCAGGTATGTCAGCCACCACTGTGCCTCCCAGAACCTACCATCCTTCACGTATCCTGTGCCAGGCTTTCTGCAGCACCAGCTCCGGCAAGGAGTTGCTAAGGGCGCAGTGATCTCTTCAGTGGACAGTCAAGAATCTACTGGCTTTACAGCCTTGGGCCTAGGGGATGGGACTGAGGGGTCCTTGAGGTCTCCCACAACTGCGTAGCCCATGTGACCTGGTGGAAGGAGCAGGTGGGGAGGCAGGTCAGTTAGACCCTTGGAGTCCCAGGAGTGAAGGAGGGCTTTTTAATTCTCCAAATATCCAGAATACCCACCCCACCCCAACTCCCATCCCATGCTACCTGAGTCCAGTGCCTAAGGAAGCAGCAAGACCATGTAACACAAGAGCTACTCAGGCCCCAGGCCACCAGACAAACCTGCCAGGTCACAGCATATTTGAATTGAACAGACCCCGGCCTGGATGACTCACAGTTGCCTCACAAAACATAAGGCTATTTACAGAGTTAGACTCGGAAAATGCCTGGAGGGACCCTCCCACTCACAGTGTTACCCTTTCTGCCAGTACTTCCAGCTGGCTGCCTGACCTCCACTTGGAAGGCCCCTTCTGCCACGTGGACAGGTCTCTTGCCTTGCCTCTTCGAGAATTCTTCCCAACCTCTGAACCCCCACACAGGTTAAATTGTATATTTAGTGTTTCTTGTCCCTATGGAAGCATGTGCTCCCAGAGAAGTGTCTGGGACTATAGGCAGTCACACTGAGTGTCTGGGGGTTAACTGTTGTTACTATTAATTCAATTAACAAGACAATTAATTGAGGAAATAAGCTAAGTCTGAGCTAAACTGCCAGTTCGGGAACCATGTGAGCCAACACTACTAGCAAACACTGCAGTCAGCCTGTTGGCACCAAGCCCCCATGTCCTCCTTATATTCACAGAAAGGAGCAAGCAACACACTGTAGTCACTACCATGGGCCAGAAGGGTTTCTTGGGGGAGCCCGAGCATTGGAGATGGGAGTGGATGATGGGGGTGGGTGGTGATGGTAAGGGAATGTGACTGCCTCCTGTTACCTTGACTTTGCGAGACCTGAGATGAAGTCATTTGCGTTAAGCTCCATGTCAATAAACTAGCACCTAGCTAGTTTCTAGTTCCAATAATGCCCGACCTTCCTAGTAGCTGAAACCTAAGTCAAACAACAGAAACCTAAGTTAATCAACTAGGATTTGCCTACTTGGTTTGACCTATTCAAAATTTCCCCTTGATCCCAAGTAAAGAAAATGTCCGCTGACCAATCTGAAATCGCTTCCTTCCTGTGTAGCAGTGCTTACAAGCACGCTCTCTTTGTCTGCTCTTCTGAATGGTCGTCTGACCCACAGCTCACGCATTCCCCAATTCGCGAATCAAAGCGTAAAGCTTAAGAGTTGACACACAAATGTAATACTGACAAAATGTTATTTTTAACACCTTCTCTGAGTCTAGCCCTATCCTGCTTCCTCTCTGTGTCTGGTAGTAACCTGAGACACTGGGTACTTATATGGGGTGTTCTGGTCACCCACATGCTCCACCACCAGCACAGGGCTCTGCCCCAGCCCCAGCCCCAGCCCCCAACACACACACACACACACACACACACACACACAGCTCTGATCTTTCTCCTCCTGCAGCACTGCAGAGGCCCAGCCACACCCACCAGGCCCCTGATCTGTAGAGCCCACCTTTCCTGTAGGGCAGACTCTACCTACAAACACCAGAGACAGCCCAACAGGCCTATGGCCTTGCTGGTGCCGTAACATCATGATCGACATAGGAAGACGCTAGGACCCAGCGGGCCTCAGAGCATAGGGTTACAAGTCTCTCACTGGTCTGGATAGCGCTACACCAGGCACATAAACACCAAGGAGCAGGGCAAGCAGAGGCCAGTCTAAGGTGGGGTACGCGTTCTGAGTACCACTTAAGGCAGGAAACTGTCAAGGATCAGTTTCTACTAGCCACTGCAGTTTCATTTTCCTGCAGCGAGAAATGATTCCACAACGTAACTGCCACCGGTGGTGTTTTCCACAGATACGGTGCTGAGGGAAGGTGAGCAGTGGGGGTGCCCAAGGCACCCTCCAACCACCAACCCACAAGCCTGGTACCTACCACTGCGCGAGGTGCCCGCAAGCCTGGTAGTCAGCATTAAGGACCTTTGCAGCGTTGTCAAGAAGAAGATAAGCTTGCCCAGCACTGCCAGGATGGACAGCGATTTGTGGGCCGACTGCTGCAGACATCAGGACAGGGGGATCCAGGCTGTAAAAGGGGCTCAATAGGCACCTTCCGGAAGGCACCAGAGGAGGATGCAAATGCTGGGCCTTCCCTTCCCCTGGCACCTCAGGCTCCATTTTAACAGATAGCATATATTTTAATTCATTTTCTCCTCTCCTGCCTAAAAGGCCATTAGCTCCCCATTAGGTGGATGCATCCCACTTTCTTTATACAACCAAGGAAACCATGCTTTACTTAGGCATCCCTAAAGCAATTCTGTGGAATAAAGGCAATTTGGTGAAGGAGCTCAGTAAATGTCCCCAGTTGCTGCTCTGGGTTCAAAGGCCCCACCCTCAGGAGCCTCCCAGTTGGAGTAGGCCCTGTCCCTGAGAGGCTCCTGGTGCCAGGGGAGGCTCAGTGGGTTGTAGAGAAGAAAGACTAGGGCCAGGCCCTGCTTGAGAAAGAGACCATGTCGTCCACTTGCCCCTGACCCAAGGAAAAAGGAAGAGTCATAAGAGAAGGAAGAAGCCACACTTGAGGAGCTTCTTGATGACTCAGACTGTAATACCGGCAGAAGCAGGCATCCCAGGACCCGCAGTAGTGGATGCACTGCCAGGGCATGACAAGTCCTCCTAGGGGAGGGCCCCAGAATCTGTGGGCAGAGAGGCAGAGCTGTCCCGGCATCCAGAAGCACTAGGTGCAATGGACTCCAAGATGCCTGGCCCTGAAGCTGACAGCAGTGAAGCCCTAGGAGGTGCTGTGGCGGTCAGAGAGTGGAGGTTCAGGCTAGGACTACAGGGCGAACCCCAAAGCCAAAGCTGCTTCCTTACCTGAAAGGCTGTGCATGTGTTGAGAAACAAAGCTGGGAATTCCTAAGGACAACTTAAAAAATCATTGTACTGGGGCTCGTACAGCTCTTCTCACAATCCATCCCTCCATCCACTGCGCCGAGCACATCTGTACATGTGCTGCCATCATCCTCTAAACATTTGCTTTCTGCTTGTGCCCTTGATATCAGCTCATTTCCCCTCCCTTCCCGCCCCCTCAACCTCATGAACCCTTGATAATTTATAAATTATTATTATTTTGTCATATCTTACACTGCCCAATGTCTCCCTTCGCCCACTTTTCTGGTATCCAGAAAAGGAGTAATATCCAGGGAGGGAGTAATATGTAGATCCTTGTAACTGGTTCCCCCTTTCTACCCCACCTTCCCTCCACCCTCCCGGTACCGCCACTCGCACCACTGGTCCTGAAGGCTTCATCTGTCCTAAGGACAACTTTTAAGTCGAGATCCCCTGTGTGAAAAGGCCTTACCCTGAGTTACAAGACAGGGAGGGTCAGATCATTGAAGTGCAGTTCCTGGGTGGTTGGGGGGGGAGGGGCGGTGGAAAGGGGCAGTCTGTGGATGAGTGGGTAGGGAATTGACTGGGTTCATTGTGTGTGCCCGTTGAGGGTGAGCCTCAGGGCTCAGAAATGGGAATGTGTGCTTGTGTGAATCCCAGGCCTTCTTGCATCCATGGGCGTATTCTTGTGATCATGGCTGGGTATGGATATGAAACATGCTCATTCTGTTTGGTTCATGGCCCTGCTCTGAGGCCAGCCGTTTCTTCCAATGCACTCTAGTCTAGGTCATTACCTCTTCATCTGAGCTGTCCTCTCCCTCTTCCTCACTTAGGACCCAGTTTAAAAAGGAACGTCCCACCCTGGGGAGCGGTCTGCATCTAACTAGGGAGGATTCTCATCCTCTGGAGACCCAGCCCAGGCCCCAGGAAGCAGCCCTGCAGTGTCTGCCACTGGAGGCTGCATCCACCACTGGGTTTCCTGAGGCCCAGCCCTGGCTCTTGCATTGGCACTAGGCGGAGGGTTTTGCTCTCTGGAGTGATCCAAGGAGAGCAGTTCAATGTAACGCTGAAAACCTATCCAGCGCCCATGTGTCCAGCGTGTGTAGCATCACCACAACTAAACCTGACTTCTTGGGTCATTTGGGCTCAGCTTTCCTGGATGACAGAGGCTGCCTGCTGTCACCCAACTCCACCGGCCAGGGTTCTCGGGTCAGGATGCCAATTGCATTCTTGCCAAGGCTGTCTGGTACCACAGCTTTAAGGTCTAATGGGGCTGGAAGGCTGTCTAGGGCAGTAACCAGATTCAAAATCTATAAAGTTATAAGCTAGAGTCACAACGGAGCTTCCAAAGCCCGAATTGCACCACATGAAGCCAGCTTGCGTCTGTCTTCCCTCTACAGGGCTGTGACCTGGGACTAGGCGGGCACCCTCTATTCCCATTCTCCTAGACAGCAAGGAAAGAGTTTATCCCCAAATGTGACTCACTGTCCTCATCTCCTCTCTACTCCCGCTCCAGTCGCTACCCTGGCAGGCCTGTGAGCCCAGAGCTGGCGCAGAGACCAGAACTAGAAGGAAGGTGATCTCTTGAGATCCCAAAAGCCCCAGGAAAAGAAAATCCTTTGTAAGAAGTGGGGGAGGGTGACCTGCTCCTCACTCCTGAAGGAAACTTGGAGAGCACATAAGCGCTGAAGAGAAAAAGAGGGTGGCAAATCTGAGAGTCACTTAAATACATGGCCAGGGGATGTACAGCTTCGGGGTTCATCCAGCCATCCGTAGTATGAGGGAGGGGGCGGTGACTAGCCTTTGCAGGGCCACACCTAATGCTGGATCCTTACCCTCGATTTCACAAAGCCCAGCAGATTTCCGCCCCTCCATAACCTGATGAAGAATTTTTTTTTAATCAGGTTGGCCCAGAGCCTTCCTCAGGCCCCTAAGGATGCTGGGTGGGGCTCGGACCACACTCTGGCCTTGGCGAGAAGACCTGACTAGTGCGAGCGGACCCTCGAGAGCTTTCTCCAGTAACCCAGGTTTTCTATTTTTACAGAAAGAATGGGAAGGCAGATCACAGAAAACCAACCTTCTGTGAGGAGCTGATTCCCCTCGGCACCCTAGGCGGCCAGGGCGTCCAAATGGAGGAAGGACTTCAAAGACCTGGCGCGCAAAAAGGCGTCCAAGAGGGCGAAATCTTGTGCAGAAATCCAAGTCCCCGTTTTCAGGACCCCATTCTGCCGAACCCGCCGCCAGCGCCGCAACCGCAAGATGCGAACTGTTCGCTCCGGGGCACCCACGCGGCTCGAAGCGCCTCAGGCTGGAACGCTGGGCTGCGGCTTCCTGGATCGGGACCCTGATCCAGCCCGCGTCCCCAGCTCCGGTTCTGGAAGCTGGCCCCCTCTCCCGAGCGCCGTTCCAGCCGCCCGGGCCCCGCCGCGCCGCGCCCTAGGCGCCCGCCCGCCGCCGCCTCGCAGCGAGACCCAGCGGCTGGAGGTGGGAGCGCCGGTCCCCGCCGGCGGCAAGCCGTTCCCGAGCGCCCGCTCAGCGCGCAGCGCCAACTTCGTGCCGGCGTCTGCCCGCCGTGGCAAGACTTACCTTCGCCCAGCAGCGACAGCAGCAGCAGCATCCACCATCGGCCGGCGCTGCCCGGCGCCTTCGCCATCGCCGTGCGCTCCCGGGTTGGGGCTGGAGGGAGTGCCGGGCGGGCGAGTTGCGGCCGCGGGGGTAGCATTCAGCTGGGCCGCCCCATGCCGGCGCGAGGCGCTTCGGACGAGGCAGACACCGCGGACTCGGGCGAGGACAGGCGCTGGGCCGCCCGCTACCCCGGACTGAGGCGAGGCGGGTGCAGATGCCGGGTGGGGTAGGAATGGGGCGCGGGGCGGGGCGGGGCCGGGGGCGGGGCGATAGGCCGGTTCTGGGGCAGGGTGCCGGCTGGAGAACTGCAGGGTGCGGACCCGGAGTGGTGGAAGCCGGGTGTAGGTGGAAGCTGGAGGTGGACCTCAGCGGAGCGGGTTGCTGGCCGGCACGGGCCAGAGCGCTCCCCAAGTGAGGCTTAGAATGGGGCAGAGTGTGGGCTGGAGAAGGTCGGGAGGCGGGGCACGACGGGGAGCTGAGCACCGGCACCCGAAGTCTGCTTCGCAGGCACCGTGCGCGCCAGCTCACGTTCCCCGCGCCTCACTTTCCTCTGGCCTGGAGGGAAGGCAGGCGGTGCGCTGTGCAGCATCTAAGCGGACTTCCCAGGGGTGTGCTTAAGTCGACCTGGAAGCCAGGCGGGCACCTAGCCTACAGAACGTAGGTGCTGAGGGAGCTCGCGCCATTCCTCAGCCGCAGAGGCGGTGGGCGAGTTCTGCCTTTCTTTGAGCCCGAGGTGGGAAACGACGATGCTTGCCAAGGGCAAGAGGATCTGGTGCGTTCGAACTAATGACCATTGATTAACAGCTGTGCTCTTAACCACTGCGCCGCCAGGACCTCTTTTCCAGGAACATACCCACCTTTAAAGCGGGAAAGATTGAGTCAGAGGTAAAGGTGAGCATAGGTTCTAGCTCCAGAGTTCTTCCCCCTCCCCTCAGCTTTAGTGGTCCGGCCTTCCCATCCAGGCACGGAGAGATGGAGGAAAGGGGTGGAATCCAAAAGGATGAAAGATTTGGGGGATTGCTTGGAGCCCCCCCCCCCAAGAGCGGTGGTAGAATTAGGTGTCTCAGAAGCCTCAGAAGCAGTGTCCCTGTTCCTGCTTCTCGATGGACTGTCTGCGGAGCGTGGCTGCACTCAGGCAGAATAAGCAATATGCCCATCACTCTGCAGATATGACATCAAAGTGAAGTCACTCCCGTGCACAGAAGAAAGCTGACAAAACAGAGATTGACTCTGAGGCTTGGCCAACGGAGATGACTAGAGCTGACCTGCTGATGGGAGGCCAAGACATAGGGAGTGCTAGCCCAAGAGGGCCACCCTGCTTCCCCCGGAGCCTGTGCTACCTGCTGCCCACCCTAAGGACCCTGGGTCTAGGGGTATAGGAGCCTGGCGTTGACCCCGGTGTGCTGGCTGCCGGCAGGACCCTATACTGAGTGCTCTTCACATTCCTGCACAGGAAATACCCTAAAGATGGATTGCCAGGAGGGCTGGGGTGGGACCACTTTTGGGTTACAGACAGACTCCAGGGGCTGCCTGCCAGGGAAAAGGCAGAGGGATGGGATGTCCTGGTTCAAGCTCCAACAACACTACCCTCACCACTCCCAGGACAACTTTGATCCAGCCTTGGCTTGTTGCCTGGCTGGCTTCTGTGTGATGGTCGCACAGTGCCTCCTACCACCATGGTGAGTCACTATCCTTTCTCTCCCTGGAAAAAGGTCTGGGGCTGGAGGGTGCTTATATGTGGTACCCCTCTACACCACCACCCCCCACACACTTATGTGACTTTCAAAGATGTGCAAAACATGCCTACAGTGTGACCTTCCCACACCTGCAACCCAGGAACATGACCAGAGTAGTGTTTAGTAAAGGTCAGCTTTGACTTGACTTGATAGTGATGTTTCTTTGTTTTGTTTTCCTTAAGCTGCCTTGCAACATTTAAAACAACTTTATATTGTGATTCAGGAGAAGGTTCACAGAGCTGATCATGAGTTTTACATTCAACAATTCATACACATGGTTTTGATTCATCCACTACAATCCCCTTTTTCTTCCACTTTCTCCCGGTTTCCTTTCTTCCTTCTTTTCTAGTATTCTGAACTTTGTAGTTGGCCAAATGGTGCCCTTTGGATCTTAAATGATTGATTATTCGACCACAGGATTGACTTAAAGTCCAGCCTTGAAGGGCCACTGAGAGCCACTGAATCAGGGATCCCATCTGTGTCTATCCAAGCCCGGTCTTTTTTGATGATTGTGAATTTTCTCCTGCTCTACTCTGTCGAGCTCTTCCAATGCAATGCTTTTCAGAGCAGTTGGTAGTTCTTCCAGTCTCAAGGTTGTGGAGACTGATGTTTATAATGTTTGTTTGTTAACAGTTTTATTGGCATCTCACTCACATAGCATACAATTCAATAGTCCAGCCACATCAAGAAGAGTTGTACAATCATCACCACCATCAGTTTTAGAACACGTTCTTCTATCTTGTACTCATTGCGATTAGCTCTCCATTTCCCTTCAACCTCCCCTGACACACTCCCAAGGAACCATTAGTTACTGTCTCTCTAGAGTTACCTATCCTCGATATGACATACCGAAAAACACGAATAAGATAACTGATGACAATAACAAAGGGAAACTTTGAAAACAAAGAAGAAAATATTAAAAATGAACAAATTTAGATAGATCAAAATGAAGATCAAATGATAAGGTACTAAATTTTAACCTAACTGCGTCTGCAATAATTCACTTTCCAATGCCCTCTGCGTGACAGAAAGGGTAGCTACAGTCCCGGTCTGTTGTTAGAGGGATTCACTAGAGGCTAAATCCACAAGTATTTCCCCTCTCCTTGAAAACAACAACAACAACAAAAACAAACAAAAAACTGAAACAACTCTAAAATGGGTCAAAAGGAGATCAAATGATAAGATTTACATTTTAATGTAACTACATCTGCCATAATTGATTTTACAATATTCTCTGTTTGATTATAAGACTATTCACATCTCTCTACTATAGTCCAGGGGTTCACTAGGCTTAATCCCTGTTTTGACCCAGCAGATAGGTTTTAGGATTCCACTATCATCCAAAGCCAGCAAACCAGGTGTTCACAATTTAAGCTTTGATACCATTCCTTCCTTCAGATTTGGAATTTATTATTTGTAATCCTTGGATCACACAGACTGGAGTGCTTCTCCCATGTGGACTTAGTGATGCCTCCCTTAGATGGCTGCTTGTTTGAAGACAAGACTTTAAGGCACCAGACACTATTCCTTCTGACACCATCTAGTGCCTTCACCACACTTTGCTATAGCACCCATATATTCAGTGATCTCTTCATGAGCACGAGCATCAGGCAGAGCCTTGTTAGAATTGTTCAGAGAATGGGGCTAGAATTAAGTGCAAGCCCCAAGTTCATTAATAGATCCAGATTTATATATGTCTCTGACTCAACTTAGAAACATCAATATCATTTTATGAACATTATCAATCATTCCCTTGGAGCAGTACCATTGCCATCGATTCAATGCTGACTCAAAGTGACTCTACTGGACAGGGTAGAACTGCACCCATGAGTTTCTGGGACTATAAATCTTTATAGGAATAGAAATCCTCATTTTACTCCCGAGGAGCTGGCTGCTGGTTTCGAAATGCTGACGCTGAAGTTAGCAGCCCAATGCCTAACCCTATGCATTGGTAGTATCACTAATTTAACCACTGGTATAGAATTTAAAACACTGTTGAGAAAAGGAAATTATACAAGTATAGGGCAGTATGAATCACAAGACATGAATTGTTGACTTTTACAGATTAAACTCCTAAGTGACTGGACACTATTTACACACAAAAATGGAGGTTGGTGATAGGGCAACTCTTTTCATAATAAACGGAGGTTGGTGATAGCGCAAATCTTTTAATAACATTAATTCAAAATGGCAGAGTCCCACCTACCACACAAATATATGTCATAATGAAACAAGGAGGGCATTAAACTAGTCAGTATATGGCAGTTCTGGGCCACCACTCAGTGGTCCTCCCCCCTCAAGGTAAGATATTTGAACCAAGTCAGATGTCTGCCAGTTCTATGCCCTTGGGCTGGGAGTCATCTGCTTCTTCTTACACCAGGAGATTTCAGTCGTAAGTCAAGTGGGTACAGGTGAGATTGAGGTAAGGCCCAGTTCTCTTAGTGGGATTTCCACACTGAGTCCTCCTTCATAGGTGTGGCCTATGAAGGACGTGCGCCTCAGAAGAGCAGAGTCAGAAGTCTGTATCACATGGAGTGGGAAACCAAGAGCTGCATAGAAACTAAGTCAAAAGTGTTCAATGAGGAACTTCGTACCAGGCATAGACTCCCCTTGAGTTCTCTGTAAGTATTTTTTCCTGATGGGAGATTGTTCCTCCCTGTTTTCCTACCAATAGAAACATACCATGCCTCTATCTTGGCTTGAATATCCAGTAAGGTGTCCATATCATTTTGGCAGGAGTGTCTGTTGAATTGGGGTGACCTTAGCATAAATTTGGATGGCAGCCACTGAAAGATCTTCTCCCTCCCACATCTTAAAAAACTGACCCCAGCTAACGTGACCCCACTCCTTTGTGGAAGTGGTTTACTTCACTCAGCGTAATGATTTCTGGGTCCCGTCAAAGCTGTTTTTGAGGGGTGTATAGAATTGTATGGTGTGTGTGTACCATCATTTCTTTGTCCATTCTACTGATGGGCATATGGGCCATTTCCAGCTTCTTGCTCTTGTGAACTGTGCTGCAGTGAACATGGGGAAGCATACAGCTCTTCATGTTCTACCTTATTTCCTTGGGGTGTGTGCCCAGCAGAGGTATTTCTAGGGCCTGTGGTATAGATTGCCAGTTGCTTTAGGTGTCATCAGATTTCATTCCACAATGGTTGCACATCATTGTGGTTTTAAGGATAAAGTCAAATGGTGCATTGGGAGCCTTAGCACCATTGCCACTCAACACTGTTATGGTTGGGTACATGTCAGCTTGACTGGGCCATGCTTTTCTGGTTTGGCAGTTATGATGTAGCCATCCCCTATAATGAACTATTCTCTGAACAGCTAATCATTTGGAAGAGAATTTTCTTGGGGGTAACCTGTATCCAATCTATATGGGCATGCTGGCAAAGCTTTCCAGCCTTTTGCTTGCTCTGGATCTTGCATCTGGATCTCATCATCTGACTTGTTTGTCATTTAGCAGCTACTGTCTGATTTGCTGACCTTAGGTTTGTAAGTCCCTGCAGCCATGTGAGACAGGAGAAGTCTCCAGCCTAATAGCTGATCCATAGACTTGAGATTACCAGCCTCTACAGCCAAGTGAACAATTTCCTTTAAACAACCAACACACACACAAACACACACACACACACACACACACATGGTATCAAGAGTGGTTCTACATACAAAAATTAGTAAAGTTGACTAACTTGTTTTTCATGTCTGGGTAGACTTAAAGGCACTGTGACTCTTCCCCCAGTATAAACAAACAAACAAACAAACAAAAAAACCCCAAAAAACAACCCATGGTCATTGAGCTTCTTTTTGGAAGCATAGAGTCTCATCTTTCTAAGACAGAGTGATTAGTATGTTTGAACTGCTGAATTCATGGTTAGAAAGCCCACGGTACCAATCACACACCACCACCAAGGCTCATTCCAGTAGTAAAGAAAGCATTGCTATTCCATGGCATGAGGTGACAATACCAATATGCAAAATATCACTATCAATAGTTCAAATATTTGTGATAAACAAGGCTTCAGGTGATTGCAGATTGAATGCTTTTCTACATTTTGTCAGAATGAGAAATAAAAGCAAGCTGGTTGGTTGGTCCTGCTTTCACTACATTCAGTGGTGGAAGGAAGAGATGAGCTCAGACCGTCAGAGTCACAGCTCAGCCACCACACAAAGTATCTGCAAGGTTCGACTTGTGCTTTGGAAGAATGCCTTATTTCTTGTAGTAATGGAGCTGATGTTGCTGGAAATTGCACTCAGTCTTAATATAAAAGTGACTAAATTGCAATACTAATTGAATCCAACAATGTCTGAAGTTAAAGAAAGGCCATTGATTGGGAAGAAATAGGATCCTGAAACTTAGGATGGGGACATATGGAAACCCAGATAGACAAATGAAGACATTCGGCCCATAAGTTCTGTCAAGTAATTCCTTCCAACTGTACCACTGTTCCCATTGGAAGACATTATTCTTGTCTGTCAACCCATTACCAGTAAAACCAGTATCCCTTCCATGGCCATTGGATGAAATTAACCCATCGGTGCCTGCTGAGGAGCTCCAGCATTGTAGTGGGCTATGCATTGAACTGCTAACCGCAAGTTCAGCTATTTGAACTCACTAGCCACTCCTTGGGAGATATTGGGTAGTCTGCTCTTGTAAAGATTTGAAGTCTGAGGAACCCATATGACGGTTCTACTCGGAGTCGAAATTGCCTTGGTGGCAGTGAGTGCGTGCTGGCTGATCTGGCATTGTCTGGGACATTCCTGAGGCACACGCCTCAGCAAATATGGTTGAATGTTTCCAGGCCATGACCTGCCACCTATTTTTGTTTCTAGACTTATAAATAAACTTAAATCCCAGCGAGTCTCCAAAATGACATATAAAGTGTGACCCTGGAAGAAGTACCCTTTACAAAATACCTGTTTGATTTTTCTAATATATACAAACAGAAACCTGGAAAATATATGTGAGCATGGCTTTTTAGGATGCAGGATAATGGTAAGGAATATGAAGCTGGATAAGTCTGTGTTTTTAAATACGGTCCCACTAAGTACAGGTTCTTTTTCGCTGTTTCAGTTTGAGAGGTTAAGAAAGGATCTACTAGTTTATTTAGTTGGTTCACTGGGGCGGGGGGGGGGGGAGAACACAGTATACATCAAGCTGAAAGCACAGAAGAAGAATTCAAGCCTTGATTTGCAATATTGAAAGATTTTATGGGCAACACATTGAGTAATACAGGAAGAGCATCAAAAGAAGATGGAAATAATACACAAAGTCACTGTATCAGAAAAAGCCGGTTGACAGGCAACCATTTAAGAGTTAACATATAATCATGGACTGATGCTACTAAAGACAGAAGTCCAAGATTCCCTGATGGCATTAGCCACAAACAAGGCTCCAGGAATGGATGGGATCCCAATGGAAATGTTTTACCCAGCTGATGATGCACTAGAAGCTTTCACTTGCCTAAACCAAGAAATCTGGCAGACAGTTATCTGGCCAGCCCACTGGACGAGATTGATATTTGTGACCACTATAAAGAAAGGTGATCCAATAGAATGCTCAAAAATAGAACAATACACTTAATCTCAAGTGTAGAATTGTGCTGAAGATCATTCAACAATGGTGGCAGCAGTACATTGACAGGAAGCTGCCAGAAATTCAAGCCAGACTCAGAAGAGCATGTGGAATGAGGGATATTATTGATGACTTTGGATGAATCTTGGCTGAAAACAAAACAAAACAAAGTTTACTTATCTTTTATGGACTATGTAATGACTAAAAGCATAGCTTTAGATATTGAGGAGAAAGGGGATTCCAGAGCACTCAATGTGCTCCTGTGGGACTGCTGCATGACTAAGAAGCATCATTGGAGCAGAACAAGGGACCAGTGTGTGGTCTAAATCAGGAGGGTGTGCATCAGACTTTCATTCTTGCATCGCACTCACTCAATCTTTACGCTGAGCAAATAATTAGAGAAGCTGGACCACATGAAGCAGAGTGTGGTACCAGGATTGGAGGGTTTATTAACAACCGGAGATAGGCGGCAGATGACACAACTTTGCTTAGTCAACATGAGGAGGACTCGAAGCACTTGCTGATGAAGATCAAGGAGTAAAGCCTTCAGAATGGATTGCAACTCAATGTAAAGAGAACACAAATTCTCATATCTGGACCAATAGATAACACCATGTAAGATGGAGGAAAGATTGACTTGCTGAGGATTTCATTTTACTTGAATCCTCAATCAGTGTCCATAGAAGCATCAATTCGGAAATGAAACAACATGGTGCTTGGGGCAAATCTGCTGCACAAGAACTGTTTAGAGTGCTGAAGAACAAGAAGGTCATTTTGAGGACTGAGGTATGCTTGAACCTTCAATTGCTTCAATGCACGTGGAAGGTGGACATTGAGTATGGAAGACCACAGAAGAATTGATGAAGAATGTTGACTGTCAGAAGAACAACCAAATCTGTCTTGGAAGAAGTACAGCCAGTATGCTCCCTAGAAGCAAGGATGGTGAGACTCTGTCTCCCATATTTTGGATATGTTATCAAGAGGGACTTGTCCCTGGAAAAGGATATCATATTTCATAAAGCAGAAGGGAAGTGAACAAGAAGAAGACCTTTGATAAGATGCATTGACACAGTGGTTATAACAATGGACTCAGGACAGAACCATTGTGAGGCTGGCACTAGACCCGGCAGCATTTCATTCTGCTGTGCACAGGGCTGTTATGTGCTGGAACCAACTTGATGGCACTTAACAACAACAACAACACCAGAACACATACCCGACTCTGTGCCCCAGGCCTGGGCCATGAGCTTCTTTGTGGAATAGAGTACCTTGAACTGCATAGCACCCTTTTGGGTGGGGTACACGCAGCAGAGTGCATTTCCGAGTTTGTAATTACACACTTGGCAGCGGTGAGGTTCCTGGGGCTTTGCTCACACAGCAGCCGGCTGAGGTGTAGTGTGGCCTCTCGCCAGCCTAAAAGCACCTGCATTTGAGTGTTACGGAGAAGGCTTGTCCTCTGGTTCATAAGCAAGCTGGGAAACAGCAGGAGCTGGAACCAGGATGTCCAGCTAATGTGGCCTGAATGCTTTTAGAAAGACATCTCCCAGGGCAATCTCATAATCTGCTTTGTAATGCAGATTTAGACAATTTTTTTACGAATGCATTTTTAAAAATAGATCTTAATGGATCCTTTGCAGTAGTTACAGTCCATTGTGTAAATGCAAACAGAAGGCTTTTTGAAAACATGTATTATTGATCAGAGCGGCAGTAGCAATTAGAAGCTGATGTGTCATACTGTTCAATATACACTTCCTACACAGCTCTGCCGTGCTCACTCGTAACTTCCTGACAAATTATCCTGTCGGGAGGAAGCCCTTTCTTTTTTGTTTTACTTCTGGAAGGAGAGGAACACCTCCTATCAGTTATTAACCAGAGGTGAATGGAACATACAGCTTGCCTTTGCTATCATAAAGCCTATTTACAACTTCTCTCGTTTTAAGACTCAAATGACCAAGCCTCCTGGTGGAATGGATGATGCATCTCCTTTTGGTCTCTGGCCCACAGTGAGGTCACTGGTGGAGGGCCGGCCGTGCAGTGTGTGGGTGGCAGGGAACGGGTAAGAGGCAGCAGAACCACAAGGTCAGAGAAGACCTGCGGGGTTGCTTGGAGGGGTTGCTTGGAAGGAACGACACTGTGGCTGAGAAAGAGGGGTACAACAGACCTGGTTTCACCACCCCAATCTGGGAACTAAAGTTATCGACTGAGACTTAAGTCCAGGGTAACTTGATCCCCAATTACACACGTTAGCTTGCATTCCAACCAATCTACACATTTCCCCTTTGCTCTTCTTAAGAGGTTCGCTCATTTAATTTACTGTCCATGTACTGTGCGTCGCTTTCAACAATGGAGCTGCTACAGTGAACAAAACAGCAGCCTCTTCCCTGTGGTGTTCCTCATAGAAACTCACTAAAACAGAAGCACCCAGGCAGGCATCAGAGAGTGACTAGAGACAGCTGGTGAGGGAAGCAGGGGGCAGGAAGGCCTGGGGCAGGGCTTCTAGAGACACCAGGGCAGCAGAGAAACTCATTGTTTCTCTACTGCCCCAGTGCAGGCATCCTTTATGTTTCCCCTGAAAGCTGCCTCAGCAGCTTGTCTGCGCCAGTTCCCCCCTCCCCCGCCCAGGCGAAGGCCCAGCTTTGTCCTGGAGAGGATTTATGTATGATCTGGGCTGGGCATTTGGAGTTGAGCAGACCTGCTGTGCTTGTGGGGTACTGAATGGAAAAGATGCCCAATGGTGATGGCTTCTGCAGGCTACTCTTCCTCCCGTCTGGGCTGGGTGGTGCCAGCCTGAACCTGGAGGTGCAGGTCTTGCAGGTTCCATTTGCGGGCAGCTGCTGTCCACAACTGGAGAGGAAAGGGTAACTGATCACAGATACAGAGCATAGGACACATCATGTGTGCAGACAAGTCCAGTAACAGAGCAAGTACTCAGCCTGTCACACTCCCTCCCCATTTGCCAACGACAGGCCCGCAGCCCCCATGCAGCTCTTACACCACTGCTTTTGGAAGCCCTGCGCTGCCTTGGCGTGGCACAAATGGTTAAGTACTTGACTACCAAGTAAAGGTTGGCAGCTGGAACTTAACCTGAGTCATTTTGCAAGTAAAAGCCTGGTGATCTGCTTCTTAAAAACCTTATGGTTTTAATGAATGTACAAATGTGCTTTATACAATTGATGGGTGGACGGATGGATTGTGCTAAGAGTTGTATGAGCCCCTAATAACACAATTAAAAAATAAAATAAAATTTACTTGGAAAGAAAAAAAGAAACAACCAACCTTATGGAACACAGATCTACACTGTCCTCCTGCGTCTAAATCAACTCAGTTGATTGCAACCAATTTGGCTTATTTTGTTGGGAAATCACAGGAGTCCTCCATGTCCCCTCTCGAGCATCGCTGAGGCCCGAAACTGGTAGTACCACAGACGTTCATCTGACTCCCAGAGCCATCAACCTCGGGTCTGGGAGGGGCTTCCCAGCTCGGCTAAGGCCCCTCACTCTACTCACTGAAACTGCCTACCAAGCCACTGACCTGGCACATCACGTTGGAACTCCCTATCGCGAGGAAAATGCTCAGCTCAGGGCTATCTAGTTGGATGGCCATTAGTCAATTGAGCACTGGAAATGTGCCATGTGAATGGGCAACTGAAGATTTCATTTTACTTAGCATAGAATAACGCACATTTAAATAGCCACATGTGATCAGGAGACTGGTTGGGCAGTGAAGCTCTAAGAAATAGCTCCCAAGCCCCTCCTTGGACTCCTGGGGGAGGAGACTCATGTACTCCCTCCCCTCCCCTGTTCCAAAAATGAGATGGGAGCCAAGAGTGTTGGAAGCCACATCCTGGGGCCTGTTCAGGCCCTGCCTGTCCCCAAAGGGCTTTGTGTCAAATTAAATCAAATTTCCTCCTTCTTCTTTTTTCTTTTAAAGGTTTTTAGTTTCAAAAAAAAAAAAAGAAAATGGAAGCATCTCCTTATAATAACATTGACAAAGAAATATAATAAAAAAACCTAAAAACTTAAATTCCATGAGCAAAAAGCTAGTTTTATTAAATGGCCCATTCTCAAAATTATATATATTTCTCATTTTTAAAAATTTCCATTCCCACCTCACCCTGCCTTGCCCACTCCTTCAACTTATTATTATTCTAATAGTAGCAAGTCTGACAAAGTCCCTGTAGACCCAGGAGCAGGGGAGCCAGGAAGTCCTCAGAGAACATGGTGGGATGTTGGTTTCCCACCCCAGAGGCTTCTTGATGCCAGGGAACCCCTGGCAGCAGGGACAAATCTGTCTGTGGACCACCACCTCTGAAAGAGTTTAGGGCCATGAACATGAGCTGAGAGGGGAACTACTCTCAAAGCCCTGGGTTCTAGAAATCTCAAGAAGTCCAGAATATCCAAAGGCCACACAAAGTGGGGTCTTCAGAGGCCACTGGCCAGTTGTAACTATGCCACCTTTCTCAAACTGGAGGGCTGGGGAGGAGGCAAGCAGGCTCCTGCTGTCCCACACAGGAAGGTATCTGGGATGGGTGGCTGGAGAAAAGACTTCTATAGTTTCTATCAGTTTACAAATACACCAGAAGCCCATTGACTACAAGCAAAAAACTCCTATGCTCTTAACCTGAATACGCTATAAGGCACAGGCCAAACTCACTCCCGACAGCAACCCCTCCCCCCCCCAGCGCCTCCTCCCCTCTCCAGGACCTCCTCCTAGGCCTCATGAGGAGCCCCAACAGCTTCACAGGCCCTGCTCGCTCACTGCTGCCATATTTGCCATCTTCATCATCACAGGCGAAGCCAGCAGTGGCCTTTTGGGGTGCCACGCCTTGGGGAAAGCTGGGACTCACACTGCCCCATCCCATAGCTTGTTTCCTGTCTCTCCTTCAGCAATGTCAATAAAATTGTCTTCTGATACTGCCAGCATTTTCTCATCAGGGCTGAAAGTGAGGATCCCCACAGGCCAATCTAGTTAAGAAAGTATACATACCACTTTCCTTTCAGGCTAATCAGGTCGTGATAGACTGCGCAGGCGTCAGCTCTGGGTAACCGAGAATGCTGAGTCAATCATTACCATTTGTCAGGAAGACCATGTTCTCGTCATTGCTCCAGGACAGTTCTATGACCTCAAAGTTGAACTGCTCTTCTGTTTTGGATCGGCGTGTCTTGGCATCAGTGAAGGTCACCGCATCGTCCTTGTTGCCTACGGCAATGGTCTGCCCATCAGAACTCCAGCAGATACTCAGGTTCTCCCCACTAGTGTCCAGGGGCAATACCGTTCCTAGTCCTCCCATTCCAGAGACAAATGGTTTCGTCTCCAGACGCAATGACAGAGATGCTAACGAAGCTGGTTCACACTGTCCCCATGTCCCTGATAATAATATATATATTTTTTAACCAACAACTCTTTCTCTAGCAAGAAGATGCTTGCCATCTTGCCAAAAAGCGGAATGCCAGAAGTCACCCTGCTCAACTCCAGGCCACCAAATGCCCTTTAGCTCTGTGTGCTGGGTGGTCACGAGTCTTGCTGTGGCCCTGGAAAAGTTCCTGCGTGCTGACTGTGTAGTGTGATGGCCCCTGGACACTGTGCACCAGGAAGCCACAGAACCAGGCCTGCGCTGGCCCAGCACTGAGGCCCCAAGGCCACCTTAGGGGCTGCTGTCCCTGAGCTCTGGGTCAGGAACCGGGGTACACCTGCCATCTCAATGAAATCTCACTCTGCTCCTCGACTTCCTACTTGTGTGTGGTTGATAGCTTGAGCAGAAACGTGCATAGCTGGGGTACAGCCTGGCACCCCACCTTTGTCCTTGGGATCTTTTGTTGCTTGTCTAGACTTCAAGCCCCTGCCTCACTATGCTCCTGAAGTCCTGCTCCCTGATGGAAGTTTGCTGGCAGAGTCAAGCAGGGCTCAATTCCCACAGGAGCCTGCTCCCTGCGGCCTCTTTGGAAAGGGCCTGAGAGACTCATTCATATTCAGAGGCAGTGTTAACAGGCTGTCAGGAGACTCTTCTGCCCCTGAGAGTCAAGGGCCTGCTTTTAAGATTGGATTTCAGTTCAAGATCTCTCTTGGAGTCTTACCCTTAACATTAGCTCCAAGTTCCGGAGATCCTGGACTCCTAGGCATTCTCCATCTGCTACTTCTTCTGCCTGGACTTTCTATTTCCCCTGCTGTGTACCCATTGTGTAACACTAAGAAATCATCCCTTCTCCTGACCGATGCTCCAATATCCATGTAGAAGTGATCCCAGTTGCCTATTCGAGTTGAGCGGGTGACCTTCCACATGCCTCGTTGACTCTCAGTCTTCTTGCCATTTCATGGACTTGTCAGTCTCCTTTCCTGATCTGCAGGTCTGGTGGCCAGCGGATTGGATTGTTTACTGCTGAAGTTCTCGAAAGTGGTGCAGTGTTGGGAAACAGTAAAGGTTCACAAGATATTTGTCAAATGTCCTAGTTTGAGAAATTGTGCTTGCAGCAGAGAATAGTCTGGGCAAAGACAAGGACATAGACTCTGGAATACCAGCAGGGGTGAGGTCACCTGCTGAGAAACCATTAATACTTGTTTCCTCCCTGCTTCATAGTCTCCCGCCCTTTCCCCACTCCTACACGGACACAGCTACTGTGTGGTCTTCATCTCAGGATAATGGGGTATAAGTCCGACTGACGGCATTCCACAACAGCGCTTCAGCTCCAAAGGAGCCAGAACAATAGGAGGAGTAGGAACCCCAGCCACCTGCTTACCAGCAAGCTTTCTCCCCGCCTTTAAGATTGGAGCACAGACACACTCACACATACACACACTTCATATGCGCACACAGATACATACCTGCGCATACACACTTATGCTCACACACTTATACGTGTATACACACCCCACACTCATATATATACCCATTGACACATTCACACATGTTCACATACATATAGCCACATGCCCATGCCCTCACACACGTACAAGTGCATGTGCATACAGAGGCCCACATATGTGCATGCACATATTATTGACACATGCTCACTCAATTCTCATGCATACACATATGCTCACACACACACATACCCATGCACACATGCTTACATCCCTAAATGCTTCCGTATTTTGTCATCCTCAAGGCTGTTTTTCTCATTGTGAACTTAAGCCATTTCTAAAATTCAGCAGGAGGAGTGACATGATAAAGGGGTTTGAGCTAGAGAGCAACTCACAGGGATAGAAAAGGGAGCCTTGAATACATCACTTGGGGCTTGACATTTGGAATGCTGGAATTTGAGACCAAACATGAATGCCCTTTAGAGAAATGCACTTTTGAGATGTGTTCTGCAGTAGAAGCTTATGATTTTAATAAGTTTTCATTGTCTAACAAGCACCAGGAAGTGTATTTTTTAAGAGACTTTCTCTAAAAATCTCAGTATCTCTTCCCTGTGGTCCTTTCAACATAAGGATATAAGATCCCCCCAGCAAACAGGGATTCCATCTCCAGGTTCCCTTGTGATTTTCTCAGGGCTAGGATTGCTCAACTGAGAAATGTCCAGAAAGGTTCTGAAAACCTCATGGCTCTAGACCAAATAGAGAGACCTCTTAGGAACTTGACATTGAAGGATTTCTGCTTAAAGCCACCACCTGATGTCCTCTGGCCCCTGTAGAGGACCTGAACTGTGTTGGCTCCTGAAAGGACAAACTTTTGAGGCCTTCGGTAGTTGGCTGTTTCCTACAGACTGAAAACTTTACAAAGTTCCTCAAGCTTAAGCCCAGAAGCATGAAAGAGCTGAGCTCATTATGGGCTCCAAGCCAGAGCGAGGAGATATGAGGAGAAGGTCAGATGCAATCATGTCTGGAAACTTGTCCTTTCTGCGTTGAGACAGGCTCCCACCTCCTTGTCCTGGACTCCGCCTCCACAAGGACTTGTTGCTTAGGACCTCCAAGGACCCCAGGGGTCCTGTAGCCCCCTGCACAGTTCTGGCCGGAGTAGCATGGAATTGGTTCCACTTCTCACATATGTGCTGCTTTACCCTGAGCGCTATACCTCCATACAGGGACTGGGCTATTAGAGATTTGTTATATCTCCCTTGAATTGAAACTCCATGCTCACAGAAAGCCAGCACTTAACACACTAGGTTCCCTGTGCTACAAATCTGGGAATCAGGGGTGGGGGTGAGGGATGACAGTGGGCATCCCTAGGTAGGCATTACCAGATCAGGGTGGTTGGAACAAGTTTTCCTTTGAGCACGATATGACTGGGTAGGGCCACAGGCACGTCAGACAGGAGTAGGAAGGCTCACCACAGAAAGCATGCGGGCTGAAGTGAAAGGAGTCTCGTGTACCTGCCAGCAGAGTTGGGACTGGGCGCTGGAAGAGAAGGGCAGGGTAGCTGCACTATTCTGGCGGGCAGGAGGCAGAGATGCTCCAATCCATCAGTATGCTAGACTTAGTAGCAATTTCAGGGAGGAACTGAAATAAGACCCACAGGTCCCCATCTTTCCAGGTGACTTCTGTGGGCACCAAGAATTAGATTTTCAGTAGCTCCAACTTCTGTGGCATAAGAGTCTTGACATTGCTATTTCTGGTAAGACCAACATTAGGGCTGGGCACACAGAGGCTGGCTTGGTGGCCCTGACATTTGGCTTCCTACCTTCATGTTCCACACTTTAGAAGGTTCTTTCAAAGGAGGGAGCAGAGTGGTACCCACCCAGCCCCTAATCAGAGGGGGATAAGCCACCAGCACCAAGGCTATAGTGAAACCAACCTAATTGTGTACATGACTCCCAGCTTAAACTTATGTCTCTGGCTTCCTATAAGCTCTTCCTAATCCATTGACCCTATTCCACACTGTTCCCACTTACCCCTAAAAGGCCCAAGAACTTGCTGTCATTCAGTCCTTGATCCCCTGGAGGACCTGGAGTTGATGAGAGGAGGTTGGACTGGGTACTTTTCCTGAGCCCTTTCCCTCCCAAGACCTGGTTCTGTCAGCCAGCCCTCCCCACCGCCATGGCTTTCCCAGTTCTTGAGTTTCATCAGGGTAGGATAGTAACAGCTCCCGTTTATTACTGTCCTCTTACCCTCCTATGGGGTTCTTACCTCCTGCCCATAGTTTGTTCCTACACTGAACTCTGGGAATCACCCTCCGGGTGTCCCTTGGCTTCTGCCAGACTCTGACCATACAAGTAGAACTAGTATATGTGATGACATGTGGAGAGGATTCATCCTCTATTTTGAGGATCCTGACCCTTCTGAAGCTCAGATGGTGTCTCCATTGTATGTCTTATACTGAGCAGTCTTTGGAAAGGAGCCCATGGCCCTCTGATTCTGGTAGCCACACACCCAATCTAAGCAGCCCTCAGGGAAGACTCTTGGTAGTTATGGCCTAAAGCCAAGGACAATTTGCATATGGACTCTGAGTCATCTCAGAGGGATACCCAGTCCAAGCCCCAATGTAGATAGAGAAACAGACTCAAAGTCTAGTCAACATCACAGAACAAGACCATGCTCACTTTCTTCAGGCACTTGGACCTGGTCATAGGCTGCTGATAATGTTGGTCCGGGCTCAGATAGAGTCATTATGAATCGTTCTAAGAAATAAACACAGACCCAAATATCCTTCGAACCACAAACAGATTAAGTAAAATACAAGGGGGTACCCCAAACAAACTGGAATTGTGCTAGGCAGGGTGGAGCTTTCATAGTATGCATTTTTCCCACTAGGCAAGAATCAAGCAGCTCGCTCTGAGGTAGTGCACCCAGTGGCGTCACCTGGGAAGGTTCTCTACGGTCACAGGGAGTTTTGTCATGCAAGTAGTTTTGCTTGAACCTCATTTTTTGTGATGGCCGATTTAAGAGAACACAGTGCAGCTGTGAAATTTTGTTTCCTGCTTAGGAAAAATGCCACAGTAAATGTTCTGATGTTGAACACAGCTTACAAAGACAGTGCTATGGGAAAAGCTCAAGTGTATGAGTGGTTTTCTCATTGCAAAAGTGGTTAAATGTCGATTGAGGACAAACCTTGTTCTGGATGTATGTCAACTTCCCAAATGCACGAAAATGTCAACTTATAGTGCATTTGGAGTTTGTTCCACCAGGTCAGACTTAACCAAGCTTTCTATTTAGCAGTTCTGAAAAGATAGTGTAATAGTGTGTGACAAAAAGGTTAGACTTGTGGCTGATGGGGGACTGGTTTTGCCACCGTGACAATGCACCTGCTCATGCAGGCATCTCGGTGTACCAGTTTTTGGCAATAAACAGCATGCCTCTCTTGCTCCATGCACCTTACTCACTTGGCCTCCCTCCTTGCAACTTCTTTTTGTATCTGTGAATGAAGAGGGACATGAAAAGACAGAGATTTAGCCACTAGAAGAGGTGAAGAAAAAAACAAGGGAGGTGCCAGCCAAACATGTGAGTTTGAAAAATGTTTCCAAGAATGGAATGGCAGATTTGACAAATGTATTAAGTGCAATGGAGAGTATTTTGAAGGTGATAAGGTTGTTTGACTCTGCAGCTCTGGGAGATGGACATATTTGATCAGAGCACACGGGAGCAGATGAAGGGGCAGGAGGAGAGAGTGGAGCACAGCCTGGCCCACCAGGCCGTGATGATGATGTTCCTGAGTAGAGCAGCCAGTCAACAGAGAGAACAACATGGCTGGCCCCACTATGAGACATGATGGATGCCCCTCAGTGACTAAGGGCGATACAGGGGACAGCACCGGAGACACAGTGTGGGAATTGCACCTGACCTGATCCCACCACACCGAGGCAAAGCACTGGGGGAGTGCAGTGGAACAGCAAGGGAATGGAGTGGCAAGGTCCCCAGGGAATGCTGAAAGTGGACTTTGGGGCCAGGGCGTGGTGCCCCAACAGAATGGACTGGAAAACGCTCCTAAGGGCCAGCAAACGATCCCTGAACTAACTACAAGCTTTTCTCTTGTGAACTGTTTTGTTCTGTTCTTTGTCAGTGGTTTGTTTTTGTTGTTTTGTTGTCTGGTTGTATACTGTTGCTTTGTTTTCCTCTGTCTAGTTTTCGTGCATGTTAGTGACTCCACAGGTCTGTCTGAATAGGACAGGCTGGATGAACTATCTGGAGGAAAAACAACAGGACCGACAGTTCCGGGGGCACTTGGGGTGGGGGGGTAGGGGGGGTAAGGAAGTGGTGTTAACAAACCCAGGGACAAGGGAAAAACATGGGACCCCAAATGGTAGAGAAGGGGGAGTGGCAGGCCTGGTGGGAAATGATCAAGGGTAAGGTTGCTTAGAGAAGAGGTATACTCTAGCCCAGGTGGCGATGAAGCATGGTAGTAGGGCAGGAGGAAAGTCAAGGGAGATGGAGGAAAGAGCTAGGAGTCAAAGGGCATTCATGGAGGTCTAGACAAAGACATGTACATGCAAATATATATAGGAGGATGGGGAAATAGATCTATGTGTCTATATTTATAGGTCAAGTATTAAGGTGGCGGAAGGACCTTGGGCCTCTACTCAAACACTCCCTCAATGCATGAAAACCTTCTTTTATTAAATTGGAACTCTATGATGCTCACTCTCCCAACACAACGGCTGGAGCCAAAGTGGGTGAACAAGTAAATGTGGTGAAGAAAGCTGATGGTGCCCGGCTATCAAAAGAGATAGTGACTGGGGTCTTAAAGGCTTGAAGACAAACAAGCGACCATCTAGCTCAGAAGCAACAAAGTCCACATGGAAGAACACACCAGCCTGTGTGATCGAGTGGTCCCAAAGGGATCAGTTACCAGGCATCAAAGAACAAAAAATCATATCATTGACTGCACACCTCCATGATAGGATCGCTGAAGACAAATGGGTGCATAAGCAAATGTGGTGAAGAAAGCTGATGGTGCCCGGCTATCAAAAGAGATAGTGTCTGGGGTCTTAAAGGCTTGAAGGTGAACAAGTGGCCATCTAGCTCAGAAGCAAATAAGCCCACATGGAAGAAGCACACCGGCCAGTGCGATCACGAGGTGCCCAAGGGACCAGGTATAAGGCATCATGCAAAAAAAAAAAAAAAAGATATAAGTGTGTGTATGTATGTGTATATGTGTATGTATGTATATATATATATATCATATTAAATGAAGGGGGAAGTGCAGAGTGGAGACCCAAGGCCCAAGTGTCGACCAATGGAGATCCCCTCATAGAGGGGTTTAGGAGAGGAGATGGGTTAATTAGGGTGTGAGGTAGTATCGATGAAGAACACAGCTTTCCCCCGGATCCTGGATGCTTCCTCCCCCCAACTACCATGATCCGAATTCTACCTTGCAGGGCTGGATAGGACAGAGGTTGTACACTGGTGCATATGAGGGCTGGAGGCACAGGGAATCCAGGGTGGATGATACCTTCAGGACCAAGGGTGTGAGGGACGATGCTGGGAGAGTGGGGGGTGAGTGGGTTGGAAAGGGGGAACTGATTACAAGGATCCACATGTGACCTCTTCCCTGGGAGAGGGACAGCAGAGAAGGGGGGAAGGGAGACCCCGGATAGGGCAAGATATGACAAAATAACGATGTATAAATTACCAAGGGCATATGAGGGAGGGGGGAATGGGGAGGGAGTGGGGGGGAAAGAGGACCTGATGCAAGGGGCTTAAGTGGAGAGCAAATGCCTTGAGAATGATTGGGGCAGGGAATGTATGGATGTGCTTTATACAATTGATGTATGTATATGTATGGATTCTGGTAAGAGTTGTTTGAGTCCCTAATAAAATGTAAAAGAAGAAAAGAGAAAAAAATGATTAGGGCAAAGACTGTACAGATGTGCTTTATACAATTGATGTATGTATATGTATGAACTGTGAAAAGAATTGTATCAGCCCCAATAAATTGTTAAAATAAAAAAAAATTTTAAAAAAAGACAGAGATTTAGCCACTAGAAGAGGTGAAGAAATAAACAAGGGAGGTGCCAGCCAAACAGATGAGTTTGAAAAATGTTTCCAAGAATGGAACGGCAGATTTGACAAATGTATTAAGTGCAATGGAGGGTATTTTGAAGGTGATAAGGTTGTTTTGTAAAAAAAAAAATTAAATACATAGCTTCAGGGAAAAATAATTTTTGGCTACCCCCTTGTTAACTTAGAGTACCAAGGGAAGGAACAGAAAAAGCATCATCCACCGAAAGCTGATTCCCATGATGTGAAGGTCAGACATACTTCCACTCTCCAATTTTTTTACCAATTCTGACAGCAGCTGACCTCCCGATGACACAGACCACACTCATGATAATGTGCTTTATCAAAGAACTAGCAGGCTACCATTCAGTATTAACTAAGATCAGTGTGGAAGTAACAGGACCAACTCAGCAGACAGAGTACAGTTTGTTAATCAGGGCAACTTTCACCCCAGACAGCTTTAAGCTTCTTGGCTGTGCTTGTTAGTCAGGATTCAGGCTTTGTTGTTGGGCCCAATTTTATCTGACCTTTACTGCTGTCAGGCAAATGCTACAGTGTTATTGACTCTTTCGTTATGTGCTCACTCCACCAGCTAGCCTCTTGCTGGCAGGTGTCCCGCGCTGTGTCCCTGGGTCAGAAAGCCCACCATCTCCGTCTTGTGCTGGTGTGTGTCTTGGTTTCCACTTTCCCTCCCCATTACTGCTTATGCTGCTGTCCTGCCTTCCCTCACTATCTTCAATAGAGTGAATCTGTCTCCTGGGTTCCCAGTGCACGGGTCCAGATCCAAAGCACACACTCCATTCCCAATTCTTTTTCTTGAGAATAGTGAGGTCCTCCTCAACCTTTGTGAGATTGGGACTCTGACGGGTTTACTCCTCCCACCGTGACCATAACCTGAGCACTATTGTTGGTAGGCCACAGTCACCTTATTTGCAAAGTAAACTTTCAAATCCCCGAAAGGTTTTGGTGTATTTTATTCCGACAGTAAATGATGTAACCCTTTGTTAGATTTTGGTCTAGTAAATTACTTTGGTAGAACTATTAACCCAGAACCAGAAAAAAACATACAAAAGGAAAAACTCATGACACTACAGATGGTGTCTCTGATAACATTCGTGCTTTTAGTTTCTTTTGTTTTGGCAAATATACAAATTGGGATTTGTGTTCGTTTTAAAAGGAGAGGCTGGGGCAGGGTGGATAGTGTGGGGAGCGCTGCTCAGATCTGGGTACAGGAGGAACTTTTCAACGGGGGCTTTGTCCCAGCTCCTGGAGAGGAGTATGCGAGCTAGCTCTGGGTTGGGCTTCAGGATATGACAGCCCTGTCTCCCACTGAGGACAAGGTTGCCGCAGAAACCACGTTGCTGCAGCCAGTTGTCTCATCTCGGAGAATGGGAGGTTGAGATTTTTCTGTCCCTGTTGATGGCAATGGTGTTGTTCAGGAACACTCTTGGTGGCCAACTAGGGCATCACTACCCTGCAAAGAGATAGGGAAAGGACTGTCATGCATTGCTTTGTTCTGTCACCAAAATGAAGAACCAAAAAAAAAAAAACATCTTTGTGAGCATTACTTGTGTTTGTTTAGGGGAAAACATTAAACACATATTTTAAATGAAATCCCAAGACAAAGATGATCCCAGACAAAGCTACTGTATTATTTAATGTCCTATGGATCTCCTGGCTCAGTGCCAAGTTGCTCTCATAGTATCCTTATTACTGCAGCTTTTCCAATGGAGAGTTAAAAAAAAATGTTTCTCCACAAGCCCGAATTCTGCTTTCTACAAATTCACAGGAAGGATACAAGGACCTCACTGCTTTTAGGAAGATGTAATTTCCCTAATTTTGGAATGCTAATAGTTACCATTCTTCTGCTGTGAAAGTTGTTGCTGTTGTCAGGTGCCACTGAGTCAGTTCCTCCTCCTAGAAGGCCCGTGTGCAACAATCCTCGTTAAACAAGAAACCCCCAAAGTGCTGCCTCGCAGGTAGCACTTCCCCTCCTCATATGCCCTATAGATCTCCGTCAAGAAGACATCATCTATTGACAAATCTGTGGTTTGCAGGGTACAATTCCAATTAGACTTGAGTTAATCCAGGATGAGGAACCATCCACATCCTCCATCTCAAGACCTGTCTTTCCCCTGAGGTCATCAGTCAATTACCAGCAGAGCACAAGAATTCTTCCATGACTAATTCTGGAACACATAATTTCCAGACAAAGGCCAAAGAATGACACTGTTCTGGTTATCTATTGCTGAATAGCAAACCAACACCAAAGTGGATGTCTTAAAATGAGGATAATGTTTTGCTCCTGAGTGTACAGCTTAGGTAGCATTCAGTTGGGGTAGCTCTGCTCTGCTCCATATTACATCAATTAGGATAGATTGAAGCTTGGGGAATGGCATTACCCCAAAAGCTCATTTACTCACACAGCTGGCACGCGATGCTGATTGTCAGTTGAGACCTTACCTGGCCTATCCACATGACTGATATTTTCTAACAAGATGACAGCTGTGTCTGAGAGAGAGAGAGAGAGAGAGAGAGAGAGAGAGAACAGGTGGTTATTTTATGACCCCGCCTCAAGTCAAACTGCATTCTTTCTGCCATATTCCGATTGTCAAGCTGTTGCAAAGACCTGCTCAGTTTCAAGAAGGGGAGAAGTAGACTCCACATTTTGATGGAGAATAGCAAGCTTCTAATAAACATGTAGGACTGGGGAAATTGCTGTGATTACCTTTGGAAAATCCAATTTGACACGCCAGGGCCAGAGGTCACACCATGAGATATGGGCCAGAGGTTTTTGTTGCTGTTAGGTGACATCAAATCAGTTCTGTTCTATAGAAACCCTACACACAACATAAGGAAACACTGCGTGGTCCTGCACCATGCTTAAAATTATCCCTATGCTCGAGCCCATTGCTGCAGCCATGGTGTCAGTCCGTCTTGTTGAGGGCTTTCCTCTTTCTCACAGCTCCCTCACTTTACTAAACATGATGTCCTTCTCCAGGGACTGGCCTCTGATGACAACATGTCCAAAATATGTAAGACAAAGTCTTGCCATTTTTGGTACTTACATAATTTCTTGTTAACTTGAACTGTGGTGGTGGCGTCTAGCATGTCAATCAGGTCATAGCCTGATGGTACCTCCTCGTGGGTGTGACTTCCTCATAAGGAGAGTACTGGTAAACTCCCCCTCTCTCTCTGCCCTCACCTTCCTGCCATCGGGTCACTCAGAGACCTTTCAGAACCCTGAGATGTGTCCTCTGCCATTGGGTCCACAAGACATAGCACTCACCGGCTGCTGATCTTCAGGTGTGGTTGCTTGAGTCTGAAGAGGGATTTATGGACTAGTGTAAGATGTATGGACTAGTATTGGATTTAAGGACTTGATCTGGACTGAGCTGGGGTGTTTTCCTAATGTACAATTGCTTCTTGACCTAAAGCTCTTTCTTACACTTATATGAGAGTCACTGGGTTTGCTTCTCTAGTCAACCTGGCCTAACAATCCTTACCTCTAAGGAGCACTCTGGACATACTTCTTTCAACATAGATTGATTTTTCCTTTTAGCAGTCCATAGTTCTTTCAATATTCTTCTCCAGCACCACAGTTCAAATGCACTGATTCTTCTTTGGGCTTCCTTATTCAGTGTCTAACTTTCACATGCATAAGAGACAATGAGAAATACCATGGCTTGGTAAGGCCCACCTCAGTCCTCAAAGTAATATTCTTGCTTTTCAAGACTCTAAAGAGGTTTTGTGCTGCAGATTTACGAATGCAATACATCTTTTGCTCTCATGGCTGTTGCTTTCATGAACATTGATGGTGCATCCAAGCAACACAAAACCCTTGACAACTTCAATATCTTCCCCAGCGAACATAATTGGTCTAGGCGTGAGGATTTTGGTCTTCTTTTCATTGAGTCAGAATCCACACTGAAGGCTGGAAACCTTGATCTTCGTGTGCAAGAGCTTTAAGTCCTCCTGTTGTCTACATATCTCAGGTTGTTCATAAACCTTCCTCTAATCCTGATACTGCATTCTTCTTAATATAATCCCCCTCTTCTGATGATTTGCACAGCATGTGGATTGAACAAGTGTCGGAGGAGAAACAATCTGCTGTGCACCTTTCCTGGTTTAGTCGTGCGACATTCCCGGGTTCTTTTCACATGTTGATCGATGCATACATTCCTTATGAGCACAACGAAGTGTTCAGAAATCCCATTCTTCTCCAGGGTAGTCATAGTTTATAATGGTCCATATGGCTGAATGCCTTGGCGGAGGCAATGAAACAGAAGTAAATAGCTTTCTGGTATTCTCTGCTTACAGCCAAGATTTATCTGACATCAGCAATGTTATCCCTTGTTCCAGGTCGTCTTCTGAATGTGATCTGAACCTATGGTCTTTCAATGGACTGCTGCAATTAGAGAATCTCTTTATTTGCGCGGGATACCAATGGTGTTGTTCTATATTTGAACATTCTGTTGGGTTAACTTTTCTTTTGAATAGGTACAGATATGGAGCTCTTCCAGTCAGCTGACCCACTAGCTGTTTTCCAAGTTTCCTAGCGTAGACTATGAGTGATGCCAGTGCTTCATCAGCTTGTTGAAACATATCACTTGGTGTTCCGTCAATTCCTGGGGCCTGTTTTTGCCAAATGCTGTTAGTAAAACTTGCACTTCTTCCTTCAGTACCATTGGTTCTTGCTCATATACTACTTTCTGGAATGGTGGAATGTTGCCTAGTTATTTTTAATACAGTAACTGTGTATATTCTTCCATCTTCTCTTGATACTTTCTGCATCATTCAATATTTTGTCTGTACAATTTTTCAATATTGCAACTTGAAGCTTTACATTTTTTCTTGAGTTCTTTCTGTTGCAGATATGCTAAGAGTGGTCTTCCTTCCTAATCCTACATCTTTTCACATTCCATTATAATATTTGACTTTGTTCTCTCAAGTTGCTCTGAAAATTTCTGTTCAGTTCTTGACTTCATCATTTTATCAACTTGCCTCAGCTACTCTATGACTAATGGCAAGTTTCGAATTTTCTTCTGAGATCCACTTTGCTCTCTTCTTTTTTCCTATCCTTTTAGTGACCCTTTGATTTCTCCAGCTTCCTCATGGATGATGGTCTTGGTGTCTTCCTGCAGCACATCAGGTCTTCTGTCATTAGTGTTCAGTGCAGCAAATCTGTTCTTGAGATATTCTCAAAATTCAGGTGGGATAGACTCAAGGTCATATTTTGGCTCTTGCAGATATGCTTTAGTTTTCTTCAGCTTTATTCTGAACTTACATATGAGCAATTGATGGTCTGTTCCACAGATGGCCGTTGGTCTGGTTTGGGCTGCAGATATTGAGCTTCTTCATCACGTCTTCCCACAGATGTAGTCAATTTGATTTTTTGTGTATTCCATCTGGGGAAGTCCATGTCTATAGTCACCTTTTGTGTTGTTAAAAAAAGGTATTTTCTATGAACAAATCGTTGGTTTTGCAAAATTCTATCATGAGAGCGTCAGCTTATTTTCTCTCACCAAGTTCATATTTTCCAACTATTGCTCCTTCTCCTTTGCTTGCAAATTTTGCATTCCAGTAATTATCAATGCATCTTCATTTGCATGTTTGATCAATTTCCAACTGAAGTTTTTGGTAGAATTCTTCAATTCTTCATCACTAGTTTTTGTGTTTGGTGCATAATCTTGAATAATAGTTTTATGGATTGGATTTCCTTGAAGGTGGATAGATATAATCCTATCACAGACAATTGTGCTTCATGATTGATTTTGTAATGTACTTTTTATTTACAATGAATGCCACACCTTGCCTCTCGATTGTATCGATCCTGTCATTAATAGTTTGATTTCCTGATTTAAAATGGTTAATACCAGTCCACAATTTTCTTATATTCATACTTCACACATTCAAGTTTTGATCATTAGCAGACATTTGCAGCAGTTTCACCTTAAATTGAATTGTACGCCTTCAGCAAACGAAGACCCCAAAGGTCCACTCCCAAATGTTTTACCTGGTTCAAGTTGCCTTGGTTGACTCCATTTCAAGAAATCAGCTCCTCCTCAGTCACATTTTGAGTGCCCTTGTACTTTGTACCTTAGGGCCCCATCTTCTGGTAGTAACTCTGACAAGGTTCTGCTTCCATAATTTAGGCTGTTAGTATCTGACAATGTTTAGAAGCTGTGTATAAGGGTTTCAGTAGCTTCTTCCTCTGAAATCAGGAGCCAAGTTCTTCTTCATAGTTTGTTCTTAGTCTGGAATTTCCACTGAAACCTGTTCACTTTGGGTGACATGCTGGGATTTGAGATACCAGTGATATAACTTCCAGCACCACAGCAACACACAAGTCATCACAGTATGACAAATTAAAAGACAAGCAGTGGGCAGAGGAGCCAGTCTCAAATGTAATTTACCATCAGGAGTCAGGAACAAAACCCCCAAATGAGGGCAACCGTTCTGTGCCTGCCCACCAGCATAGCCCGTACATGTTCCTCTGGTTATGTTCTCCTGTTCCCGCCAACATAGATGGAGATGATCTGAGCCTGTCTCAAAACTCCTTCAGCTTGGAAAAATTATGATGTCAGGACTCAACCATTATTAGCCATAGTGGATTCTCCTTTAGGAGGTGACCTACTCAAAAAGTGTCTTTGTTATGCCTGAGGCATTTAAATCTTTTCTCCAATGCCTAGGAAACTCTAATCACATTGGTAACAGCTAGACAGCAGGAGGGATATCCTATCATCAGTCCTGATGTTCTGATAAAAGGTGATATGATAAAGATCACATATGGATGGAAGTGTGGTTGTGCTTGTTCTCCACTCCCTGAGAGGGGTCTCTCAAAACCCACTTGCCCCAAAGGGAAACTGGTCCTCTTCCCCTGGAGGCCAGGATGTTTGGTTAGGTTAGAAGGCCGTCAGACAATACAAGGTGACACTCACTTTGGCAAGTGTTTCAGATTTAAATGGTCACAGGGATGTTCAGCAGATATGCCTTCTTTCTCCAATCTCTCTCTCACAGATTATACACTCAGCTATGTTCTTTCTCAGTCTGTCTTTACTCACCATGCTTTCTCCATCCTCTCTGGCCTGCTCAGGATTCCAACACTACAGCTACCATTGTAATTCTCTCTCTCTTGCTGTTTTCTCCACTCTTGCGTCTTAGAAACTTTGCCAACCCCATGACCCTCACCTCCTCTCAAAGACCCTAGTCACCTCCTGGAAACAGAGAATTTGGAAGAAGAGGACTTGGTATGTCCCGTGAAATTCGTTGTCCACTAATGTGTGTGCCACATTCAGCCACTGCTCCTGAGCAACTGTCTGACCAGAATCTCCTCCTTGTGCCCCAGGCACAGGTTTCCTCACTGGCTGGGCTCTTGTAAGTATCTTTACAGAAAATGAATGTGCTGTAACTACTCATCTGAAAACATCATATTGACACCCAAGACCCTTGGTTTTTCTTGACGTCACCTATTTTTTTCTTTATAGATAATTGTAATGATGCTGTCTTCATTGACTTCTTTTTCTCACCCCGCCTTCCAACCTGTGCTGGTCTTCCTTCTGGACTCCACCTTGCCAATGCCACTTAGGACCTCTGCCTGGCTGGACCTGAGGTTACATCTCCAGCCACCCCTACTCTCCATAGCATTTGACACGGGCACCTTCCCACATCTGGGCCTTTCCAATCGTTGGGCACACCCTCCCCTGCTTTTCTTTGCTCATTTGTATGGCTTCTTCCTTATCTTAACCCATGCCCACTCCCATCCACGTCATCTAGACCCTTGACTTTACATATGGCCTGTCCTCCTGGGTCAACCCATTTCTCTTTCTAGCTCTGCTATGGAAATGCTGCCCTTAAAACCTGCCACCTGACACATGGTAGGTACCTCATGTTTAATGTCTCCAAAACTTAATTTCTCCATATCTTACTTATCTTCTGGTTTTCCCATTTTAGTAAAATCTATATATTCATTCAGTCATTTATTCTGGACAAAATGAGTCATATGCAGTTGCTTTCTGTCACCCAATCCTTAAATATGACCCAAGAGCAAATTCTGCTGGTTTTTCTCTTCAGGACCTCACCTACTTCTTCCTCTAGCACAGCAACCTGGCCCAAGGCTGCTACCCTTTCTAGACCTGCCTTTGCTTTGGCTTCCTTTTCCTCCACCTTCTCACAGCTTCCAACTGTGTTAGAAAATGACCAGGTCATCAGTATCTCCTCCTCACCTCTCAGAGGGAACCAGTACCAAGGGCACACAGTGGCCTCCAGCACTAGGGTGGGGATTGCGTAGGGAGGTGAGAGCAGCTCTCACAGGAAGCAGGGCACTCTAAGCCTCTAGGATACAGACATGAAAAGTATTTGCAGGAGGAAGGACTGGGCTGTCGAGTCATAAATGGAGCTGCTGGGGGTCAAGTGGGATAAAATCCAGAGTAAATCTTGGTTGTAGCACTGTGAAGGCTAAACATAGACCCACAAAGACTATTGTGAAGTGGGGCATATCTATGCTGGGCTCGGAGAGTGCAAGGGGAGGAAAAAAGAGTGATACATGTTGGAAATATATTTACAGCAAAGAGGAATAAGCAACTGGGCAAAAGCTAGAGGGAAATATGAGTCTGCTGAAGAGATATGTGTCTGCTGAAGGAATTTAAAAACAGGAAGAATGAAAAATGTGCCAATGAATGCTGAGTGAGTTGGGGAGGGAATGCCCTGGTGCAGGAGAGGGTAGAGCTGTAGGAACAGGGGGCTTGAGCCAAATAGGGCTGGGACATCAAAGCATTTCTCTCAATCCTTGCTTTGGTCCTCAGGAAGTCCCAGGGCCTGCAGGCATCTTACACTGTGCTGGTCCCCTGCACATCCTCTCCAGGTGCAGGGCTGCTAGAACTGAGCTCCTTGGAGGGCACCTGGGGGGTGAACATGAGAGTTGTTATGCTGGGAGACGACACGTAGTACTTCCTGATTAAGATGAGGTTCACCTTTAACCTCATGCTGCAGTTACGGTGTTGTTTCCTTTGGGAGTGATACGATTTAGATAGGGGAGGGCATGCCCGCTGGAAACACTCTTGATGGGCTCTCCATGGGCCAGGCAGGGCATGCACTCAGGCACAGTCGCCAGTCACTGTTGAAGACCGGGCTTGGGTCCAGGCTTCAGTTGTAGGCCCCAGGCAATGAAGGCCTCTCTAACCTGCGGTCCCTCGCCCTGTCAGTGGAGCCAGCACACCCTCACAGACTGCATGAGGAGCAGCGCGAGAGGTACGGCCATTTGCCTTGTTGGGCTGATCGTGACCATCTCACAGATTCCGAAGAGAGTGTGCCGAGACAGGGTACACAGTAGCACCAACACCACAAAGAGTGCCTCGGTTGCCAAGGTATCTTTCCGTATGCAGAACCCACAATTACTCTGACACCATCCACGTGGTCTGAGTTGAAGAGGAAACGACCCTTATTTGATACAGCTTTCAGTTCTCTCCCACATCAGCTGGTCCCAGGAGGATTTCTTGCCTTGATGACTGAGAAACTCAGGTGGTTAAAGACAAGATTCTGTGACTTGATGTTTCAGTAAATTGAATTTTCTCTTTTCTTAGGGGAGCTATGATTTCCTCCACTAATACAAATGTACACTTCTCACAAAATCAGACATAATCCTATAGCTTTTCTGCAAGGTCCAGGACAGCATGCACTCAGTCTGCTGTGTCAGAAACATGTTTGTGAAGCCATAACATGAACCTGCCTACCAAAGGCAGTATAAGTGTACTGGTCCTGGGAGCAGTTTCCAGCAATGTAGAGCCCAGGCTCCATGATAAGTGGATGATCTAGGGGGAGAGAGGGCAGGCACACATTGAGGAGAGGAAGGACCGGAAGCTTTTCTGGTGCGTGGGACACTGGGAAGGACATCCAATTGCCCAGGGCACACAGTAAGTAGTTGGCACAGTGCCTGCTCTCCCTTCTATTTCATTTTGCCAGCTCATTTCGGGGAAGCAGCAAAGGAACTTTTGGGTTTAAGCCAGGAGTTGGTATTGTTAAAGAGAATGAAAAGGAAAAGCTGTTATCAAGAATGAATATCTGGTGTCTGAGTTCACTGCAGGGTCTCAGGAACTAGATACCATCAGGCCAGCCCGCCCAGAAGGTAAGAGTTACAGACAGGAACCGCTTGATCCCCACCCACCCTGTCCAGTGATTTCAGGACTGGGAAGTTAGAAAACTGATTAAATAGTGCAGGAGGAAATAACCTAAGATGCCTTTGTTGCTGAGGGCTGAGTCTAGCAAACTGACGACTTCTGTCCCTCCCATTCCTCATCCCCGACCCCTAAGGCTCAGAGCTGGCAGCAGTGGACTGTTTGGGACAAAAATAGGTGACTGAGTTTGGAAGTTGGATCATCCAGGGGTTCTGGAAGCTCTGAATCTATATCAAAACTCTCAGATTTGCCAAGTCCCCAACAGGATGCTAGCTTCCACCTGGTACCAATATCTGACATTGTGTTGTTCTTTCGTCATATGCAGGTATCTACATCATAAGGGCTCCAAGAATGACTTCATATTACTAAAGATGTGTTTGGTGAACTCTACTACCCACTCCTGATGCAATAAAACACAGGTCATATGAATTTTTCCTTAATGGGACAGGCTCTATGAGGTCATTCTCAATCTCCTTTCTCTTGATATACGTATTCCAAGCCAGCCTAGAGATCATTATGATAAATGTCACAGTCTGGTCAGTGAGACATACCTGGAAGTCATCTGGCGATTTAGAGAAGCTTTGTTTTCTTGATCATTGTTGCTGTCCTTAGATGTTATCCAGCTGATTCTGACTTAGGGTGTCTCCGCATCTGTAGCTCGAAACTGCTCCATAGGATTTTAAAGACTAAACTTTTCAGAAACATTGTCAGGTCTCTATTCTGAGGTGTCTCTGGTGCAGTTGACTGCCAACCTTTCAGCTAGTAATTCCATTGCTTACCTGTTTACACCACCCAGGATCAAGATCAACAAGCTACAAATAGGATCAGGACAGTTTTCCCAGCTCTTCTTGGGTTCGTTGCCTCCTTTCAGCCCCCTGGCGACAGGAGGCCGGCTCTTGGCTGTGCCATCAGTTAGGAATGGCGCTGCTGCCGGGCTGCTTTCAGGCCGGATGCTGTCTTCGGTGTACAGCCCTTGTCTTATGTGACAGCTCTCTTTGGAAGTTTCTCGCCTCTTCTCCTCTGCTTCTTGCCTTGTGTTCTTTTTTTCCCTTTTGCTTCTTTCTGCTGCGCTTCTTCTCGTTTTGTTCTGTTTGAAACAACTCCATGGGACTGGCTGCACATATGAGGGTAAGTGAAAATAAATGTTATAAACAAAATTCTCAAAATGTGAACCTACTGTTTCTTAACATATCTTCCATCTAGGTCTATACACTTCTGGAGACACTTCCCATCTCTAACCCTTGCTCAAAGAATCCTATATTCTTTGATATATCTCTTGTCAACAAGGCAGTTTTATTATCTCTGAGTACTGAAATCATGCTCCTTTGAAATGTTCTTTGTGTTTGGGGAACAAAAAGAAGTCTGAAGAGGCAAGATGGGGATTGTAGGATGGGTTGGGTAAGATTTTCCAACAAAGCTCTCATAGGATATTCCTTGCTACCCTCAAAGAATGCTAAGCTGTACTGTTGTGATAGAAAAGTTCCTCAACACAATTCTCTTGTCTTTTTCTCACCCAGGCAGTTTCCAATTTTCTCAAGCCTTCGTCATAATGAGCCCCTGTGAGTGTCCCCTGCCCTGTGAGAAAATTGAACAAGATGACGCCTTTGGCGTCCTCAAAAACCATTGTCATAACTTTAAAAAATCTTATTGACATGTGCTTCACATATACATTTAATCATTCAGCCATAGAAAAAGAGTTCTGCAGTCTTCACCACGATCAATTGCAGCACATTTTCTTTTCGTGCTTAGTTGTTAGTTCCCTGCTACCCTCCCGCTCTCTGCCTTGAATTGAACTAACAGAGCAGCTGCCTTGGAAGTCACTGTTTTGATGGGGTCTTTTTTGGTTATTTAATCTTGTAGAGACCACTTAAAAATGACAAAGATAGGATAAAGACAAATCATGCAGATGAGGGAGACCATGAACACGAAGCCAAAAGTGGCCATCAGATTCACAGCCATGAGGCTAACTATATGGCATCTATAAATTATAAAGGGAATGTTGAATTTTTTTGAAGATAAGTGTTCAGAGTGACTTCAACCAAGATATAAAACCAAGATAAGTGTTCAAAGTGGCTTCAAAATTTTCATGGGAAAAATGGAATTTTCCACAAACTTTTTGAAACTTTTAATTTTGAGAGTACATGTCTGCAGCTATTCACATATAACAAAGGCATGTGTAAACATGTTTTGTTTGGAATAAACACGAGCATGTATGAACTGGAACACTAGTAACATTTTTTTTACACTAACTCTCATATATACAACTTGATAATTTCAAGGCATGGCCCCTGCTGTAGGGAGCGCACAAACGGATTCAATGCCCTACAGACACTTAATTTGCATAGCATATTTTTAATCTCTGTATATGCATATCAAAATATTAAACTGACCTACCCAAGAAATGACGATCCATTTGGACAACACTAACAAACTCTCTAGGGAGAAAACGAAGTCAAGGGTAAGATCTCTCAAAATGCCACATGAAGGAACTCATTTCGCACTATATTTGAGGATCTCTTGGGGACAGTGGGTTTGATTTTTTGTTTTTAACTTTACTCATTGCAACTATAGTAGTTTATCGCCTATCTACCACGAAGGGAAATCCAATCAACCTTGGAGGGAGCAGACCCCGTGGTCACAGCAGGGAACTCAATGCCTGGAATATTCCAAATCCTTAGGATGGAAGTGCCTGCCACAGAGTTAAGACCTTGGCCGTAGGCTGCTCCTCTGTTCTAAGGCATGTATGAATGGGTACTCTTCTCTTTGTCCCTGCTTCCAAATCTGATTGACCCTTTAACTTTTAAAGTTACTTTAGCATAGTTCAACAATACTGGTAGAGTTTGCAGGAGTTATAATGTCTCTTTTTAGCCTCTTATTTCTTAGCACTTAATTAAAAATTATTTTATTGGGGGCTCTTATAACTCTTATCACAATCCATACAAACATCCTATGTGTCAAGCACATTTGTATATATGTTGCCATCATCATTTTCAAACATCTTGTATCTACTTGAGGCCTTGATATCAGCTCCTCATTTCCTCCCTCCCCCATGAACCCTTGATAATTTATTTTTAAAATTCCCCCCAAGTCTTATACTGGCCGCTGTCTCCCTTCACCCACTTTTCTATTGTCCATCCCCCTAGGGAGGGGTTATATGTAGATCATTGTGATCGGTTCCCCCTTTCTCCCCCCACCTTCATCTTACCCTTCTGGCATCTCTAGTCTCATTATTGGTCCCAAGGGGTTTATCTGTCCTGGATTCTTTATGTCATGAGTCTTATCTGTAGCAGTGTACATGCTCTGGTCTAGTCAGGTAAGGTAGAATTGAGGTCATGATAGTGGGGGTGGAGGGAAGTATTGAAGAACTAGAGGAAAGTTGCATGTTTCATTGGTGCTATAGTGCACCCTGACTGGCTCATCTCTTCCTTGTGACCCTTCTGTAAAGGGATGTACAATTGTCTGCAGATGGGCTTCGAGTCTCCACTCTGCTCCCCCTCATTCACAATGATATGATTTTTGTTCTGGATCTGTACCTTATCCCATCGACAACTGGTGATCACACAGGCTGGTGTGCTTCTTCGATGTAGGTTTTGTTGCTTCTCAACTAGATGGCTGCTGGTTTATCTTCAAGCCTTTAAGACCCCAGATGCTGTATATTTTGATAGCCAGGCACCATTAGATTTCTTCACCACATTTGCTTATTCACCCATTTTGTCTTCAGCGATCATGTCGGGAAGGTGTGCATCACAGAATGCCAGATTATTAGAACCAAGTGTTCTCGTGTTGAAGAAGTACTTGAGTAGAGGCCCGATGTCTGTCTGCTACCTTAATACTTATATAAATATGAGTTCATAGATCTATTTTCCTATGATTATACATAAATATATTTGCATACATAAATGCCTGTATTTAGACCTCTATAAATGTCCTTTGCCTCCTACTTTTTTTCCTCTATTTCCTTTTACTTTCCTCTTGCACAACTATCATGTTTGGCCTTCTATTGGGTTTCAGTAATTCCTCCCTGCTACATTGCCCTCGATTAAGCCCCACCAAACATCCGATGCCCTTTTCCCATCGATTTTAGATTAATTGTTGTTCCCTTGTCCCTGGGTTAGTTGACATCCTGCCTTCCTTTCTCCCTTCTCCCTCTATCCTGTGTCCCCCTGGAACCATTAGCTCCGTTGTTTTCTCCTCCATATGGTTTTTATCCTGCCTATCTTATTTAGATAGACATAATAATCATAAGCACAAGAACAAGACAAAGCCTAAGAAAACAACAAAAGAAGATAAAACAAAAACCCCAAAATAACAACAGAATGACAAAAAAAGAAAAGTCTATAAATAGTACCAGTTCTGTTTGTTGTCCTTTAGGAGTGTTTTCAAGCCAAGTCTGATGAGATGCCATGCTGTGGCCCCAAAGTGTATTTTTGTTATTCCCTGGGGAATTCATTGCTTTGCTCCCCTTGCTGCTCTGTTGCATGCCCTTAGTGTTTCACCCCAGTGTGATGGGGTCAGATCAGGCACAATTTCCACACTGTGTTTCCAGTGTGTCCTCCATACTGCTATGGATCAGTGAGGGATGTTGTGTCTCATGGTGGGGCCTGCCCTATGGTCCTCTCTGTGCATTGGATGCTCTGAGCAGGAATATTGTCCGCAGCCTTGGTGGACCAGGATGTGTCCCATTCTTGCTCTTTCCTTCTTTGTTTGCTCCTGTGTTCAATGATCAGACATGCCCCTCTGCCCAAACTGTAGCTTCAGTGCTGTCCCCTCTTATGTGCATTCTTCAGGTCAGGGGGTGGAGGGCAGGAGGTGGGCATGTAGTCAGGATTGGGGCCGGACCCGCAGACTTCTCTATTGGTTTCCTGCTACATGCTAGTATGTTGTATTTATGTCTTGGCACACTGGTTTGAAGCCTGGTCTCTCTCTCCCTCTCCTGTGGAGATAAAAACATACCCTCCCTTTGGGTAGGTTAGTGCCCTGCTCCCCGCTACCCATGTCTTTTTTGTTCCCTCGCTTTCTTTTCCCCTTCTATTTAGTTGGCTGTCATATGTATCCCTTGATTGGGTTTGGTCCCTGCCATAAACCTGTACCTCACCCCAGGAATGTGTACACATAGTAGCGTTTCTTCTATGTCCCCTTTGTATTTTTTAAGCTTACCTCAGTGGACTCATGCTGTGCTTGGCTTATTCACTAAGCATGATCTCCTCCAGTTCTTCCCACATGCCAATCTGCTTCATGTGTTCATTGCTGTTTCTAAGGGATGTATAGTACTCCATTGTATATAATCACCACATTTTTGATCCATTTGTCCATTGATGGAAATTTGGGTTGTTTCCAACTCCTCATGATTGTGAACTGCTCCACAATGAACATTGGACAAATACCTGGCCATGGTTTGTTTCTTGCCTCTTCTGGGTATATGTCCAGAAGGGGGATTGCTGGGACATGTGGCAGCTTGATTTCCAAGAGTTTTAGATATAGCCAAATCGATTTCCATATTGGTTGTACATACTTTCAGGTCTATCAACAGTGGACGAGTGTTCCTATCTCACCACAACCCCTCCAACAGTTGTTACTTTTTCATTTTTTGAATTGGGCAATCTTTGAGGGTGTTAGGTGTTATCTCATAGTTGTTTTAATTTGAATTTCTCTATGGCTAGTGATCAGGAACATTTTCTCATGTTTATTGACCATTTGGATTTCTGCCCCTGTGAAAATTCTGTTCAGGTTCTTTTCCTACCTCCTTGGAGGGCAATTAGTTTTCTTCTTATTGTAAGCTAACAAAATATTGTAGACTTTAGTAATAAGGCCTTTGTCTGATGTGTCATTGCTAAAGATGTTTTCCCAGTCTGTGGACTCTCTTCCTACTCTCTTGGTGAATTCTTTCAATGTATACAGTGTTTTATCTTCAGTATATCCCATTTGTCAGTATATACCTCCTCTGGATTTGTGTCCGTCCCTATTTCTAATAACCTACGTATTCCCTGTGCCAAAGTTGTCAGGGTTGTCCAATTCCCTCATTGATGATGCTAATAGTTTTGGATTTTACTTCAAGGTCTGTGATCCACCTTGAGTTTCTTCTTGTGCATGCAGTGAGGTCTTGCTTCATTTTTCTGCAGGTAGATATCCATTTTTCCCAACAACACTCATTGAAGAGGGCACCTGCTTCCCATCTGATATTTTTGGGGCCCTTATCAAAACAAATATCATTGTCTGTATGCTGATGCTTTTATTTCAAGGTTTTTAGTTCTTTTCCATTTGTCTGAGTATCTGTCTTTATACCAGTATCACACTGTTTTGATCACTGTGGCTGTATAATAGATGCTAAAGTCGGGTAAAACAAGCTCTCCCACTTTGTCCTTCTTGAGGAGTTTTCAGTTAATTCTAGGCTTCTTCCCTCTCAATATGAAGTTGGGAATCAGTTTTTCCAATTCTTTGAAGAAAGATAATGGTATTTGTATTGAGATAGCATTAAACCAATATAGTGCTTTGGGTAGAACTGACATTTTTACTATATTTAGTCTTCTGATCCACGACTATGGGATATTTTTCTGTTGGTGTCACTCTTGGTTTCTTGTAATAGTGTTCTGTAGTTTTCCTCTTGCAAATATTTTGGTTTTTAGTCAGATATATCCCTAGATATTTAAATTTGTGCTTGACTATTGTGAAGGCTACTACCATTTTGATGGCCTCTTTTGTGATCTTGTCTGATGTGTATAGCAGACCAATAGACTTCCACTTTTTGATCTTGTGTCCTGCCACTCTGCCATATTCCTCTATCACTTTCAAAACTCCACTTATGGAGTTTTTTTGATTTTCAATATATAAAATCATATCATCTGTGAATAACGCTAGTTTTACCTCTTCCACAAATGAATACCTTTGATGTATTTTCTTTGCCTTATGTTATTAGCTAGGACCTCTAATACAATGTTAAAACCTCCCTGGCAGTCTAATTATGTCAGTAATTTTGTACCTAAAGTGGTACATTGTTTTACATAAAATTTGTTGTTTTATATTGTAGGCCTGTAATTCTTAAGAAATTACTCATTTTAATCTCTCTAGTAGACATTCCAGGTATGATAAACTTCTTCTGACAGTTAACATTTACCCCAAGCCACACTTGGGATTACCTCCAGGGTTAAATAGGAATGGTAACAGGCTGGTCCTTCTTTGGTTCCCTATTTCAGTTTCTTTTTTTTCTCCATTGACTGCCACATTGGCTGTTGGTCTTTCATATATAGCATGTATAATATTGAGGAATTTCCCTTCCCTTCCTATCTTCTTGAGTGTCTTAAACAGGAATGGGCGTTGGATGTTTTCAAATGCTTTTTCCACATCTATTGAATTATCATGTGGTTCTTTTAATTGTTCATGTCAATGTGGTGAATAATACTAATGGTCTTTTGTATGTTGAAACATCCCTGCATCCCTGGTATGAACACCACTTGGTCATGATGAGTTATTTGTTTTATATACTTTTGCATTCTATTGGCCAGTGTTTTGTTAAGGATTTTTGCATCAATATTCATTAGGGATATTGGTCTATAGCTCTCAATTCTTCTGGGATCTGTGCCCACTTTAGGTATCAGAAATATATTAGCTTCATCAAAAGAGTTCAGGAGTCTGCCGTCTTTTTCAATGTCCTGGAAGAGTTTGTGCAGGATTGGTGTCAGTTCTTCTCTGATTGCTTGGTAGAATTCTCCTGTGAAGCCATCTGGCCTGGGGAACTTTTATTTGTTGGTAATGCCTGGATAACGTGGTCTATTTCTTTTATTGCTATGGGTCTGTTGAGACTCTTGACATCCGTCTAGGATAGTCTAGGGAGGGATTGTTTTTCCAGATATTTTTCCATCTTCCAACTTGTTGAATTCATTGGAGTACAGGCCTTATTAATATTGTGTTATTATCCTTTTGATTTCATTGGGGTCTGTTGTAATGTCCCCTTTTCATCCCTCATCCTTGCTGTTCAAATTGGTTCCTTCCTTTCTTTGGTTAGGTTCGCTAGCGGGCTGTCGATTCTTTTAATCCTGTCAAAGAACCAACTTTTAGCTGCATTTTGTCCATAGTTTTCTTGTTTTCCCTCTCCTGTATCTCAGCCCTGATTTTTATAATTTCTTTTCTTTTGATATTAGTAGGATTGTCCTGTTGACTCTGCTCTAATTTCTGTAAGTTTTGTACCAGCACATCAACCATAAGTCTCTCTTCCTTTTTCATGTGTGCATGTATTGTTATTAAAATTCCTCCGATAACAGCCTTTGCTGTGTCCCAAAGTTTTGGGTATGTCATATTTTCATTCTTGTTTGTTTCTAGAAACTTAGTAATTTCATCTATTATCTTGGTCAATATTCACTCCTTTTGCAATATAGAGTTATTCATTTTCTAATGATTTTCCTTGCTTTCTTAATCACCCTTTTGTTGTTAAACCATTAATCAGGGAATTGGGACACAACTTCATAGTAGTTGGATAAGGTAGTCTGCATGATCTCTATGAGTATGAATTTACACAGATTCAACTTGTGCCCTCACATGTTGTCTATCTTCGAGTATGTACCATGTGAACTTGAAAAGAATGTCAACTTCATTGCATTCAGCTTGAGATTTCCGAAAGTATCAGGTCAAGTTGTCCAATTGTAATGTTTAGATCTATAGAATCCTTGTTAAGTTTCTTTCCCTGTGATCTGTCTTTTAATGTATTAAAGTCGACTTAATTGTTGAGTCTGTGATTTCTTTTTCATCTTTTGGAGTGTTTGATTTACAAAATTCGCAGGTCTCTCATTGGGTGTGTATATATTTACTATGGACACTGGTTCATGGTCTACTGTTCCCTTGAGCATTGTATAGTTCCCCTCCTTATCTCTTGTTATGACTTGTACCTTGAAATCTATTTTTTCGGAGATTAGGTTTGAAATCCCTCCTTTTTTTTGAATTGCCCTTTAGTTCATATATTTTCCTAAAGCCTTTGATTCTCAGCCTGTTTTTGTCTGTAATCTTGAGCTATGTCTCCTGTAGACAGCAGATCAATAGGTTATGTTTTCTAAGCCAGTCCGCTAGCCTCTGCCTTTTAATATCTCCGTTCAGTCCATTGATATTCAGGGTTAGTACATCCATTTGTGGATTCTGTGATATCATCGTGTACCTTTTGTGTTGGGTGTTTTCTTGCCTCCTTTTCTTGCAGTGTGTTGTACGTGTGTGTTAGTGTGTGTGTGTTGGTTAATTCTTGCCTTCTTCCCACCATTAAGCTATTATTATCGTGTGGACTGTTTTCTCATTTTTGCCCTCTGGATGGAGTTGTTCTAAGTGGCAGTCTCTTATTTGTGCTTGGTGAGTGTTGTTCTTCTGTCCATTCTGTGTTGGCAAGGATCTTTTATACAGCTGGGTTTCTTTTTGTGTATTCTTTGAGTCTTACCTTGTCTTGGAAGACTCTTACTTCTCCATCTATTTTAATAGATAATTTGGCTGGATAGAGTATTCTTGGGTTTTTATTATTTACTTCAATTTTTGGAATATGTTACTCTCTTTTTTTCTTCATCCTGTCTGCTGATATGTCTGAACGTATCCTTATTTGGGCAAATTTATAGATGACTGCTTGTTTTCCCTACCGCTCTTATGATTTTCTCCTTTTCTTCAAAGTTGCATAATTTAACTATTTATATGCTGTAGTAACTTCTTCGGATTCTGTCTAGCTGGTGTTCCTTCAGCCTCCTGATTTTCATTTGTTTAGCTGGGGAAATTTTTCTATAAGATCTCCCTCACTATTTTGCCATTGTCTTCATTGTGTCTTGTTCCAGTAGTCCAATTATTCTAACATTGTTCCTGTTCATCACATCAGACATGGCTCTCAGTTTTCTTTAGCTTCTCTGATTACATTATTTGACTGCCTCTTGCGTTTGTTAAAATATGCCTGGTTATCCTCTACGTCACTGTCCTGATTCTCTTGCCTCTTCAAGTCTGTTGGTGAAGTCTGTGAATTTGCTACTAGATTTTGTTATTTCAGCCCTTAGGTCTTGTGTTTCCCTTTGGTGTGTGGCCTTTATTTCCTCTATCATTTCATCCTTTCTTTGTATTGCTTCCTTCATATCCCGTATGACTCCAAGCAGCCTTCTGAAGATTTCTTTCTGTGGCAGGTCAATATCTGCTTCTTCTAAGCACATGTATAGGTTCACGATTTCTTCCTGAATTGTCTTTTGTTTCTCCTACTTTTTCATTGAGTTTGTTGTGGCTGGTTAGTGTTTATGTGTTGTTTTTTATAGATCTGGCACCATTTTCCAGAGAGTCAAAGAGCACTGGGCTCTCTCTTTGGGAGACTCCCAGGAGTGCTTCTTCAAACTATCTGCAGTTAACTGAACTGGGAGGGGTGTGTGTGTCAGGTTACCAGTTTATCCTCCTGTGTTTTCACTCTTACTTTTGTCAACCAGTATTCTGTCATTTGGAGGGCAAGTTGGATGGTCCTCTCAGGGGATGCTGGTCAGTTGGTTGTGGACCCATGAGGATGGTGCTTTACTGGCTTATCTCCCATGAAACCATGGTGGTGGGGTCCACGGTGGCTTGGAGCACCGTGGAGGGTGTGTTGTGGTTCCCACTGCAACAGGAATGCTGTAGAACACCACACTTGGCATCAGGGACTACCCTAGTTGGCGAGATCACTGCGGAGGTTGGGTTGAGGTTTCATCAGCATAGTGGAGCAACACAAAGGGTGGGCAGGAGTTCTCCCAGCCACTTATAATGCCTTGGGGGCAGGCAGGAATTCCCCCCAGGAATTAGAAGGGGAGATCTCCCAGCCATTTAGGGTGCAATGGAAGGTGGACAGGATTTCCCCAGCCACATGTAAGGCCACCATGGATGGGTGGGAGCTTCCCAACCTGGGTAGGCAGCATTGCCCTAGGCAGAGGGGAGTGGCCTGTAGGCTGGCAGTGGCATGTGAAAGGTAGGGGAAAAGGAGAAAAAGAAAAGAAAGAGAAAGTAAGCAAAACGACAACAACAATTGGGCCTGTTGAGACTGTTTGGTGGGGAAGAGAGAGGGGATAGAGAAGAAAGAAAGAAAAAAAAGTAAAGAGATAGCTGAGTCCCGATCTCCTGACTGGGGTGCTGGTGAGATTTAAACCCTGCCCCAAGGTGGCAGGTGAGTGTGCCTGCCTTGGTGTATAACCCTACGGATTTCCCTCATCGGCAAGATCATCATGGACGTCAGGCAGAGATTTCCCCCAGCAGTGTGAATCCCTGGAGATGACTGGTGTAGGTGAAGTGCTGTATGCAGCACTGCAAAACCTTCAAAGTGCTTAATAACTCAAAATATTCACTACCAGTCAGTAAATTCTGACTAATAGCAACTCTGTAAGATAGAGTAGAACTGCCCCTGTATGTTTCTGAGTCTGTAAATCTTTACAGATGCAGAAAGCTTCATCTTTCTCCTGAGGAGTTACTGGTGGTTTTGAATAGATGATCTTGTGGTTATCAGCCTAACACATAATTTACTACCCTATAGTTCCGAAGTATATAAAATAAAAATTATGATTTTATATTCTCATTTTCTCAACTTCCACCACCCTCTAGCCCCTAACTCAGAAAAAAAGCATTGCTTAGGCAATCAGAATGTGTCTTCCTAGTTGTTCCTGCATTCTAAGGGGACAAGATCTCCAATTAAAATATATTTTATAGAGATCCCTTTATTAAGTCTGAAACAAGGACACACACAAGACAAAGAAAAACTAATCTGTATGAAGGAGATTATCAGCATGTTACTGAGAGGAAGCTTAAGGTTTTAAGCTTCTACTTTCTGGGTTCTTATCTCACTTGCAAGAAAATATTCATACAAGAGGCAGACCAGAGTAAGAGAAAAAGTTTGAACCTAACAAGGTGTTTATTATGGAGGTACTTCAGTAAGAAACATCCAAGGGACCCCCAGCTAATCTGAGGGTGCCGTGGAATCAGAAGCCAAGTTTTCATTCTACTAATGGCAGTGCATCTTTCACCATTGGTTGGCTTTCCGGTGGGTCTTTTGCTATTGGCTGTCTTTCTATAGTGTAATTCCTCTTTCAGGTACATGCACCCTGGCGTTTCTGTTGTGTCTTTAAAACTGAAACCTTGAAACCAGGGTCAAATTTAACCATTGAGAGGGTAGTGTGAACAGCGCATCTTTCCCTGACCACGCTTTTTCACTACCTTCTGTCTTTTCCATTGATAAGGAAATATGTCTTATCAGCTCAACTTCCTTTGTGCTGTTTCTGGTCAATCAAACAGGCCAATCTCAAAAAACATATCTGCCAGTTCATAGACTGAGCAAAAGAACTAGAAGTTCAAGCTGAAAGTCAATGGAGCTGCTGTTCTGATGTTTGCTCCTGGGGCTCCCTGGTTACTACTATCCATTGCACTTTTGTGCTAAAAATTCCTTCCAATGTCAACCTTTTCCCCTTATCTGGTTTTGTCTAGCTGGCATTTCCCCTGCCTTACTCTCCCATTCCCCCACCAAGAAACACTATCTGAACTCTTGAAAATTGAAGGATAAAGATTATTCATTTGGAACTAGTTCCTGCTGGGCAGAAACTTAGAGATGGTTTGGATGGCACCACTTTTAGTCCCTATCTAGGGAACTAGGCAAAAGGTTGAGGGGAAAGCATCTGAATAGAATTGGGTAGCATACAAATCTAGGGGTATAAGGGGAAGTTTAGAGTATATTTGCTGGACAATCATTTGTAGTCACAAAGCTTCCAACTTAGAAGAAACAAAACAAGGGAAATAAAAAAATAAGGTTAAAAAAGACAGAGGTGAATAATAGATGCCAAGTGGCCCAGGAAGGGTAGTGACCAAGGAGCCGTATGACAAAACATCGGACTAGGAGCTCCAGCCACGTGTTGCTTGAGCCTGTAGTTCTCTTATTCAGGAACTGGCAGATGTGATTGTAAACTTGGCCTGTTTTGTTTAGCTAAATGGCACAAATTTCGCCTTAGTTTGCTGCCAGCATGTCTAGGCCCCACCAATTCTAGAGGCCAACATATCCCAGAATGCAAAGCCCTGTCCACTTGGTTGGTAAACACTGATATAATTGACATTCTGCAGAAAAAATAAATTCCCTTTTAAAAAGGGAGACATTCTGATGTGTGGTATGTTGCTAAGTGCTGCTTAATTGTTTCACTCCATCCAGACATATATTTTCAAAAATAAGTGTTAGCAAAGGAAGTTGCAGTTATAGGGTTGAAACTGGATGTGGTGTTATGAATGTAGTTGTCTCATGCAAATCTTCCCAAATGTGAACTCTCTAATAGTGTGAATAAAGGCTTCTTCCCCCCTCCCCTAAGCTACTAGAACTTAGGGGAAACTTGTCTGTTATACCTCCCTATTACAGTTTGCTATTAAGGGAAAATGTGTGCCTGCCCATTCCTCCCGGAGCCCTCCCTTGACAAAACTCTTCCACGCAATTTAGTCTCTGGGAAATTGAAAATATTTGGGGGAGGGGAGAAGCTGTTAAATTTTTCCTGAAGGAAGATCTAGGAGGAGGGAAAATTTCCTGTTGACAAAATGCACATCTACTATAATCTTGTGAGATGAGTAGCTCACGGCTCTTACTGGACACCCTCAGTGAAAGCAGGGAAATGAAAACAAAGAGGGCCCAGTATAAGCCAGTCTCACAACAGGATAGGTGAGGTCCTTTTTGGTCATGAACTTGTATGTATTCTGATAACCAGACTCACTCACTGCCACCTAGCCAATTTCAACTCGTAAGAACCCTAGAAGGGCAAGATACAATTGTCCCTTTAATTGTGGAGACTTTAAATCTTTCTGGGAATAGACAGTCTCTCCTTTCTCTTGTGGATCGGTTGGTGGGCTTGAACTACAGACTCAACTTTTGGGTTATTGATATTTCGAGGGGGTACAGACTCAACTTTGGGGTTAGTGTTATTTTGAGGGGAGAGAGGTCCAATATATAAGGTCAAAACTGAAAATGCAATTCCTGTGTTCAAGAGAAAATTAACCAGCCTCCTGACTACTTCACGGTTTGCCCTAGACCCTGTCCCATTGATGGGGATGTGATTAGCAGGTGCTAATTGGAGTGACAGGTTCCACCAAGGCCAGCGCTTTGTTTGAAGTTGCTGACACAAAGTCCTACTGGCCCATAGGTTAGTCCCTCTTGCAGTGGCCAAACTTCTGGCATAGGGGGCAGGGATTCTGGGAATTCCTTGACCCCGGATAGTCTCACTGCAGTGTTTGGGCTTCCCTCATTGGTAGCAGTCCCCAATGGGGGCATCTCTGAATGTTCTCTTTAATAAGCCTTGAGGTTGCTATCCCTGTAGGGAAGATATTAACTGGGTATGTCTTTTCTCCTCATGCCTCTCCTTCTCCAGTGCCGTTTCTTCCTCCTCTGTATCCCTATTAGAGTCCATCGAGGAAGTTGCTTTTAATCTATCTTTCATGGGGGTCACTGAACCCATTCCTAACTTTTAAAATTTCTTCCTGATGTCTGGGGAAGATTGAGTTGTAAACTTATGTTTTAATACTATTGTTCCCATGGGACTCAGTGTTTAGGTCAGTATGTTGAACTATCATTTCCCATATCATTTCTAAGAAGCCAGTTAGATTCTCTTGAAGCCCTTGGTCGATGGTTGCTAGGTTGTTATAATTGATTGGTTTCGGTTGGACATTGTTCATTCCTTATAAAAGACAGAAGAGCTTGTGGTCTTTTGACTACTTCCTGTTTGTTGAATCATAATCCTGGTGGGAATATGCAAATTATATTGCTTCTTTCCCTGCATGATAGTTATCTTTTTGAATATGTACTTTATTGGTGTGTGTCAAGGTCTTTCCCTTAATACCCTTACTCTTGGAGATGGTTAAAACCTCCTGGAAGATCAGATTGACATCTTTCCAAGACAGTCAAAAGTAAGAGTTATCTTTATTCATTCCTTAATGAATTGGCTGGGATAATCTGTAAAATTCCTTAATTTATCTTTAATTCTTATTAAGATCTGTATGACAAATGGAGCTGGGACCCTGATTATGCCACCTGGCTCTGGATTTTCTTGTACATGAAAGAGTTGAGGGCACCTGGTCTTGGGCATTGGTTTAGGCTCCATCTACCTTCCCACCTGGTTCTTAGTGGGGCATAGAGGTTCTGAATTAGGAGTTATTGGCTCTGGGAATGATGGAGCCATTGGCTCCTGGGGTCCCATGGAGGGAGACTGGGAACAGGCATCTATGCATTCCAGTTATGTTTTATTTTGCCCCAAGATCTGCAAGAAGGCAGGGTTAATTTTATAATCCCTGCATAATTGGTGAGCATTCCACAGAACCATGAAAGCATGCACATAGGGTACATCTGTTCACTTTCCTTGCCTTTTGCAAAACAAATCTAGTTGTAAGATGATATCATAATTTAGATGACTATTTTCAAGCCATATTTCCCCACTGCTTAAATTTTACTGAGGCCAAGCCGTGTTGCAAAAAGAATATTAATAATTTTCCTTTTGGGATCTGAAGATCAAACTTGTCCTAGTTTTTAAGGATGAATCCCAGAAGTATGTCCAAAGGTATTGAATTTTGGTTTCCCAACTGAAAGAGAGCCAAGGACAGTGTGGCACAGAGGTCTGCATGTCCTCTGTTCCTTTATCCATGTCATAAGCCTGTTCAGAGAAGGCGTACCTTCTCCAAGCCTGAATTTTCATAATTATCCAGTCTCTGTGTATACCAACCCATACCATACTTCATCCCACTTCTCATGAGGCCAAAACATATCTGCTCAAAGTGAAAATCTTTCCATACCTCGAATAAACTCTCCCTTTGGGTGGCTTCTCCCTCACTCTTCAGACACTAAAAGCTGTTAGCTCCTGATGATTGCTAAATTCCCTGCAGGTGTAGGAGTCAAAGGAGGGGGGATTGCTGCCATAAAGCCTATGCTCATAGGCTCATCATTCTAAGAGTGCTCATCCCTCTGGAGTCACCAAGGATCCATGGAAATGTGTTGTCAAATACCCCTTTCACTCATGCCAGTTCCTGACCCTCCAGAGATCCCACCAGGAAAGGCAGCCTTGGAATCCTGTTTTATGCTAGAGTGAAGACGCTCCTTGATTTTCTTGCACGGCTTCTGCTATTTATGAAAATTGTTAGTCCAATAAAGATGATCATTATAGGGTTGTAAAATTCCCATAAGACCCATAAAGTAAAACTACTCCATCCCCAAACCTGATGTGGAAAGTAACCTGAGATATGGTCTCACATTTCTTTCATAATGACTTCTGGCTGTAGCCATCAAGTCGACTCTGACTCATAGCAACCCCATAGGACAGGGCAGAACTGTGTGTCTCCATGGGGACAGAAATCTTTATCCTTCTTGCATGGAACAGCTGGTGGTCTCCCACTGCTGGCCTTGCAGTTGGCAGTGCAATGTGTAACCAAGTAAGACACCAGGGCTCCTTGCCAATGCTCAAAGAGACAGATACCCTAATGGATATATCTCTGCAGTATCCTAAGGGTAATATATTAAATAATTAGTATCTTAAATAAATGAATCATCAAGTATCCACCCCACTCCCCAATAAACACAAAACATTTTTCATGTATATACTATAGGGTAGGTAAAATACATATAAAACTGCCAAAATTCAGGATAAATAGATAGGTGCGATAGGGGGTGTCCAATTCACACGCTGGAATGGAATCTTTTTTCACTGGTGTGTTTCTGAGACAGAAGAATTAGCGATACTGCATAATGAGTCTGTGTGCTGCTTGAAGATAGGGCATCCAGAAAATGTCACTTCTCTGGTCATCACTTATACTCTTTTGAGTGTGGGGTTATTTATTCTGGGCATAATATTCCCTCCCACAAGAGTCCATTGGTTGTTACAGTGTTGCCTTATGGGATTCCCTATAAGGCACCTTCACATGATGGGTTCAACCCTGAGACCCATGGGCAGCATCCAGATATCTGGACCAGAGGGAGAAAATGCTTCTCTATTCTTTGAAGTCTGACAATGGTTAATCCAACCATTGAGGGTATAGTGTGAACATTCTATCTTTCTGTATATTAACTCTTCTAGTAAAACTTTCAATTTTATCTTTGAACATAAATACGAGGGGGTACCTAAAATTGATTTTTTCAAAGCTATGTACTAATTTTCTTTTCTGCGAAAAACTTTAGAACTTTCAAAGTACTCTCCATTACACTTTAATACATTTGTCAAATCTGCCATTCCATTCTTGGAAACAGTTTTCAAATTTATCTGTTTGGATGGCTGACAGCACCTCCCCTGTTTTTCACTTTACCTCTTCTACAATATCAAATCGTGATCCTTTCATGTCTCTCTTTATTCGTGGAAACAAAAAGAAATCGCAAGGCCTAAGGTCAGGTGAGTAAGAAATGTGGGGCAAGAGAGGAAAGAAAGCATTGTCTCAGTGGCAAGCCCAGTCCCCCACGTGGCACAAATCAGGCCTTTCTTGTCACACAATGTTACACAATCTTTTTTAACCTCTAAGTAGAAAGCTTGATTAACAGTGTGGCCTGGTGGAATGAACTCCAAATGCACTATGAGTTGACATTTTCATCTGTTTAGGAAGTTGATCGATGTCCTGAATGAGGTTTATCATCAATCGACACATTACCTTTTTTGCAATGAGAAAACCACTGATACACTTGAGCTTTTCCCATAGCACTGTCCTTGTAAGCTGTGTTCAACACCACAACAGTTTCTGTGACATTTTTCCTAAATAGAAAACAAAATTTCACAGCTACTCACTACTCTTAAATCAGCCATCACGAAAAACAAGGTTCCAGAGAAACTGTTTTTATGAAAAAAAATTCACTGTGGTGATGCCACTGTGTGCACTAACTCAGAGCAAGTTGCTTGATGCTCACCTAGCGGGAAAAATGTATACTATGAAAGCTTGGCCCAGCCGAGCTTTATTCCATTTTGGGGGGTAGGGACCCCCTTGTATGTGACAAATTTTTCCTTGAAGAAACATGCTTAAATCAAGATTTTAAAATATGTCTGGGAAAAAGCACAGCTTTGAAAACCATAAATCATTATGAAAAAATGAACAAAACTGGCTTTCTACTCATTCAAAAATATAACAACTTCATTTTAAAATTTCACTAATCTGTTTAATCTTTATCCCCTTGAGAGCCACCTTACCTTGGGATGCACTAAAAACTTCTGTAATTGGAATCCGTGTCTTTGCAAAAGTTTAAAAAGCAAGTCACTATTATGAACACAGCTTTTAATAAAGTTAAAGATTTTGATAATATAGTGAAGCACAGTATCTAACCATGGTCATTTTTTTGGCAGGCCTGGGGGGCGCGTGAGGCTCTAGGTACATCCCAACTGATTATGCAGTTCGGAAAAGTGAGACATTCATTTCCACCAGCTGCAACTTTTGTTGCAGGGCCAACATTCTTGTTAATCATTGACCCAGCACTGTCTGTACAGAGTGCAATGCAATGTGGGGGGAAATCAGTTTTAAGACATATTACTTATTCTCTTGAGTGCCCTTCCAAAGGGTGACCAACAATTGTTTGTGTTGCCTCCTTCATAAACATATCTTATATAAAGTAACAACTCTGTGCCATGTTAGAAATACAAGTTGTTTCATCTGAATCTCAAACTTTGGCTGCCCTTAAGCCTGGTAATAAATGCTGAAATTGGTAATTACTAATCTCAGAAATTCTTTTGGAAGCAGTATCATTGGTAAAAAAATTATGATGAATTTCACCCCCATAGTTTTCCCATGAACTGTTTCTGACATTTTAATTACAGTGGTAACATGAGATTTTTCTCCTCATGTATAGAGGGCTTTTCAATTTTTGTGATTAAACACAAAGTTTCATAAAATGAAAGAAAATACTTTTTATTGATAGTAACAAATTTCTCAAAACATTGTATTTCCTTATTTTAAGATTTTAAAAGTCATTCAAAACATTCCTTTGGTTTATTGCAATATAGTGCATACTTGGTATTTTAGTTTGGCTGGTTTCAGGCTCTCTGTAGCCAAATCTTCTTTCCAAATTAAGAAAAAGGTTTTTGACACCATCATATTTGAAGGAGATCAACATTGCAGAAATGATGAGACCTATTTTATCTTTCTTGTCAAACTAGGTGTACTGTAACTTGGAAGCAAAATTCTATCCCATTATCATCAGTACTTTTATATTTTCAATCTAAATTTAGTGCTTACCCACAACTGAAAAATATGTTACTTAAAATATGAATAAATATTGTTAATAATCTCTCAAATAAATACTAGCTTAAGTTTATGAACTTACATTTGCTGGTACTTAAATTTAAAAATGATGTTCACACTTGTGAATACATACCGCAATGATGGTAGCGAAATATTAAAGGACTTTTTTTAATAAATCATTTTATTGGGGCTCTTACAGCTCTTACACAATTCATACATCAATTGTATCAAACACATTTATACATATGTTGCCATCATCTTTTTCAGAACATGTCTTTCTACACGAGCCCTTGGTATCAGCTCCTCTTTTTTCTTTCCTTCCCTCCCCCACCCTCCTGCCCTCCTGAACCCTTGAGATATGAAAATAATTTTTATTTTCATATCTTACACCGACCATTGTCTCCCTTCACCCACGTTTCTGTTGGACATCATTGTGATTTGTTCTCCCTTTCTCCCCCGACCTTCCCCCGAGCCTCAGGATATTGCTAGTCCCATTATTGTTCTTGAGTTTTTTGTCTGTCCTGGATTCCATGTGTCGAGAGCTCTTATCTGTACCAGTGTACATGCTCCAGTCTAGTCATATTTGTAAGAGCTTGGGGTCATGATAGTGGGGGTGGGTGGGGAGGAAGCATTAAAGAACGAGAGGAATGTAGTGCGTTTTGTCAGTGCTATACAGCACCCTGGGTGGCTCATCCCTTCCTTGTGACCCTTCTGTGAGGGGGTTTCTAATTGTCTACAGATGGGCTTTGAGCCTCCATTCTGACACTTTCATTTGCATTAATATGATTGTTTGTTTGGGTCTTCTGATGTCTGATACCTGATCCAATTGACACCTTGTGATCACACAGGCTGGTGTGCTTCTTCCTTGTGGGCTTTGTTGCTTCTCTGCTAGATGGTCATTTATTTACCTTCAAGCCTTTAAGACCCCAGACATTATATCTTTAATAGCTGGGCACCATCAGCTTTCTTCACCACATTTGCTTTTACACCCATTTTAACTTCAGTGATTGTGTTGGGAAGGTGAGTGTCACAGAATTCCAGGTTTTTAGAACAAAGTGCTCTTGCCTTGAGGGAGGACTTGAGTAGAGGCCCAATGTCCATATGCTACCTTGGTACTTAACATATAAATATGTGTACATAGACCTATATCCCTATCATTATTTATTCATATATTTACATATATACTCACCTATATTTATACCTCTATAAAAGTTTTGCCTCCTAATTCTTCCCTCTATTTCCCTTTACTTTCCTCCTGACACACTATCATGTTCAACCTTCATTCTGCTCTCAGTAATTCTTCTTGGTTACATTGCACTTGATCAAACCTCACTGGGTGTACACACTCCCTACCATTGATTTTAGATTTCTTGTTGGTCTCTTGTCCCTGGCTTTGTTGGCTCCCCTCTCCCTTTGTACTCTTCCCATCTCCCCTTTACCCCCTGGAATTGTTGGTCCCATTGTGTTCTCCTCAGGATTGTTTATCTTGCCTAGCATATATAGAGAAGAAGGATGAGCATGGGGAAGAAGAAGAAGAAGAAGCCTATAAATAGTTCCAGGTTTCTCTGCTGACCCTTCTGTATGTTTTCGGATTGAGCCTGATGAGGTGTCACACACTGCCCTCCGAGTATGAAATCTATTTTCAGGATTCCTTGGAGACTTTCTTGCTTTGCTTCCCTTGCTTCTCTGTTGCATTCCCTTTTTGTTTTGCCCTGGTGTGTGTGTGTGTGTGTGTGTGTGTGTGTGTGTGTGTGTGTGTGGTGGGGGTTGGTGTGTTAGTCTGGGTTGACTAGAGAAACAAATCCAGAGACATCCAAGAATATGTATAAGAAAGAGCTTTATATACAAGAGCAGTTGAATATTGAGAAAACATCCCAGCCCAGTCCAGATCAAGTCCATATGTCCAATATTAGCGCATATGTCTGATACCAATCTATAAAGTCCTCTTTACACTCACCAAACACATGTAATGATGCCAACTGCAGGAAGATCACAGGCCAGTGGGTGGGAAGTCTTGTGGATCCAGTGGCATTGTAAGCATCTCAGTACCAGCAGTGGTCTCCATTTGGCTTCTTAGGCTCCAGAGGTCTGGCTCCCTCAGCATCTCTCCATGTATCTTCTTGACAGGGCTGTCTCCCAAGGAGTGAGCAGAGAAAGAGTGTGTCTCTCACCTTCAGGCAGGAATTACAGGAGTTCCCAGAATCCTCAGGAGAAGGTGATGCCCACACAGAGGGCTCATTGGCTATATCCTGATTGACATGCTACACTCCACCCCTACACTCTTGATCCTCAAATTGACACCAGATTATATAACTACCACAGCCAGACTGGGCACAATTCCCACACTGTGTCTCCAGTGCTGGCCCCTGCAGAGTTGTGGGTCAGTGAGGAGACCCGACCTGAGCCTCTTGGTGGGGTTGACCCTTCAGTCCTCTCTGAGCAGGAGTTTCTTCCATGGGTCTCTCTCCCTCCCTCTCATTTTGGTCCCGAGGCTGCATCTTACTTTGCCACTCTCCCTGGACTGTATCTTCAGTACTGTCCTCTGTATTGCAATCTTCTGAGGAGGGGTCAACAGACCCGGGATTGGGACCAGCCCCACAGACCTCTCTGTTCGTTAGCTGCTTCATGCAGGCGTGTTGCCCTCAAGGCTTTTGTCTTTATGTGCTGAATTGAACACTTATGCTTCTGTAAAAGAAGGAAATCTCAGCAAATTTAAAATTTGAACTTGCCAGCACACTACAATCTAAAAATAAACCAATCTTCTATATGCAGAGGAATATGGTAGGAAAATATTAAGTTTTTACTTTCTTTTACTAAACTATTATGTATCTGTAAGAGTAGCAAATTTAACTGTAGAGTAAAACACAATAATTCACATTATACAATAGTCCTGAGTCTGAGCCAAGGTGTTTCTGTCAGCATTTGTTGGTGCTATGTGGCATGCTGGTATGCACAATGCAAATTACACAGGTTGTGTATTCAGAAGCAAGACTGCAGTGAAGTCATGTGGTGCAAGAAACACCTTGGATTCATTACACGTTTTCTTTTGAATTAAATTTTAGTTACTGTTTGGTCAGAAATCTATTGCTGCTACCAAATGTTCCATGACCCTCATGTTACATTATGAGACCCCATATAGGGTCACAACCCACAGTTTTGCTCTATTCGGCACATTCAAACATTTGATTGACTTGACCAAAGTTTCCTTCATATTCTCTGAACAGTTACTTTCCTATAGCTAAGAATGAGACTTTCTTCAAGTGGCATAGATTCTGCAAAATTTCAATCTTTTAACATAATCACCAATATCTCAGTAACAATTGTATATCTACAGTGTCAAATTCTTGCTTATAAATACTGCCTCCACTACAAGAAACTAAAACTCCTTGGGAAAATGACTGATTCCAGAAAAAAGATAGAGAAGGACAAAATAAACTTTTTAGGATGGCTTGTGACAAAAATAAGAAAGTGCTTAAAGAATGATGAGTACACTCCGAAGGATAATTTGATCATCAAAGTGGATAACAGCAGTAATGAACCATAACCACTTGATAAAATTAAAAAAACAAGAATCCATATGATCTGAACTACATAAAAAGAAGAAAAAAGTTTGCTCTTAAAATAGCTAATGAAAAAAGTTTGCTCTTAAAATAGCTAATAAAAAAAGTAGCTAATAAATATAGATGGAATTTAGAAAAATCTTCATTTGGCAACAATTATGAGAAGAACCAACTTTGATATGAACCATCAACATACACTAAATTTGTGGATGAAAATTTAATCAAGAACAGTAGAATCACCCTCCTCACCACCGATTTGGATCACTTGTTGTTCCCTTGTCCCTGGGTTTGTTAATACCACTACCTTTCCACTCACCTCCCTCTCTCCCATGTTCCCCTGGAACTGTCGGTCCCGTTGTTTTCTCCTCCAGATTGTTCATCCAGCCTATCTTATTTAGACAGACCGTGAAGATAATAACATGCACAAAAACAAGACAGAGAAAAACTAAGCACAAAATCAAACAAAACTACAACAACAACAAACCAATGACCAAACACAAAACAAAACACAAGAAAGAAAAGCTTGTAGTTAGTTCAAGGACTGTTTGTTGGCCTTTAGGAGTATTTTCCAGTCGAGTCTTTTGGGGCACCAAGCCCTGGCCCCAAAGTCTAATTTTGGTATTCCATGAGGACTTCATTGCTCTGTTCCTTTGCTGTTCTGTTGCATTCCCTTAGTGTTTTACCTCGGCGTGGTGGGATCAGATTGGGCAGAACCCACACTGTGTCTCTAGTGTTGTCCCTTGTAGGGCTATGGGTCAGTGAGGGATGTCATGTCTCATAGTGGGTCTGGCCATGTGATCTTCTCTGTGGATTGGCTGCTCTGAGTGGGAATATTGTCCTCATGGCTTGGTGGGCCAGGGATGTACTCGACTCTCTCTTCCTCCCCTTTATTTGCTCCCATATGCTCTGATCAGACATGTCCCTCGCTCAGAGCTACAGATTCAGTGCTATCCTCTGAAATAAATTCTTCTGGGTTGAAGAGCAGGTGTCCATGTAGTTGGGATTGGGCACAGCCCCATAGACCTCTCCACTGGTTTCCTACTCCACGCTGGTATGTTGTAGTCACATCTTGGAGCACTGGGTTGAAGTCTGGCCCCCCTTTCTCTGTAGAGATATAAACAATATCCTCCTCCCCTTGGGTGGGTTAGTGCCCTGTGCCCCAATACCCATTTCTTTTTTAGTTTTTCCCCTTTCCCCACCTCATTTTTAGTTGGCTACCATATGAATCCCTGGATTTAGTCTGGCCCCTGCCATGCTACCTGGTCCTCACCCCAGGAATGTTTGTATATAGTAACTTTTTCCCTATTCCACTTTTGCATTTTTTTTAAAGCTTACCTCAGTGGACTCAAGGGTAATGTAGCCAAGATGAATTACTGAAATCCAGATGAGAGCTAAGCATAATAGTGGTACAAGAGGAAAGCCAATGGAAATAGAAGAAAGAACTAGTAGTCAAAGGGACTTTACAGAGATCTAAATAAAGGCATGTACATATATATATATATATATATATATATATATATATATATATATGTAACAATGGGGAAATAGATCTATGTGCATATATTTATAGGTTTAGTATTAAGGTAGCAGATGGACATTGGGCCTCCACTCAAGTACTCCCTCAATGCAAGAATACTTTGTTCTATTAAACTGGTATTCTATGATGCTCACCTTCCCTACACAATCGCGGAAGACAAAGCAAGTGTATAAGCAAATGTGGTGAAGAAAGCTGATGGTGCTCAGCTATCAAAAGATATAGCATCTGGGGTCTTAAAGACTTGAAGGTAAACAAGAGGCCATCTAGCTCAGAAGCAAGAAACCCCAAATGGAAGAACTACACCAGCTTGCGTGATCATGAGGTGCCAAAGGGATCAGTTATCAGACATCAAAGAATAAAAAAATCATCTCATTGTGTGCTCACCTCCTTGATACAATTGCTGAAGATGAATGGGTGCATAAGCAAATGTGATGAAGAAAGCTGATGGTGCCCGGCTATCAAAAGATATAGCATCTGCGGTCTTAAAGGCTTGAAGGTAAACAAGCTGCCATCTAGATCAGAAGCAACAAAGTCCACATGGAAGAAGCACACCAGCCTGTGTGATCACGAGGTGTCGAAGGGATCAGGTATCAGGCATCATCAGAACAAAAATCATATCATTGTGAATGAGGGGGGAGTGCGGAGTGGAGACCCAAAACCCATTTGTAGGCCATTAGAGATCCCCTTGCAGAAGGGTCTTTGGGAGGAGATGAGCCAGTCATGGTGCAATGTAGTAGCAATGAAACATACAACTTTCCTCTAGTTCCTAAATGCTTCCTCCCACCCCACTATCATGATTACAATTCTACCTTAGAAATCTGACTTGATCAGAGGATGTACACTGGTACAGATAGGAACTGGAAACACAGGGAATCCAGAGCGGATGATCCCTTCAGTACCAGTGGTGTGAGTGGCAATCCTGGGAGGGTGGGGTGGAATGGACCAACCGATTACAAGGATCTACATATAACCTCTTCCCTGGGGATGGACAAAAAAAAAATGGGTGAAGGGAGATGGTGGACAGTGCAAGATATGACTAAATAATAATTTATAAATTATCAAGGGTTCATGAGGGAGGGGGAATGGATAGGGAGGGGAAAATGAGGAGCTGATGTCAGCGGCTTAAGTGGACAGCAAATGTTTTGAGAATGATGAGGGCAATGAATGTACAAATGTGCTTTACACAATTGATGTATGTATGTATTGTGATAAGAGTTGTATGAGCCCCTAATAAAATGATTTAAAAAACCAGTTGAATCATAGAGTCAAAACTTTCTACACACAGAACTATTTTTTAATTATAAAACAGAAAAATGTATCAATTATACAATTGATATAATTTGTAACTATCAACCTAATCCAATGATCTGCTATATATTCTTGTGCATAAATCAAATTTTTTCAGCACATTTTAAGTGCAGTTTTGTGATAAAATTAGGTGCCTTGGTTGTTATTCAATTCAACTTATACTCGAGTATATACGGTAAGTTCTTATCATCCATAATGGAACAAACTGATTTGTATATTGAGTAATGTATTGGGTAAGATACTCTGAGATTTTCTAGTCAACAATGTATCATTTAATCTGTCTACCAGGAAGCATCAGTAAAACAATTTGAGGTATATTCCGTAGCCTGGTTCCCTTTGCCATTGTCAATGTCATGAAATAAATGAAAGATGGCGATTATGCCATATCAAGGGGACTAAGAGGGCTTGGTAACCAGATATACAACATGATCCCAGAGTGGAAAAAATGATTTTAAGAAACACTATTAGCTTAATTAGGAATCGTTGGGTGACAAAACAATTAAATACTAGACGAGTAGCCAAAATATTGGCAATTCATACCACCTGGAGGTGCTTTGGAAGACAAGTCTGACAATCTGCTTCAGAAACATCACAACCTTGACAACTCTATGGAGTAATTATATTCTGTATATATAGGGTTGCCATGATTTAGAACCAACTTGATGATAAGTAGCAAAAACATCAGGGCAGTTGACACAATTGGTATATGACCAATCATTAAACAACAAAAAGACAAACTAGTTGTCATCCAGGCAATGCTAACTCACAGTGACCCCTTGACTTTCTGAGACTATAACTGTTTCCGGGTGTAGAAAGTCCACTCTTTCTCCCTTGGAACTGCTGGTGGTTTCAAATTGCCAATCATGCAGATCTCAGCCCAACACGTAACCACGCCACCATCAGGGCTCCTTGACCAAACATTGGACAGTAGTATTTATATCAATGTTTATTTTCTTGTACTTGATAGATGTACTATGGGTAAATAGAAAATGTTCCTGCTACTAGAAGACAAAGGTGTAAGAATTTAAGAATATGGAAACATTGTCCAGTGGCCTAGAAAAAAAATCTATCTGTAGTTCCTGAGAGTCACAGTTAATGTACTCATCTACTTGCTAATTGAAAATGATGGTTTAAATTCACCTAGAGGTGACTCAGGAGGATGACCTAGTGATCTACTTTTGAAAAAAATGAGTCACTGAGAACTCTAACACAGTTGTACTTGGACACACAGGATTTCTATGAGTCAGAGTGAATAGCAATTGGTATCTACCGAGCTACCTAGCTATCTACCTACTATCTACCTTGCATTCCTATCTGTTCATCCATCACCCATCTATATCATCTACAGAGAAAATAATACAAATGTGGCAAAATGTGAACAGTTTCATCAATGGGGTAAATAATATAGGAGCTCTTTGAAGTATTCTTGTGCTAGAAACTACTGGGACTTTAGAATCTGTCCTTTCAAGTCTGAACATGTAGCATCCTTCTTAGGCCACATCATAACAAGGAAACCCCAGTTAACAACCTGGACTTCATCTCAAACTCACTTGTAGCAGCGTTATGGACTTGGTATACTCCCTTGGACTTAAGACTGAAATGCTGTATGCTGAAAGTGCCCTCCTTGTTGTATTATGTAACATATTAGTCTGATAGGCATGATTCTGCGTCTGGGAATGAGTGTTTTTGAAAGTTTTCCCTACCACTAATTCCCATTGTTCATGTAAATAGTGTTCAGTCATGTAAAACTTTAAACTGTACAAGTCAACAGTTCATGTATTACCATTTAAAGGTTTTCCTATAAATGTAGAATGTCCTTTCCTTACCAGTGTTTTAAAATTCTATTGCATTGACCAAATTAATGACAATATCAATAGAACCATCTTATTCCCCAGGGACATGCTTTATAAAGTTTTCTATCATAAAATAATAATGATATTTTAAAAGTGACCCAGAGACATACATGAAACATATCAAAGGATTTGGGGCTTGTACTTAATTCTAGCTCCATTAATTAGCTCCATTAATTAGCCCTACTTAATACTTGCCCTCATGACGTGAGCACTGAACATATGAGTGCTATAGCAAAGTGTGGTGAAGAAGCCTGCTGGTGCCCAGCTATCAGAAAGAATTGCATCTAATTTCTTAAAGGCAGGTCTTCAAATAATCAGCCATCTAAGTGAAGTATGAACTAAGTCCACATGGAAGAAGCACACTAGCCCATGTGAGCCAAGAATTATTAATAATCAAATAACAAAAGCCAAAAGCAAAGGGTGGGGAATGGTGTCAGAGCTTAAATTCTGAACTGCTGGTTTGCAGAAAGTTATGGATGATAGTGGAAGGCCAAAATGCATTTGCAGGGTCCCCCATGGGTTAAATGTCCTGTGAGTTCCCTCTGATCATTGACCAGGGATGTGAATAGCTGCTGCGTCAGACAGCAAGCACTGTCAAGTATGGCAGATGTTGTTAGGTTAAAATGTAACACCTTATCATTCAATCTTCATTGTGATCCATTTTAAAGTTCTTTCCGGTTTTAGTGCTTTCTGCTTTCTTTGGAATTGATATTTTTCTCTCTTTTGTAAGTTTTTGGTATGCTTTTCTGTATGTGAAATCCAGGATAGGTAAATCTATAGAGACACTAACTGGTAGGGAGGTTAAGGTTGCTAACAACAATGAGTATGAGCATAAAATGTTCTGATTCTGATTGTGGTCATGACTACACAACTCTTCTTAATATGATTGGATGATTAAGCTAGATGATATGTGAATTATGCCAATCAAATATTTTCAAATATATGTGTATATAATTTGAATATTTTAAGATATCTACATCCCTACAAAGAAGACCAAGTAATAACATTATTCAAACTCACACACCAACCACTAATGCTAAAGATGATGAAATTGAAATTGAAGAAATTTTTGCCAACTTCTGCAGTCTGAAATTGTTTAAATGTGTAACCATGATGCTTTGATAATAGCTGGTAATTGGAATGAGAACACTGGAAGTAACGAATCTTGGTAGACATGACTTTGGTGGTTGAAACGATAGAGTTTCACAAGACCAACAACTTTTTCATTGAGAATGCTTTTTTTCAATAACATTAAATACACGTGCCGCTTGATGGATGGAATACATTGGAATGAAATGATTATTATCTTTTCTTGGAGCGAAAGAGACGTAGCACTTTGGCCTCATTTCAGCTTTACAATTCCAAGAGGCTGATAGCATCTTTTCCTTTCATTTTCTATGTCCCTGCCAGTCTAAGCCAACAGGCTCATTTTCTGCTGGGGTGGTTGTCTAAATCTATTAATTTCAGGCTTTATCTCTCATTTAAAATGTTTTGTTGAATATAATTCAAGTATCATAGAATTTAATAGATCAATCATATTAAGAAGAGTTATACAATCATCACCATATCAATTTTATACCATTTTCCTTTTTCTCATATTTATTGTGGTTAGCTCTTCATTTCTCCCCAGACTCTCCTCCTATGCCTTTCAGTAATTATTAATCCAGTTACTGTCTCTGTAGATCTATCTATCCTGGATTTCATGTACAGATTATCATAGAAAAAATTCAGAAGGAATAACAAGAACCCAACAACGACCAAGTGAAACAGAAAGGTTTCAATCAAAATGAAAGTAGAAAGTATTACATATTGAAACAACTTTAAAATGGGTCATAAGGGAGAGCAAATGATAAGGTGTTACATTTTAAACTGTGTTTCCGTATATGAATTTACATTGCTCTCTGATAATTCTCACCGCCATCTAGTTGATGCCAACCATAGGAGAAGGGTAGACGAGTGCCCGGGGGTTTCTGAGGTTGTAATTCTTCAGGGGAGTAGAAAGCTCAGTCTTTCTCCCCTGGGGTGACTGGTGTTTTGAATTGCTGCCTTTGTAGATCACAGCCTAATGCATAAAGATTGCACGACCCTGTCTGAAGGGATTCACCAGAGTCCTAATCCACATGGGGACCCTGAAAATGGATTTTAGACTGCCGTTGGCATCCATAGGCTTAATCGCATTAACAAAAGATTATATAACACATTATTAATGGATATTTGGGACGTGTCCTTAATTTGTACAACAGCATTTTCCAAGACTTGAAAGCTTTCATTTTGCATAGTTTATTTTCAAGTTAAATCTATTTACTATAATATTTAATTATAAATTGCTAGGAGAAACCACATAGTCCATGTAAAAGATTCAAAAACAAACTTTTTATTGTGAATTGGGTGAAGGTTGACAGAGAAAATAATTTTTCTATTCAATAATTCATACACATTTTGTTTCATGTTACTGATTGCAATCTTTAAAATGTAACATAATTTATCTTTTTTTCCTGATTTTCTTGTTTCCATTCTTTCTTTTTCCCTAATTAAAAAAAAATTTTACCCTTAGATAAATTCTATCTTTATTTGCCTCAAACGCTAATTGCATAAAAATCGTGTACCTCCCTAGTGCTATTGATCCTCTTAAAGATCAATCTATTGCTTGACATAAGATAGTTATACAATGAATTCTTAAATGTAATTATCTTTTTCTAATATTACTGATTACTTCTTAAGGTTACCATTTATTTTTAAAATGTGCATATGATTTTCCTAACTTTATATTTCCCTTTTTATTTTGTAATTTTCTTAATCTACCAACTGTTATCTGTGGCTCCATATTTTTAGTTTTGAATATCTTAATTTTTTCCCATTTGAATACTTTTGTGTCTGGGTTTACTTCTGGGTGATATTGCCACGTATGTTAATCACAAATTATTTTTCTACCATTTCTGGTTCACTGTTTTAAGAACTACACCTATTATCAAGTTGGTCTAGTTTTACAAATTCCTTTAACTTGTGTTTGTCTGAAAATGTCCTAATGTGACCATATTTGAAGGACTATTTTTCTGGATCTATAGTTCTTGGCTGGTAACTTTTTTGTAGTGTTTTCATGAATTATTATAAAGTTTTGTCCGTGTTTTTCTTGATTTTCTGAAGTGTTTTTCAATTCCTTGAAGGGACCTAAAAACCATCCTTTTCAAATTCCTTTACATGTTTCAATGCCATTTCTTCTTCAAGAAGGTCTTCTGTCTTTGCATTTTGTTCACTTTCTTGAGCCACACTGTCTTATTTCTATATGAGAACGTAAATGGTCTATTGTTTCTAAGTTATTATTGTGTTTCCAAAAGCTCACGGGGAAAATGCAATGGAAAGATAATAGTCTTTTCCACAAAGTTTTTGAAGCACCATTGTATGTTGGTGTGTTCTTATGTGCTCATCTCCTATTTCCTGGTGGGTGTGATAGAGGATGGTAGTGTGCACACAGTTTATGTGTGGTGTTTTATATCACAGAAGGAAAGTTAGGCTATTGTTAGCTGCTGTCAATCATTGACTAGGTTATGCAGGGATGGTTGGTGGCTTTTGTATGATGGGTGGGGCTTCATGAGATTTAGATGTGGCTGGGAAATGTGTGCAAGATTGCTTTCTCCACAAAAAGAGGAGATATCCAAAACAAACAACAATAGCAAGCAAGAAAACAATACATAAAAAGAAAACTACCAAACCAAAAAAAGGTGGGGAAAATGAACAAACAACAAGAACATGAAATTAACCGCTAAAAAGAATAAAATAGAAAATGTAATAAATGAAAATTTAAAAAATGAAATTAGCATATTTAAGTGATATAGGAAAGAGATAAGAAAAGAGAATCATAAAACAAAAAGCTAAAGAAAAGTGAAGGGCTAGAATAAAAGAAAAACAGAGGAAAAAGGCAAGCAGAGATATCAAAATAACAAGTGCAGGGAAAGAAGAGGAAATTACAAAGAAAGGGGGGTCCTGGGGTGGGGATAGGAAGAATAGTGAAAGGAGAACATTGGGGGAGGTACAGGGCACCCTTTACAGGTCAGCTTTTTCTGCCAGTGTAAGAATCAGAGGGTGTGACTGGACACCTCGTTGTAAATTGAGTTCCCTTTAGACTTTCCTGGTCATCAGCCACCAGCATGGGAACTTGTGTGGTCCTGGGTAAGTGGAGCTTTATTCCATATTTCTGTCTTGTGCTGCGTCAGGCCATCTGAATTCACCTTTTCTATTTGTCTCCTCGTTTCTTTCTTTTCCTCCTCAGCGTCTCCATATTTTCCTCTGAAGCCCGGGATCCAGTATTTTTATCTGTATCTGTTTCAAATTGTGATCACCTGAATTTGGAGACCATACCAATAGGTTTGATGCATTGAACATTAATAGCCAGATAAGTTGTGGGATGCTTTTCATCACAAGATGAAAATAGGTCATTTAAGAGGGGGAAGTATTTTAATAAAATGTTTAAGACCCTAGAGTTAGAAATCAAAAAGGGAAGAATATGTTTGACATTTCTCAATCTGAAAGAATTAAATAAAATATTCAAGCCTCTAGTTGTGATGTGGAAGGATTCAAATACTGAATGGCATTAGAATCATCCAAAGAAAATGGAAGTCATGCTCTGTCGAGTTATTGTATGGAAATGGAAAGAGATACTGTACCAAAATAGTTGGCCAATGTTAAATCACTTTAGGAGATAGTATATGATCAAGAATTGATGGTATTACAGGAAGAAACCCAATCTGCTCAAAAGGCACTGACAAAAATAAAGAAACATGGGTTGACACCAAATTGAAATATTTCAACAGACAGTTTCAGTCTTGCAGGTTTTCACTCATTTATGTCAAGAAATTTGGAAGGCAACTTCCTAGCCAACTGACCGGGAGAGAGTTGTATTCATGCCCATTCCAAAGAGAGGTGATCTAACAATGCAAAAATTATGCAAGTAAAGTTTTGCTGAAGATAATTAAAAAATTTTTGTAGCAGTATTGTCAATAGAGAACTTACAAACATTTCAGCTAGATTCATAAGAGGATGTAGAAAGAGGGATATATTCTTGCTGATATCAGGTGGATCCTGGCTGAAAGTAGGGAATATCAGAAAAATGTTCACTTGTGTTTTGTTTACTATGCAAAGGTATTTGACTGTGTGAATATTGCAGTTGTAAAGAATTGTCTTTTCCTTGGATCCAAAATCAATACTCACAGAAACAGCAGTCAAGAAATCAAATGGCATATTGTATTGGCCAAATATGCTTAAAAAGACATTTTTTACAGTGTTGAAGAGCAAGGATGTCACTTTGAGGACTAAGGTGAGCCCACTGTGAAGAGCTAGTTCCTCTTTTTATCCACACTGGCCTTGATCCTGTGTCTGGTGTCTTGGAACGTAGGGCAAGCAGCCTATCAGGTGCCCCCGTGACCTGCTATAGGACTGTTTCTCCAGTGATTGTGGTATTCCTGCCTGCTGCATCCTCCTCCTGCCTCCTGGTTTATCTTCTGGCTTACAGCTGTGGGAGTTAAGAAGGGGCTCCAGTGTAGCCTCTGACTCACAGGCTTGAGCCAGACTGTCTTGCTACTCTGTGACACTTTGGGGGATATAAATTTCTTTATTATACATCTATGAGTGTCATTTGGTTTTATTTCTCTAACAAACCCAGACTAACACATTTGGTAGCGAGAAGGGAATTCAAAAGAATCAAATCATAAGGATGGAGGGTGGAGACACGTCTGCTCTCTACTTTACGGCAATCAGGTGGAGTTAGCTTTTCCTCCATTGTGTAGCCAGAGGAGGTCACTGTCATAGGTCTCCATGCTATTTAGTCAGTTGACATCTGGAGGGGGACTTTCTGCAATGACTGCAGACTTGTGGAGAGTGTGGGGCTTTGCAAGAGAGAGACTAGGGCTTGGAGGTTGAAATGTTAGATTTTTAGTTTTCTTTGGTTAGTCTTTGGCTGAAGGGAATGGAATGGATATTAGCTACAACTGAGAGAAGAAAAATTGTTTTTAGAGTTCCCCTGGGAAAGAACCAGGCTGTTTAAGAAGAGATGGATATTGCAGTCAGAGGTCCATTTCCATAAGCATATGAATTGGATAGTTTGGAGAAGAGAGGATTCCACTTGAGTGTTGTTTTAAAAAGGACTGTACCATAGCCTAAGGACCTATTAATCTTGTTACTGTCTCTATAGGTTTTCTCATCCTACATTTCACATAAAGAAAAGCATATAAGAACAAAAAGCAAGATCAATGACAAAACAAAACCCAACAATAACAACATAAAAAAGGGAAAATTCTCAGTTGAAAAGAAAAGACAACATAATAAAGACTAGAACAAATTTTAAAAGGGTGAAAAGGGAGAACAAATGCTAAGGTGCTAAATTTTAACCTAACTGCATCTGCATGAATCTACTTTTCAGTGCACTCTGTCTACCTAGGCGATTCACATCCCGGTCAGTGATCAGAGGGAATTCACTGGAGGCTGAATTCATGTGAATGAATTTTGAGTTGTCACTCACTGTCTTCCATAAGCTCCTGATATATGGGTGGTCAGAGTTTAAGCTCTATCACCTTTCTCTCTTCCTTGCTTAGATTTTATTATTTATAATCCTTAGATCACATGGGCCGGTTTGCTTCTTCTGTGTGTACTTAACTGGCACCTCACTTAGATGGCTGCTTATTTTATGACCATCCTTTAAGACCCCAGACATTGTCCCATCTGATAGCCAGGCACTGCCTGATTTTCACTACACTGTGTTATAGCATGAGGTATCAGTAGGAGAGGTGGGGGTAAGAAGGGAGCTAATAATGAGTACAAAAAAGAAGAACCCGTTCTCAAATTGATTGTGATGATAATTGCACAATTAAACAATACATTTAAACTTTTGAATTATATGATGTGTGAATGTTATGTCAATAGGCTGTTTCACCAGAACCTACTACACATTTTATAACATAAGAATGATAACAATGGTAATGAATACACAACTTTTAAACCATTGAATTGTATTATATGAATTACATGTCAATAAAATAGCTAAATTGTTTAAATAATTTTTTAAAGACTGTCAGCTGACTGTATTATAGATTTTGGATTCTTCTACTTAGTGCTTTAATATAGAAATACTTGGGTGATGGAAATGAAGATTGGGAATTATAATTACAAAGCATTTGTGAACCCACACTCAGACTATATATGATTGGATTTGCTCAAAGGGAAGTTGCAAATTGCTTAGCAGAAACAGGGTTTTTTTTTAAAAGCCAATGTTACCTATAAGTGGGATTGGAAAAGGCGAGCCTTACTCAGAGTCTTGAGTGTTAGGACATGCATTTGAAAAGTCATACAGATCCACCCAGAACTGCTGAGATTTAATTTTTAAGGGGAGATAGCAGGGGCGAAAAAGGGACTGTTTGGCTTTTTAAATCTTGAAGCAAGTAGTCTGTCTTTGGATGCACCAAGGCTAGAAAAGGCTGTTCCCACCAGAAAAAAGCACCTTGAAAATCGAAGGGAGACAGTAGTCAGTCTGGTATGATTGAAAGGTGACCTCCTGGATACACTCGTGGAGTGGAAGTGGGGGGAGCACATACGAAGAGATGGGCTGAGTTTGGACGTGTTTCATTGACACCTGTTGATCTGGTTCACAGTGGCTTTAGATGAGAGAGAAGAGGATGGGCTGGCTGGCCTAAAGTGTAAAGAGTTGTGTGGAACCTGAGCCTGTGGGCATGACCTAGCCCAAGAGTGTAGGGCTGATGCGTATGTGTGGAGAGGTCAGATGGTCTGAAGTGCAGAGAGCTATGTGTGAACTCCAAAGCTTGCTACTGGTACCATTTGACCCAGATGGAGCTAGGGTTGAGTTGATCAGAACACAACCAAATGTAAAGAGAAAGATGTTGACTGATCTGGCGTGACTTGCTGAAGTTTTGATGGATGACCTGCTCTAGACTAGCCTTTTCTCATTGATGCAGATGGCCCAAATTCCAACTGGAATGAAGATTCTTCAGAGCAAAGAACATGCTTGTCTCCCCAGAATTGATAGGAATGAGCAATTTAGAAATTGCATATACAAATGATAAAGGTAGATAAAGTCATGATGTGGCAGGCTTACAAACTTTCCTGGGAGTCTTTAGTCTCAAATTAGTGTGACAAGGGAGGATACTTTTCCAAATGAGTTTCTCTTTTTCCTATGGGTCTCGGGAAGAGAGGGTGGGGGAAGATGTTGATAGGCATAAGTGATTGCTTTTGTTATGTAAATGAGTGAGCTTTTTAATTTGTACATGTGTTAGTTGTATCATGTTAGGCACTGAGGTAGTTAGTTTATAGTGCCAACCAGGCCAATAAACACATGTGGAGTTAATTGAAGGGCAGAGGGATAAATGTCTCGGTGAGCCTCGCCTTTTTAGCTCTCTTGTCTATTGCTTTCTAATGGTCGGACCAGGGTGCAACTGCCTTAACTAGTTCCCTGCTTTAGTTAGCAAGACTCACTTCCTGCAAGACATCCCTGCGGAGAAGCCACATGGACCTACCCCGTTGCAGCCCTGGGTGCTGGAGCAGCTGTGTAGAGTCCACTGCCAGTGCGGAGATGCTTACAAATTCACTGACTTGGCTTTCTCCTGTGTTTTGTGAGAGAGAGGAGGACTTTGTGGATTGGTGTGGGACATATGGGTTAATGTTGGACTTGTGGGCTTGGGCAGCACTGGGTTGGGATGCTTTCTTGATGCGCACTTAACCTTTTTATAAAACTCCTTCTTATTCATGAGTTTCTGTGGATTTATTTCTGTAAAATACCCAGACTAACACAGGCACAAAGCATAATCTTATTATTGTCTTTATTTGAAGATTATGAATGGTTAAAGAGATATATTCCAGCACCAAAATGACAAGAGTTGGATTGTGATAGTTGTGTGTGAACTTGGCTGGGCCAGGATCCTCAGTAGTGTGGCAGTAAGGCCTCCCCTGTAAGTTGTAGGTCACAGTCTAATGACATCTCTTTCAGAGTGTGGCCTACTTCATATCTATAAATAGATGCTGTGGAAAACTGGCTCCTATCTTCTTCCTGCTGGCCTGTATCTTGTGTCTGGTTTCTTGGGACTTGGGGCCAGTGGTTCACTAGGTGGCCTGATGACCATAGAAGCAGAGGTCTGCCATGTTGCTGGCCTGGGATCCCTTGTCACTCCCTCAATCAGAGATGGTCTTCCGGTATCCTGCTTCATTCTCCTGCAGCCTGTTTCTAGGTTAATCTTCCTGTTTCTTGCTTCTCTAGTGCCAGCAGTAGCATGAGCTGGAAAAGGCATGGAGTGTAAGTCTGACCCACAGACTTGAGTTGAACAGAGTCTACTACACTGCAGCTGTGTGGGCCACTTTCTTGATATAAATTTATCTCTTGATATAATAATTTATATGTAAATTATATATTATATAATATAAATTATAATTTATATAATATAATATTATAAATTATAATTATATCTAATTTATATATATATTAAATGTCACTGATTTTCTCTGAAAGACCAGCTCTTCATGGTATTTTCAATCACCTCATAAGCATGGGAAAGATGGACAATTAATAAGGACAGTCACAGAAGAATTGATGCATTTGAATTATGGTGTTGGTGAAGAATACTGAAAGTATTTAGGATTGCCAGAAGAATAACCAAATCTTTTATGGAAGAAGTAGAGCCAGAATGCTTCTTAGAGATGAGATAAGATTTCAACTTATGTACTTTGGGCATGTTTTCAGGTGAGACCACTCACTGGAAATGAACATTATGCTTAGTAAAGTTAGGGGTCAGCAAAGAAGAGGAAGACCATCAAGAACTTGGATTAACCTAGGGGGAGGGGGAGAAGGGGGAACTGATAGCGATGATGGATGTATAGCACCACTTGAGGAGAATGAATAACAAAAATTGGGTGAAGGGATATATTGAACGGTGTCAGACATGAATATATAATTTATTAAGGGTTCACAAGTATGGTAGAGTGGGGGAGGGAAGGAATAAAGAGGAGCAGATATCAAAGGGCTCAAGTAGAAAGATAATGTTTTGAAAATGATGATGGCAACAAATGTATAAGTTCACTTGATATAATTGATATATGGATTGTTATACTATCTGTAAGAGCCCCCAATAAAATGTTTTTTTTTAATGAAGAAGAAGATGACACAGGGGCTGCACCAATGGGCTCCCATACAACAACTGTGAGGATGGCACAGAACCAGGCAATCTTCTCTTTTGTGGTATATAGGGTCACTATGATTCTGAACTGACTTGGAAGCGCCAAACAATAACACTAGGGTTATAGAATGACCAACACCATAGAAGATTGGTGGACCTCACTACCATCAAGAAAATGCTAGAGCAGAGAACATGTTTTATACTTCCAAATTCCTACACTGGGAATATCCCAGATCCAGATGAAAGATTTGGAACATTGAAGATGCTGTAAGATGGTTTGACTTACTGACCCATGCAGCTGAAAGCCTTCTGACAGGAGACTTACTGGCAGAGGCAAAAGTACTGTAATGCTTGCCTGTGCATTAGCAAGGGGAGTGGGTGCCAAGGCAACCACCATCCACACCCTTCTGCCCAGTAAAAGCACCTAAGGCTAATTTTCTCAATTTTAAGATGAATAGACTTTGATAGTAGCATCCAGTCAACAGAAAGATCGTTCACCTTCTTTTCCAAGTACACCTCTCTGATAGGTAGGTTTATTGTGCCAACATGGCTAATGAAAACATGTGGGATTAATTGAAGTGTGGAGAGAGAAATGGCTCTGCGAGCCTCACCTTTCTGTTCTCTTGCTCTTTCATGATTGGACCAGCATTAGCTGGTTCTCTACCTCTACTTGCAAGCTACACTACCTGTGGGACACCTAACCCGTGGACTGTGTTGCTGTAGTCTGAGGTTCCAACAAGACCTGCTTCACCACGCTACTGGAGTATACCTCACTTGAGCTGGGGACTCTCAGACCCTGTCATTTGGCTGACCCTTGGTGACCTGCCTTACTGTCTGCTGCCTGTGGTTGGATTGCCTGAATTTCTCTAAAGAGAACTCAGCTGTCTGCTTCCTTGACTTGCATCTGGCAGCCCTCAAGACTTGAAGGACTGCCAGTGTATTAGCTGTATCATGAAAGTGAGCTGCACTGAGCCATTAGTAACTGCTCTATGGACTAATTAGATGTTTATTTCATACGCTGTATATCTATCTGTATATCTATCTATCTATCTATCTATCTATCTATCTATCTATCTATCTATCTATCTATCATCATAAGTGTCCTGGTTTTGTTTCTCTAGAGAACCCTGTCTAACATAACCTCCAAATGTAATTTTGTGCCTCTTCTGGAACCTTTCCGGATTTGTGCATTGGGTCAAATCCCACTCCCCCCCCCCACTCACTTTACTTCTGGTGCTGGGCACAGGTCGAAGTGTTTCCTATGCAGGGACTGGATAAGTACCTTCCTGGCCCTGGTAGTGTGGCAACAGAAGAGCCCCACAGGCCCAGGTAGTAAGGCAAGCGCTGATAGAAGATGGCATTGAGACCCAAGAGCAGACTGAAGACTCAGGAGTCATGTATGTGGTAACTACAGGCAATGGTGACATGCACGATAAATTATTGTTAGAGATTTTACCTGGGGTGGCACCTGAGGAATTGTCCAATAAAATGATTTAAAAAAAGAAAGAATTACATCAAAATAATTACTTGAGGTCTTTGGTATGCATAAACAGAAACGTTGAGAATATTTGTGGGAATGGCTTATGAATGGCAGGGGTAACGGTTCGAGGAACATAAAATTTAATCAGTATGACTTTACTGCTAAGGACCCACTGTTGTTCTGTTGTTAGGTGCTCTTGAGTCGGTTCCATCTCATAGCTACCCTATGTACAACAGAAAGGTACATTGCCCAGTCCTGCGTCAGACTCACAATTGTTCTTATGCTTGATCTTGTGGTTGCAACCACTGTGTCAATCCATCGAATTGAAGGCCGTCCTTTTTTTTCTACGTTACCAAACATGATGTACATTACATCTCTATGAGCTGGTCTCTCCTGATAACATGACCAAAGTATGTGAGATGAAGTCTCACTATCCTGGCTACAAAGGAACATTCTGGCTGTACTTCTTCTGAGAAAGATGCGTTTTGTTCTTTTGGAAGTCCATGGTACCTGCCAATATTCTTCACCAGTACTCTAATGCAAATGAATCAATTCTTCCGTGGTCTCATTATTTAACATCCAACTTTCACATGCATTTGAGGTGATTGAAAATGTCATGGCTTGGGTAAGGTGCATCATAACCCTCAAAGTAACATCATTATTTTTCAATAATTCGAAGAGTCCTAGTGCAGCAGATGTACCCAATGCAATGCATCATTTGAACTCTTGACTGCTGCTCCCATGAGCCTTGATGATGGATCAAAAAAACCAAGATGAAATCCTTGACAATTTTTGCCTTTTCTCCATTTATCATGATGTTCTTTATTGGTCTGATTGTGAGGATTTTGGTCTCCTTTACATTGGGTCGTAATCCATACTGATGGTGTAATCCTTGACCTTCAGCAGAAAGTGCTTCAAACCCTCCAAACTTTCAGCAGCAATGTTGTGTCATCTGCACATCACAGGTGGTAAATAAACCTTCTTCCAATCCTAATTGCACATTCTTCTTTATATAATCCAGCTTCTTTGATGATTTGCTGAACCTACTAGTGTGCTTGAACAAGTATATCGTGAGAGGCTACAACCCTGACACACATCTTTCCTGATTTTAAATCATGTACTAATCCCTTGTTTTGTTCACACAGCTGCCTCTTGATCCAGGTACAAGTTCCTCATGAGCACAATGCAGTGTTCTGGAATTCCCATTCTTCACAAAGGTATCCACAGTTACTATGGCACAAATGGTCAATAAGGCACAAACATTTTTCTGATAGTCTCTGCATTCAGCCAAGATCCATCCAACATCAACTATGATATGGCTTGTTCTAGATCCTATTCTGAACCTGGCCTGAACTTCTGGCAGTACTGCTGCAACCATTGTTGGATGATCTTAAACAGAATATTACGTGTGTGCCATATCAATGATAATTGTTCTATAAGTTGAGCATGCTGTTGTGTCACCTTTCTTGGAACTGGGTATAAATATGTAGCTCTTCCAGTCAGTTGGCCAAGTAGCTGTCTTCCAAATTTCCTGGCATCAATGAGTGCTTCCAGTGCTTCTTCAGCTTGCTGGAACATTTCATTGGTGTTCCATCAATTCCCGGAGTATGTTTGGCTAATGCACTTAGTGCAGTTGTAACTTCTTTATTCAGCACCATTGGTCCTTGCTCATATAATGCCTCCTGAAATGGTGGAATGCCAACTAGTTCTTTTTGGTACAGTGACTCCATGTATCCTTCCCATCTTTCGTTGATGCTTCCTGCATATTCAATATTTTGCCCATAAAGTTTTTCAAGATTGCAGCTCCAAGTTTGAGCTTTTTTTTCTTGAGTTCTTTCAGTTTCAGAAATGTACAGCTTGTTCTTCACTTTGGGTTATCTCATTATGAGTCTTTGAACATTTCATTATATTTGGTTTTGGCTTTTGAACGGCCCTTTGATATGTTCTATTCAGTTCCTTGACTTCATGCTATCTTCCATGTGCTTTAGTTACTCTACAGTTAAGAGCAAATTTCTTGGCATCCACTTTTTTTTAAAACATTTTATTGAGGGCTCTTACAGCTCTTGTAACAATCCATACATCAAGTGTATCAAGCACACTTGTACATATGTTGCCATCATTATTTTCTAGACCTTATTTTCTATTGGACCTATCCTATTTTATTTCTTAAAAAAATCACTTTATTGGGGGCTCATACAACCCTTATCACAAACCATACATTCATCTATTGTATCAAGTACATTTGTATATTTGTTGCCATCATCATTCTCAAAACATTTGCTTTCTACTTAAGCCCTTGGTATCAGCTCCTCATTTTTGCCCTCCCTCCCCACTACCCCTGCTCATGAACCCTTGATAATTTATAAATTATTATTATTTTGTCATATCTTACACTGTCTGATGTCTCCGTTCACCCACTTCTATGTGGTCTGTCCTCCAGGGAGGAGGTTACATATAGATCCTTGTAATCAGTTCCCCCTTTCTACCCCACTTCCCTCCACCCTCCTGGTACCACCACTCTCACCACTGGTCCTAAGGGGGTCATCTGTCCTGGATTCCCTGTGTTTCCAGTTCCTATCTGTACCAGTGTACATCCTCTGGTCTAGCCAGATTTGTAAGTTAGAAATGGGATCATGATAGTGGTGGTGGGGTGGGGGTGGGGGAGAAACATTTAGGAACTAGAGGAAAGTTGTATGTTTCATCATTGCCACACCGCACCTGGACTGGCTCGTCTCCTCCCCATGACCCTTCTGTAAGGGGATGTCCAGTTACCTACAGATGGGTCTTGGGTCCCCAGTCTGTACTCCCCCTCATTCACAATTATTTCTTTTTTTGTTCTTTGTTGCCTAATACCTGACCCCTTCAACACCTCATGCTCACACAGGCTGGTGTGCTTCTTCCATGTGGGTTTTGTTGCTTCCAAGCTAGATGGCCGCGTGTTTACCTTCAAGCCTTTAAGATCCCAGACATTATGTCTTTTGATAGCCGGGCACCATCAGCTTTCTTCACCACATTTGCTTATGCACCTGTTTGTCTTTTGGTATCCACTTTTATCTCTTCTTCCCCCCCACCCCCGACCTTTTAATGACTTTTGCTTTCTTTCCTGTCTTTTAAATGACCTTTTGCTTTCTTCATGAATGCTGGTCTTGATGTCATCAAATCTTCATTAGTGTTCAATTTGTCAAATCTATTCTTGAGAACTACTCAAAATTAAGGTAGGGTAGACTCAAGGTTATATTTAGGTTTTCATGGACTTGTTTTAATTCCCTACAGCTCTATTCTGAACTTCCATGAGTAACTGATGGTCTGTTCCACAGTCAGTCCTGGTCTGGTTTTATTTGCTGATATTGAATTTCTTTACTGTGTCTTTCTATAGATGTAGTCAATTTTAGTCACATTCCAGTGGCCTCAGACCTGATGTGCCCATTACCCAGCAGTATCTCAGACAACTCTCCTTCTTTTCTTTAGGCTTTCAGTATCTGACAATGCTTAGGCGCTCTGCGTAAGGTTTTCAGTAGCATGCTTCTCTGGAGTGTGGGGCAGTGTCCTTCTTCTTTGTTCTTAGTTTGGAATCTCCACTGAAACCTGTTCACTTTGGGTGACCCTGCTGGCATTTGAAATATTGGTGACATAGATTCCAGCACCACAGCTACACACAAGCCACCACAGCACAACACACTGACAGACAAGTGGTGGAGTTGCTGATCTGGCCAATGCCTCTTCCTCTTTCAAAAAAAGTGAAATGTCGATTGATGACAAACTTCATTCTGGACATCTGTCAACTTCCCAAACGGATGAAAATACCCACTTGTAGTGCACTTGGAGTTTGTTCCTCCAGGTCAGACTATTAATCAAGCTTTCTATTTAGAAGTGCCGAAAAGATAGCATAACAGTGTGCAGCAAAAAGGACCTAATTTGTTGCAGACGGGGGACTGGTTTTGCCACCACAATAATGCACCTGCTCACACAACCATCTCAGTACACCAGTTTTTGGCACACACACAAAAGCATGCCGCTATTGCTACACGCACCTTACTTACCTCGCCTCACTCCACGAGACTTCTTTTAGTTTCCACGAATGCAGAGGGAAATGAAAGGACAGTGATTTAATGACCCGAAGAGCTGAAGATAAAAATGAGGGAGGTGCTGTCAGTCATCCAAACAGATGAGCTCACAAAATGTTTCCAAGAATGGAAATGCAGATTTGACAAATGTATTATGTGTAATGGAGAATACTTTGAATGTGATAAGGTGATTTTGTAAAAGAATTTAAATACATAGCTTTGAGGGGAAAATCATTTTTGGGGGGGTGGGTATCCCCTTGTATACTGGCATTGCACTAGTTCAAGAGTGTGCAAAATCTCCAGTACCGTGTCACAGTCTACTCTCTGGGGATTTAGATTGCTTTCGCTTTCCCAAGACAGCACACTTATTCATTACATTGCTGACATTTTACTGATTGGTCTTAGTAAGGAAGAATTATCAAGGATTTGAGCCTTATTGATAAAACAAATGCATGTGAGTGGGTAGGAAGTTCACTCACAAAAATTAAGCTCTCTCACCTTAATGAAATTTCTAGGACTCCAGTGGTGTCGGGAATGTTGAAATCTTTGTACTAAAAATGAATGATCAGTTATTGCATTTGGTCCCACTCACAAATAAAAAAGGGGACACTCCTGGAAGACTTCTTTGGCAATATGAAAAGCTGCTGGCTTAGGATGGAGTCCAGAAAAAGAGGAGGCTCTGCAACAGTTTCAGACTGCCGTTCTTGCCTTTTGTCCACATAAGTCATATGATTCAACATCTCCAATGGGGCTTGAAGTGTCATTGGCAGAGATAAACGCAGCTTGATGTCTTTGACAGACCTCTATTTGTGCATCACAATGTAGAACCTTAGGATTTTGGAACAAATTCTTGCCATCCTCTGCAGATGCCTAATATTCTTTTGAGAAATAGTTTTTAGCTTTCACCTGGACCTTAGTAGAGATTGAATATATAACTGTGGGCCATCAAGTCGCCATGCAGTTTCATAAGAACTGGGTGTTATGTGACTCACAAAGTTATAAATTAGCTGTGCATAGCAGCACGCCATCATTAAATGCAAGTGGCATATATGAAAGAGGACTTGAGTAGGACCTGAATGCCCACGTAAGTTGCATGAGGAAGTGGTCCACAGGCCCATGGTCTCCATTCTTGTCAAATTAACATCTGCCTCCCAGCCTTATGAGTAATTTTTTATGATCAGTTGAGTTCCAAAGAGAAAATTAGTGTCCAGTTTACAGATGATTCTTCACGATATAGAGACAACCCCAAAATGGCCAAATCAGCACTACACACTCTTTGTGATACCTCCTTGAAGTGGAGTGGTGGAGAGAAAACTTCCTAATGCACAGAACTTAGTGACTCTGGTTATTCATTTACTTGGAAGGAGAAATGGTCAGATGTGCAACTGTATATTGACTCATGGGCTATGGTCAGTGGTTTGATTTGATGGTGAGGGTTTGAATGGAACATGATGGGAAATTGATACCAAAAAGATTTGAGGAAGGAAAGTGAAGATATTTTGGTCTCATGTGAATGACCCAAAGTGTGACCTCTGCAGAGGAATATTTTAACAATAAAGTGGATAAAATGGAATTCTATGGATGCCCATCATCTTCTTTACCCAAATACTGCAGTGAAGTTTATATATATATATATATATATATATATATATATATATATATATATATATATATATATATATATATATAAAATAAACATAACATACACTTGTAGAAGTAGATAAGTTCCAAATTCATGGGGCAAATTCATGGGTGAGATGTTAGGCTGGAGGCCTCTCCTGACCCATGTACCTGTGGAGACTGATGAACACAAGATCAACGGAGGATGATTGGCTTGTGGCTAACAGAAGTGAATAAATTCAAGGTTGAGGGGCCAGGTTTATGGCAGATGAAGCAAATGAATCTAAACTAGGCTGGTCATGTTTGTGACTGCAGAGGTAAATGAATCCAAGGTCGACAGTTAAGATGAGCAAGAAAGACGGCATGCCGTTGTTTGTAGGCATCGTCAAGTCATAATAATCCTATGATTAACGGAACAAAACACCTCATGGTCCTGCACCAGACTCTGAATAATAAATAGTCCAGCCTTTCAGATTATTTGCTCTTGGTTCATGTACAAGTTCAGCAAGAGCATAATTAAGTGTTCTGGAATTTCTGTTTTTTACTGCTATGCACAGAGTTAAATGCCATTGCATTGTCAATAAAACAAATAAACATCTTTCTGCTTTCAGCCAAGACCCCTTTGACATCATAGCGACATCCCTGTTCTGATAACCCTATTCCACATGCTCTTCTAAACACAGCTTGAATTTTTGGCAGCTTTCTGTCAATGCACTGCTACAAATATTTTTGAATGATCTTCAGCAAAAGGTGACTTGTATATGACATTAATGATATTGTTTGATCAAGTTCCTCATTCTGTTGGGTCACCTATCTTTGGAATAGTTATAAATATGAATCTCTTCCTGTCAATTGGCCAACTAGCTGTCTTCCAAATTTTTCGGCATAGATGAGTGAGTGCTTCCAGTACTTCATCAGCTTATCAGCTTGTTGAAATATTTCAAATTGGTATTCCATTAATTTCTGGAGTCATGTTTCTTGCTAATACCTTCAATGCAGCTCGGACGTCTTCCTTCAGTGCTATCTTCGCTTGATAAAATTTCTACCTCTTAAAATGAGCAATTAATGGTTTTAACCACAGCCAGTTCCTGGTCTTATTTTGACCATTCATATTGAGCTTCTCCATCATCTCTCCCTGTAGATATGATCAATTTGATTCCTATGTATTCCATTTTGTGAGGTCCATGTATATAATCACCATTTCTGTTGTTAAAAGGGTATTTGCACTGAAGAAGTTAGTAGTATTGAAAAATTCTATCATGCTTTCTCCAGCTTTGTTTCTATAACTAAGTCCATTTTTCCCAATCAACGATCTTTCATCTTTTCTTCCAACTTTCACATTCCAATTACCAATAAGTATTGATACATAATTGTTGCATGTTCGGTCAATTTCAGACAGAGCTGGTAGAATTCTTCAATTTTTTATCACTATTTTTAGTGAGTGATGTGTAAATTTGAATAATAGTTTCATTAAGTGCACTTGTAGTACTATAGTTATTTGTACTTCAAGATATATCTCAAAATGTTCTTTCTGTTAATGAATATAATTCCATTTCTTTGGAATCTGTCAGTTCCAGCATAGTAAGTCATGTAATTGTCAAAATAGCTAGTACCCATCCATTCCAGCTCTCCAAGCCCAGAATATTTATTTTTATGTCTTCCATTTAATTTTTGACAGCTTCCAATTTTCTTAGACTCATAATTTGTACACTCCAGGTTCCAGTTATTAAAAGACATTTTCGTGCTTCCCCTCATTCTGAGGAATTCTCTATTATGAAATGAAAGCCCTAAAAGCCTTGCTCCAGCGCATCATTATGTGTACTCTACTTTGAGGAAGGCAGGTCTTCTCCCCGTGGATTTGAATGCCTTCCGACTGAAAGGGCTCATCTTCTGTTACTACACCTGAAATTGTTGAGTGCTAGTCATAAGAAACTATTGTTTAGTAACTTCTATTCATTAGTAACTAAACAGAAGTTTTTATATTTTGTTCTCTTTCCTTTAATTTGCTACTTCATTCTCAATAAAGATATTGTTATACATTCACAACTATTAATTACCAAAACATTTTAGCTAAAACACCATAAAATGGTAAGCACCTGAGCGCTGCCCAACAGGTCTAAGTGGGGCGAAGGCATCTATAGTTTTTCCCACTCCTTTGGAGAAGCATCCTGGTCCTGGCTAGGCGACTGAGCACCAAAGCAGGGAAGCATTACTGCCCAGCAGTGGTTAACGGACTTTGTGCCCTCTACCCAGTGGATGCCTTCACTCAGCACCCAGCCCCACCTCCAACAGACGATGCCAAATCTTTTGGTTCTGTCTACTTACTTGGCATGGTCTCTGCCTTCAGTGGCTATCTAGGGGAGGCAAACCCAGTGTATGTCCCTACATTGGACAGGTTGATCTGGCACCATTTGCAAACACACCTTTAAAGATCATTTCATAGATTACGAGTTCAGGTAGTGCTTTCTGATCATAGTTGAGGGATGTGAACATGGAGCATTGTGAAGTCTATATGGCAGACGCAGTTAGATCAAAATGTAATATCTTATTATTTGATCTCAATTTTGACCATTTTAGAGTTGTTTCAGTTTAAAAACAAAAAACAAAACCATGTGGATTAAGCCATTGGTGAATCCCCTCTGATGGTGAACCAGGGACATGAATGCATTGGAAAGTGGATTATTGAAAATCAGTTAGGTTAAAAATTAAGCACCCTTTTTATCATTTGTTCTCTCTTATGATCAATTTACATTTGTTTCTAGTCTTTAATATTTTCTTCCTTCTTTTCCACTGAGGTTTTAAAATCTGTTTTAGTGTGCTCTTCCTGTTAATTTTTTTCCCCCAAAATGTTTTTCTGTATATGAAACCCAGGACAGGTAAATCTGTAGAGACAGTAACTGGCTTAATGGTTCCTTAGGAGTATGTCAGGGGAGGTTGGGGGGAAATGAGGTGCTAATAACATGAATATGAGAATGAAGGAAATGTCTTAAAACTGATTGTGGTGATGGCTAAACACTTCTTAATGTGATTGAACTATTGAATCGTATGATATATAAATTATATGCCAATAAAACTGTTGGGGAAAAAGGTCATGTCAGTTTAAAGTCGAGTCTATAATTGAACACAAACTTGGTAAACTAAAAACAAACAAATAAGCTCATCATTGTATTACCATGAGTCCTTTTCCATGGTCAGTGGGACTGAATGGTTCCTATGGGATGGGTCTTTAGGTCGAGGGCCCCTGAGGACTTGGAGTATGATCTGCAGCCTCTTGTTAGCATCACCATTATCCATCCTTGCAGCTGCCTGGGCCCAGGGGAGGTGTTTTTCTATCATTGTTTTACTATATTTCTTTTTTAGGTTTTATACAACAAGTGAGTTACTTCTATGATTAAAAAAACACAAAATAGCATTTTTTATTAGGATGTAAAGTAGTGTTTTCAGCTTTTAAAAAATTTTAATGGAAGCAGATCTGGCTGCATCTGTGGCTTTTGTTAAGTTGTGTTCCCAGAGCTGGGCTTGGGAGAAGGGCCCAGTGCAGGCGCTGCCAACCCAGGCCAGAGAATGACTCTGGCCAGATAGCTGGACCCATTGCCAATGCCTCCAGATGTTTGGCTAAGTAGACGGGTCACTCCAGGGGAGCTGCGTTGCCAATTAATTTATTCTAGTATTTGTCCTTTGGGCTTATAATCTTTGTGGCTTCTGGGTCTCCCCTGTTTCTGCCCTCAGTCATTCTTCTTCCAAAATGACCACAAGAAATACAACTTCTTTTTAAGTGGAAAATAAATTTTAATCTAAGTAGTCTTTTAATAAAAATAGAGGCTGTCATCTGAAAAAAAAATCAATTAGTGGAGAATTTTATTAGTCAATCATGTAAGTAATTAAAAATATTGATTAATAGGGCTGCACATAGCTGAGAGTGATGGGACCATGGCTGGCATAGGGGTCTGAGCAGTATCTAAAGTGTTGGCTTTTAAATCACTCTCACATGTTTCTAGTCTAAGATCAAGCACTGAGATATTGTATGATAGGCTCAGTCCATACTGGAATCTCAGCTTTCTAATGTGAAAAATCACCACCCAATAACATTAGATGATATTAAAATTTGTGTGTCTGTATGAATTGGATGAAGGTTTACAGAACAAATCATTTTTCTATTTCACAGGGCATGCACATTCTACTTCATGTCATGGATTACAATCCCTACATTTTAATATCATGTATTTCAATTCTCCTGTTCCCTGTTTTCATTTCTACTTTTTCCCAAGCCCTTCCAACCTTCTAAACTTTGTCCCTGGACAAATACTGTCCCTTTGATCTTAAAAGATTGATTTTTCTAGTATCATTGTTCAAGTTGTAGACATGCCCACTGCTTTACTGAAATGTGAGCCAGGGGGGTTCAGTTCCATATCTGAAAAGCAACAAAGGGCCATGCAGCATCAACTGTTTCACTATTCTCTACTCAATTGGTAAATCTCGTCTTTTTTATGATTTAAAAAATTTCTCCTACTCTACCCAGGACCTTTTTTTCAATCCTTTTCATAGTTGTCGGCAGTAGTAGGTAAGCAGCTTCCAGTTCTTTTGGTCTCAGTGTCATGTTGGCTTACATCACTGGATGAGTTGTGGGTGATGCTGCTACTCAGTTTCCTGTGTATACATTAGTCAACATGGAAGGCAAGGAACAGAAGACTCAGCTCCAGGATACTGATGTTCTATTGCTTCTTGCTACCTAGTAAACCACCCAAAGCTTAGTGGTTTAAAGGACAACGAAGCTTTTATTTACAACAAGGCAATTTTGTCAGAAGCCTGTGGGAAAGTGCCCATGCATGCCTGTGAACTGATAGCCCTTTGATTAATGTACCCTGTAAATTTCCATCATCTTCTTGCAGTGTGGAGCACTATAATACCCTGCTTGGTAGCTTTGCCACCAGCGTGTCAAATACCAGCAGGGACACTTGTGGTGAACACGTTTCAGTGGAGCTTCCAGACTAAGAACAGACTAAAAAGATAAAGCTGATGATCCATGCTGAAAAGTTTATGAATTACAGTGCAATATTGCTTAATAATGTGTGGGAAGATGATCTCCTCAGGTTGGAAGGCACTCAAAATAGGTCAGGGAAAGAGATGTGTTTTCAAAGTAGACTTGACCTTAATGATCTTGGTGGAACAAAGCCATGAGGACCTTCATTTGATATAGGGGAATTACTGAAAATTAGAAGAAACAGCTGAAACCATTTATTAATATTTGGAATGCTGATTATACAAAGTATGAATCTAGGGAAATTAAAGGCCTTCAAAAATGAGATCAATATAGTAGGCATTAGAGAGCTGAAAGGGACAGGTATTACCCATTTTGAATCAGAAAATCATTTGGTTTACTATTCCACAAATGAAAAACTCAAGAGGAATGGCATTTCATTCATATAAAAATGAACATTTCAAGATCTATCTTGAAGTACAATGCTCTCTGTGATATAAAGTATCTATATTCCTACAACTAAGTGCAGCAATCAACTATTACTCAAATTGACACACCAAACACTGAAACCAATGATAAAGAAATGGAAGAATTCTACCAACTTTTTCTCTAGGAAATTGATCAAACATGCTGTCAATATTCATGGATAATTACTGGTGAGTGGAATATCAAAGTTGGGGGAGATAAAAGAGGATGAATGTATGTATGGGTCTAACATGAATCAAATTGAATCTAACTGTACAAAGATATGATGATGTTACTTATTAGTGAAAATAACCAATTAGCTAAAACACTTAGCTAAAAATAATCTGGTGGCCTACTGTGGAATAGATCATGAATTGCTCAAGAGAAAGTTCAGGTTGAAGTTGAAGAAAATTAAAACAAGTTCACAAGAGAAAAAAATACAACCTTGAGTAAATTTTACCTAAATTTAGAGACCATCTCAAGAACCGATTCGATGCACTCAATGAATACTCATGACCTAAAACCAAGTGAGTTGTGGGATGGCATCAAGAATATTATATATTTGAAGAAGGCAAATGGTCATTAAAAGGCCAAGAGAAAAAGAAAAGTTATAAGTGAATGTCAGAATAGAGTATGAAACTTGATCCTGAACCCAGAGTAGCTAAAGTAAATGGAAGCAATGATGAAGTAAAAGTGCTTGACAAAAATTTTCAAAGGACAGCTAAAGAAAACAAAGTCAAACATCATAATGGAATATACAAAGACCTGGGCTTAGAAACCAAGGACAAGAACATGCTCAGCATCTCTCAAGCCGAAAGAACTGAAGAAAAAAAGGTCAAGCCTTGAGTTTGAATATTGAAGGATTCATGGGCAAAATACTGAGTGATTCATGAAGCATCAAGACTATGGAAGGATACAGACTTGCCCTGCACCAAAAAGAATTGGTCAACATTCATTTATTTCAAGATGTAGCATATAACCAAGAAGTTACAGTACGGAAGGAAGAAGTCCAAGTTGAGTGGAAGGCATTAGCAAAAAGTAGGGCCCCTGGAGTTGATGTAATAGTTATCTGAAATGTTTTGAAAATCTCATGCAGCACTGGAAGCAATCACTACCCTATGCCAAGAAATTTGGAAAGCAGAATCTTAGCTAACTAAGAAGAGACAACCTTTCTACCTCCACAGAAAGGTGACCCAGGAATTCAGAAGTTATTGAACAGTATCATTAACATCACATGGGGGTAAAATTTTGCTAAAGTCCACTTTAAAAAGAGTTGCAACAGTACATCAATAGGGAGCTGCCACCAATTCAAACTGGATTCAAAAGAGAACATGGAAAAGGGGGTATCATTCTTGGTATCAGATGGATCTTGGCTGATGGCAGAGAATACCAGAAAGATGGCTAGTTGTGTTTTGTTGCCAATGCAGAGGCACTTGATTCTGTGAATCATAACAAACTATGGGTAACATTGAGAAGAAGGGGAATTCCAGAACACATAATTGGGGTCATGTAGAATCTTTATATCGGCCAAGAGGCAATCTGTGGTTCAAGCAGAATAAGGGAACAGTGCCTGGTTTAAAATCCAGTAGGGAGCCAGTCCAGTTTGAACCCCCCACAGCAGGGTGAACCAAGAAGGGAGCAAAACAGATCAGCAACAATAGCAAAGCCAAGCCGCAAAGCCCCGAGGAGCCCCCCAAATAGACTTCAGGCTAAGAGGGGAAGTTCCCATCACCCCTCAGGATCAATGGGAAGATAGTCTTAAAGGTCAACGGACAGATGTGGAATTATTTATGCTTTTTTGTTTGGGTTTTGTTTTTTAATTTATTTTTGGAAGTTATTCTTATTTTTCTTTATATTTCTTTTTTCTCTTTTTACTCAAATTTTTGTTTCCTTTTTGTATTGTCTACATTATTGTTGGTTTGCCTACCTATATAAGATAGGCATGGGAAGCAAGCCCAGGAGAAAGCAATGGGACCAAGGTTCCAGAGGGACTCAGGGAGAGGAGATGGGAGAAGGAGAGGAGATGGGAGAAAACAACGCCATAGACAGGGGAACAACTAGGGAATTAAAATCAACAATGAGTAAAGATCCTGGTGGTGTTGGAGCAACAGCAGCTTATCTGAGAGGAATTACTAAGAGGCAGAAGAAGGGTGAATGTGATGGTGGGAAAAGAGGAAGGTAAAGGAAACAGATGTACGAAGAAAAGCTATAGATAGAGGTATAAACATCAGTGCGAACTTATGCAAATATATAAATACACAAAAATAGAGGTATTGGCATAGGTACACATGGCAATACATTGAGGAAGTGGACAGACTTTGGACCTCTGCTCAAGCCCTCCCTCAATACAATAACACATTGTGCTAACAACCTGGCATTCTGTGATGCTCACTCTACCTGCATGATCACTGAAAACAAAATGGGTGCACAAGCAAATGAGGTGAAGAAAGCTGATGGTGCCCTGCTAGCAAAAGCCACAGTGTCTGAGGTTTTAAAGGCTTGAAGATAAATAGGAAGCCATCCAGCAGAGAAGCAAGAAGCCCACACAGTAGAAGCACACCAGACTGTGTGATTATGAGGTGTTACGGGATCAGGTAACAGGCATCATAAGACGACAAACAAACAACTATATTGCTGAAAATGAGGGGAGTTCAGAGAAGAGACCCCAAACCCATCGTAGACAATGGGATATCCCCTCACAGAAGAGTCGCAATGAAGGGATGATTCAATCAGGGTGAAGTATAGCATTGATGAAACACAATATTCCTCTGTTTCCTGGAGGCTTCCTTACCCCCACGGTCATGACCCCAGTCCTGCCTTTCACCGCAGGCTAGGCTGATGCATGTACACAAGTACAGACAAGAGCTCAGGACACATGGAATACAGGTCAGATAAACCCTCAGGAACAGAAATGGGAGTAGGAATACCAGGAGGTTAGGGGGAAGGTAGGGAGAGGTGGGGGGAAGAAACCATGGAGGAAGGGAGACAGCAGTGGGTGCAAAATATGAAATTAATAATAATTTATAGTTTATCAAGGGGTCATGAGAGTAGGAGGGGAGGGAGGGTAAAAAGAGTAACTGATACAAGGGCTCAAAAAGAAAGTAAATGTTTAGAAAATAATGATGGTAACATATGTATAAATATGCTTGATACCAGTGATGTATGTATTGTTATAAGAGCTGTAAGAGCCCCATCTTAAAAATTAAAAATAAAATCACAAAGGGCATGTTTCAGGGTTGTATCATTTCACCACATTATTCCATCTGTATGCTGAATAAATAATTCAAAAACCTGAATTATGTGAAGAAAAATATATCATTTTGGAAAAGGCTCTCTGAATCAAATTGATTATCCCAGTCCTTTCACACAGGACAATGATTAACTCCTGCGGTGTGGCCTAAGCCATATTTCAGAGTCAATCCAACCTAGATATGCTCAGGGAGCACTCGTGTGGGGAAGGAACCACCTGAGCGGGTGCTGCAACTTACCTTGTGAAAGGTTCCCAGGTAGAAGCAGCTGTCAGAAGGCTGGTCATCAGTATGTGCTCAGCAAAGATGGATCAGATTAGAAATAGCTACATGTTCATCCAGCAGGCAAGCAAACTCGGAATTGCTTTCTCTCATTCTGTCAATGGCTTTCCTGTTTCTGTGCACCTACATGGTGTGTCACATGAAGAGGAGTCCTGGAAGGAGGATATGTGTGTGTACCCATTACCCTTTGTGTGATCCTATGCCAGGATTACAACTCTCGGACATATACAGCTGGAAGGGCATGACCTTCAGCAGGAAGCTCAGAGTCCAGTCCAAGGTGAGCTATTAAGAAAGAGCAGGCATCCATGTTCTTTGTAGCAGGTCATCAGGCCTCTTGGACTAGCCCAGCCTGTGCCCTATTTGGGCAAGTGTTACAGGCTCTTTAGCGCTACCAAAAAGTGCCGGGAGGCATGCCACTCCACCAGAAAGGTTCTACTCCAAGACACTCAGCTGTCTTGCTCTATAGATCAGCAAGTTCACCTCCCTGTCAAGTGCATGGAGAACCATTACTCTGACTGAAGACACTTATCTTTCTTTCTACATGGGTCAGAAGCCTGACACAGGTCTTATGGTTTTGCTGCTGCTGTAGCAGAAAAGGATTACAATCTTCAATGGCATCAAAAAACACTTGCATAATTTAAATGGATTAATGATTTTCTTTATTATTAATTTTAATTTCTACCCTGGAGCAGGGCCTTTTGTGAACATGTGGGGTTATTGCAGATAGGGTAGTGTCTTTGCTGATAAAAATTTGGCAATATTCTTCATCAGTGTGGACAATTGTTCCTTGAGGGTTTACATTCATTAGAGCAAAAGGCCATATACATATTACCCCCAGAACTCCTTCATTCTGAATTTGGGCGAAAGGGTTGGGGTGGAAAGCTTCTGTCTGTTCTTCAATTGAAAATATTTATTTTTCCAATGATCAGATTATTATCATTTACAATTGTAGTAAGGGTCTGTTGGAGGTTCATTGGAGGCTTTAAAGTTTCTTTTCTGGGGAGACCCTTGTAGGTTACCTAACTGGTGGGCCATTAAGTGGATAGTCCTGGTGATTGTCTTTGCTTCTAAGGTTTGGGCAAGCTCATGAGCCAAGTCAGGCAATTCAGCAGTGGGAACAGTCTTCCAATCTAAATGATTTCTTTTAACAGAAGTTGATATTTTAGACACGAGGCAAGATTTAAATGCTACATTAAAGGCCCCTTCATTCCCTCATGTAAGGATATTCACACAAGGAATAATTGGACACTTGATAATCCTATACATCATTGTCTTTACTTTTGATGCAAAAATGAGTTTTGTTCAATCAATTATTAGGGGGAAGGTGGTGGCTTTATGTAATTTTTTATCTCTATGTTAAACTTCTGAGAGAAAATTTCAGCAGTTTTTTCTGTATCCAAATCTAAACTATCTTGAGTGTCTTTCCATTTAGCATATTCTAAGCATAATTTGAAGGCGTCCTGGTGGATTAGTGGTTATGATTTGAACTTCTAACCTTGAAGTCAGCAGTTGGAAACAAGGAGGCCTTCTACTCCCACAAAGAGCTACAGTTTTGAAAACTCACAGGGCCATTATATTCTGTCCTATAGGATGACTATGAATTGGCATTGATGGCAATGAGTTTGGTTTTGAAAGCATAACTTGACTTCCCTAAGGCAAACTCAAATAAGACCTGGTGATGCTGTTGGTTAGACATTAATGTGACGACAAGGTCAGTGGTTCAAATCCACCAGCAATTCCAAGGAGAACGATGACATTGTCTAATCTTGTAAAGATTTATAATCCCCAAAGCCCTAAAGTACAACTGTATTCTGTGTTTTAGGGTCACTATGAGTTGGACCTTACTAGATGACAGTAGATTCAGCAGCTGAATTACTTCTTATGAATTAGGCAGACCAAGTTGATAAGCTTCGAGAATGCTTTATAAATCTTTAGAGAATTTGAAAAGGTGCTCACATAATTTCCAGTTATCTTTAACACACTATGTAATTCTGTGTGAGTCCATGCAAAAGGTAGCTAGAATAAACAAAGAGGGTTGTTGCTTCACCAAGTGTCTGCCTAGCACCTTGATGAAGGGAAACCAGGCATCCATCACACACCCATGGGAAAATCCAAACTGAGTATGTGCAGACAAAGCCCCCTAGGCCCAGGTGAAACCAACCTGGGTAAACTCACCTTTGGCACTAGTAAATGACATCACACAGGTGCACCTAAACGTAGCCAATATGATCAGCCAAAAGCCTGAACCATGCCCCTCCTGTAATGCAAGAGGGGTATAAAGGGAGGGCCCTACAGAGTAACTCTCTTGGCATTTCCTGTTCTGCATGCTGTGGGCTCTTGTTCCGGTATTCCTTCGACACATTTTTCTATGCTCCCCTGAGATAGCCATCTTCAGTCCTGAGCTCCTGCATGGTCTGTGCGTGGCCTTGTACATGTTCCAGAAATTACGTGTACGTTTTGTAGACTGTAATCCCTGAAAACTTCCTTTCTCTCATAAAACTCACTTGGATGACAAAGCTGTGTGAATTCTTTCAGTGCTGTGAAGCAAAGAACCGAATCAAACCACTCCAGAAACCTAGCACATGCAATGAAAAAAAAAAAAAGATTCTTCTTTCTCCCTTTTGTATCCTCTCCAAATTAACAAAGAGGAATCCCAAAAGGCATTTCTGGAATGGGCTTTGTGGGTGTGGGGGTGGTACAGGTCCCCAATAAATGAACGGGTCCTCAGGGACAGGTCCACTCTTGTCATGGTGAGGGGGTCCCCAACACTCAAATGGGTCCTCAGGAGTGACTTTGCGAATGTGGAAAATAATAAAGACAGACAGACAGCAGTGCACAGGGGTCCTCGTCCCTATGTCAGGACCAAGAGCATGAATACATTTTCCAATAGGGATATATAATGGGGCTTACAGGTCTTTCATAAGGCATGTACGTCATACAGCAAACATATTACAGAATCAATGGGTGATATAAGCAGGTAATTTATAAACAAGCAAATGAGGTGAAGCATCATCCTGATCTAGTGCTAGTTCACCTCAAATGCCCTGCAACCCTCCACAGGGGAGCCATTTATGATCCATATCAGAAGAAGATGTCAGAAGAGTGTTTGCCACATGTTACAGGCTACAGAACCTGACTGCTCTTATCTACAGATAGCCTTCAGGCATAGCAACTGGTCAGAAGCAGGAATGAGACATCTTTTAGGGTAGCTCCTTTACAACTGCTCTTTTTTTAGGCCTTTAGAACGTGCATTTGAAGGCCTTTCTATCTTGGAACAATGGCGATCTTTCTCCCAAAGGGGCCAGTTTCCCAGGCCCACGGTGGCAAGTGTAAGAATAAGGCCAAATACACACTACCAAGTCTTCAGTTTACCACAAGTTTGGACACTATGGCTCTGAACTCTCTGACATTGATTCTTTAAGTTAATTCTTCAAGTAAGAAAGGAAGTTCACACAGTGTTTTCAGAATGGCGAGAAGGTAGAAGAGGGTACATAGGTGTAGGTGTTGGCAGAGGAGCAGAGGAAACTGCAGTAAGGCCTAGAAACATAGCAAAGATCTGCCATGGTAATACCTTATTTGTTAATTACTTCAGAAACTGTATTCTGCAAATCTTTATTCTTTTTGGTAAATTTAGAACTAGCATTTGCAAAGAACTTACTTTGATATTTTGATGTCTTTGAAAGACTTTGAGATACCAATTTTAAAAGGTTTCTATTGCAATGTCTTAATGCAGTGTGGCAGTTACACAATCTCTTGTCAACTTGAGTGAAGCAGTAGAGTCTAGTCTGTCAATCAGGTCATAGCCAATGAGGCCTTTGTGTGGATATGGCCTTCTCCAGAGGATTCTGGGAACTCCTGTATTCCTCTCTGTACTCTCTGCTTCACCTTCTTGTTGATAAGCCACATGGAGCTATGCTGATGGAGCCAGAGCTCTGGATCTGTAGGAGCCATATGGAGAACCATGCTGGTGCTAAGATGCTTCCACCATCACTGGATCCACAAGACTTTGTACCCAGTGGCCTGTTATCTTCCTGCATTTAGCATCACTGCATGTGTTGTGTGAGTCTGAAGAGGAATTTATCGACTGGCATTGGACATATGGGCTAATATCCGACTTACGGACCAGATCTAGACTGGGCTGGGATGTTTTCTTAATATGCAATTACTCTTTGATATTAAATTCCCTTACACACATATGAGTGTCTCTGGATTTGTTTCTCTAGTCAACCCAGACTCACACATAAAACAACATTTATTTTCGACTTCATTTTGCAGAAAATTTACATTAGGAAAGAAATTTCAGTCACTTTATGTCATGCCAAGCAGAATGAAACAGATATGTTGAAGAACCAAAATGTGTGTCCATCTAAAGAACAAGCGTTCCCGAAGAGACTTAACATTAATTTTTGATCTGGCATTCCCAGTATCCCTAGAGGTAGGGAAAAGCTAGCTTTGGAAGATTTAAACAAAGCTGGGAGTTTTCAGTGTCTCAGAACGGAATAATTTGTCTAATGAAGGAATACCTCAAAAATTTTGTGACAAAGTTTTAACCTGGCTGTGTCCACCGCTTCGAAGTGGCATTGCATTTCTAAGATTCATAAACGAGGGCTTTATAAAAGCTGAAACCAAAGGAATGTGTGTCTCTTTTATAAAAACAGAAGGAAAAGAACAATCCTCCAATAAAATTCAGGGAGCTTCTATACAAAGATTGTGGAGGCCGAATCTACTGTGGAGGGTCAGGCTTCCAACGACTCATCTTGGCATCACTGGCTTGAATCACAGGGACTTTGGAAGTTTCAGAAGCAAATTCACCTTTCGGTTCCTTGGTGGTCACCAAAATAAGTTTCCGCAGAGCACCAGCTTTATAATCTGTTAAAAGTGCAAACAAACAGTTATATTGAAAAGTAGAGATTTATGAATTGGGAGTTACGCTAGAATGCAGGCAGAATACTAAGTATTCCAAATTGCAAGAAGACAGTTTGGTCTTTATTGGGTGGAATAAGCAAAGGGCTACATGCTTAGAGATTTGAGGGAGTATATGTCAAACGTTAACAAGGGCGGTTTCAGTCTAAAATTCTGTTATCCCTTCTATTTCCTAACCTTGTTGAACTTGTTGATCAAAGCATTCTTCTTAGATAAAGCTGTGCAAATAGTCTCAACAAACATCTTTTAACAAATAAATTCATTCACAGGCTAACACCTTGACTCTTGCTCCTTTGTGTGATAAGCAGTTGAACTTTCATAAGAAGCAAAATTGTCCGCTCAGAGAAGCAGGAGCAGGGTTTGATCAGAAAGGTGCGGTTTGATTCAGCAATTTTTGACAGGCCAAGTGCCTTGTTTTGGAGTTTGCTTATACAAAGTTCACTCTGCGGAGATAGGGCAGAGTGACTATTCAATGTTAAGCCCGTGACCTGGAGAGGGGAGCAGCTATAACTAGATTTGGGCCTAGATCTTCCCTGACCCTCTCAATCCCAGGGAAACCCTCCCTTTCGGGATAACTACTGTTTAGCAGGTGGACACCTGGGCACCTGCTCCATCAGAAGTCTAGTCAATAACTGGGAAACTGGACTAAACTCATTAAGAAACGCTCCCTAACCAAACTGAGAACATTAGCTCTTCTCCACCTGGCTCTTGCCTGGACACAGTTCATGGAGACTACTCGAGCCACATAGCTCAACACCCTTGTGTTAGTCTGGGTGGTCTAGAGAAACAAAACCAGGAACACTCTTCTATGTACACGGAGGAACTCTATATCAAGAAGCAACTTTACATCAAGAAGACACCCCAGCCATTCCAACTCAAATCCATAGGTGCAAATGCTAGCTGGAGCTCTTGTTGGGTTCAGGCTGATGTCCTGAAAGGTGAAACAGGAAGCAGAGAGAGCACAGGCTGGTGGGTGCAGAGTCATGTGGAACTAAGTCTTGTGGTAACATGGCATGGCACTGACAGCTCTCAGAGTCTGACAGTCTAAATGGGACCTCCACTCGAGGCACACACAGAGTCCCAGCAAGGATAAAGGCAAAGGGAAGAGAGAGGGAGAAGTTCCCAGTTTCTCCCTTACAAAAAATCATGTGAGGCATCATGAGGCTGTGACATGATTGACATGTTGGTTTCCACCCCTGCAATTTCATACAAATTCCAGTTGGCATAAAATCTGACTGGCACAATCCTGAAAACTTTTTAATATGTGTAGGCATTGTGAACCTTGCCTTTACCCACCTATCTATGTCTGGAGCTGGACCCTGTTCCCCAAGAAGTTATGGGTGCCCAAAGAGTGGCATGCTCTGAAAGCAGTCTGGACTGACTATTTGTGTCTGTACCAAACCCCGAGAGACAGGAGATGTGGTGGAGAACACAGTGAAACACCTTCTTTCTCCAGGTGGTAGAGGTGATGTCTGGGATTGAGAGCTGAAGAACCCACTCCCTCTTCCTAGCAGTCATGCTGGCCTCAGCCCCAGCTCAAGCATGAGTTGTGGGCGCTCCCTCTTCTAGGACTTGCTGCCCTCCGAACCCTAGAAAGCGCCTCGGACCACACAATCCTAACAAAGCTATGGGCTGAGGAGGAAGGATAAGTTCTAGGAAGTGGGTTCCTGAGGAGAGGCAAGCATGGATGAAAAACCTACTTGAGAGGAGTCTTTGACAGAATGTCTGCTGTCAACCTCCCTGCACCTTCCTTTGCCCAAGGGGATGAGCAGTGCTCTTGGACCCCTTCCTCAGAGGCCCCGGCATGGCTTACCACCAATAAAGGTTTTGTACCTTTATTTCCAACACACAATTCTCCAGAGATCTATCAAAAAGTGGGCCCTGCTCTATATACACATATCTTTCTAACCACTAAACTAGACGAGTGGCCAGAATAAATCCTAGAGAAAGGTAATAGTGTGCTTGCAGAAAGACTGAAACATGCATGCAAATTAGGAAGCATGGCCTAAAGATGTTCTCAGAGCTAGACCATATAGGAAAAGGGAGTTTTCTTTCTTATTATTTCATTTCAGCCTGTTAGACTAACCAACTCCTTCCTGTCTGTTTTTATAATAAAGTTTAAATAAAGAATTTAAAAAAGAATATAGTAGAGAAACAGAATAATTTGTTATCTATATAAGATAGGCAGGATAAACAATTCTGAAGAGAAAGCAATGGGACTGATGGTTCCAGAGTAGGGGTGTGGGTGTACATGAGATGGGGAGCTGGGAGAAAGGAAGGGGGGAGCCCGAAACCCAGGGACAAGGAAACAACAAGTGATCTAAAATTGATGGCAAGGAGGGTGTAGAATATCTGATGGGGTTTTATCAAGTGCAGTGTAACAACATGAATTACTGAAAGCCAGATGGAGGTTGAACATGATAGTAGGACAAGAGGGAAGTAAAAGGAAATAGAGGAAAGAACTAGGAGGCAAAAGACATTTATAGAGGTATAAATACAGACATATACATATTCAAACGCAATTATATATAAGGATAGGGACATATATTTATATGTTAAGTATTAAGGTAGAAGACGGACATTTGGCCTGTACTCAAGTACTCTTTCAATTCAAGAACACTTTGTTCTAATAACCTCGCATTCTGTGAGGCTCACATTCCCAACATGATTGCTGAAGACAAAATGGGTGCATAAGTAAATATGGTGAAGAAATCTGATGGTGCCTTGCTATCAAAAGATATAGCATCTATAAGAGGCCATCTAGCAGGGAAGCAACAAAGTCCACATGGAAGAGGCACACCAGCCTGTGTGACCATGAGGTGTCTACAGGTATCAGGCATCAGAAGACCCCCCCCCCCCAAAAAAACCCATCATATCAATATAAATGATGGGCTTCAGAGTGAAGACACAAAGCCCATCTGTAGACAATTGAACATCCCCTCACAGAAGGGTCACAAGGAAGAGAGGAACCAGCCAGGGCACAGTATAGCACTGAGGAAACATACAACATTCTTCTAGTTGTTTAATGAGCCCCCCCAACCACTATCATGACTGAAGTTCTACATTTCAAATCCAGCTAGACACTGGTACAGACAAGAGCACTTGAAACACGGAACCCAGGACAGATAAACCCTTCAGGTACAATAATGGAAGTAGTGACACCATGAGAGTAAGGGGAAAGTTGGGGGAGAAAGGTTGAACCGACTGCAATGGTTGACATATAACCTCCCTTATCCACCCCAACCCAGGTGACAAACAACAGAAGCATGGGTGAAGGGAGACAGTGGATGGTGTGAGATATAAAAATAACAATAATTTGTAGTTTATCAAGGATTCAGGAGAGTGGGAGGGGAGGGAGGGGGAGAAAGAGAAGCTGATACCAAGGACTCAAGTAGAAAGTAAATGTTTTGAAAATGATGAGGGCAACATACAAATGTGCTTTACTCAATGGATGTATGGATTGTTATATGAGATGTAAGAGCACCAATAAAAATATGAAAAAGAAGAAGAAAAATTTGTGCTTTTAGTATTGTTCTTAGGTGTAATATTGATGGATGTCAATCCATTCCTCACTTCGCTTTTCTTTTGTTTCAATATAAATAAGAATTTTCCATGGGGCAAACTTTATGTGCGACTGCTGGAGTTTTCTGAAAGAGCAGACCCAGATAATGCTGAAGAACCTAGAGTGCTGATTGGTGCCTGTGAATGAACCATCGTCAAGGTCAGCATCTCTATCTGAACCAGCTTGCTGACCTTTAATGCAGAACAGATTATGAGATTTCTGCTCACACAGGCAGGATGATGACAGAGCACGCCCCATAAAATCAGGAAGTAGCTATAGAAAGAGAGACCTTGGTCTCTGATCCCATAATGAATTACAGGAATGTGATCCCTCAGGCAGGAATGTGGTAGGGCATGGGAGCAAAGGTGCTGAGTTGTTGGGTTGAGCATGCGCAGAATCCCCGCAATATCTTGGGACTACCATTTCCAGATAACCTTGTTACCTCTGGCAGAATTTCCCCTTCTGCTTGAATATTTAATAACTTATTTTCAAGTGGGCAAGCAGACGTGATTTCTCTCTCCCCTGGGAAATTCTGAATACAATTTCTCTATTTGAATCCCCCTCCCCCCACAAAATAAAAAAGCAGATCCTGAAGGTGTAGGGTGCAGGTTGTCGAGCCTCTAAAACATGACTATTTGTTGAGATTTGCTGACATTTTCACCATCTTTTATTAAAAAGAAATCCTGGGGAGAAGTCAGGATGTTTGCTCAGAGCTTATGACCTCAGCCCTAGCTTCCAGTACTCAGAGACGGGCTGGGCGAGGAGCTGAGAAGCATCAGGGAATGGGCTGCTACAGGAGCATGGGCCCTCTTCCCTTCGGACCCTCCCTGGACATACTGGCTCCTGTGGCAGACTCTGAGGGTCAGAAGCGTTCGGGTCTTCACAGTCTTCAGAATGAACTCCTGAGGTGGAGTTGAGTGTGCTCAGCCTCATCAGCTGTAGCTCTTGCACTCCCGAGGAGGAAGTGACCATGTTTACGTCCTGACGCCCTCACACCAGCACTGTGAGGCGGGGCTGATTGTGCCTAGTGAGTTGCCTCATTCCATTTATTATTTCTTCACTAGACCGTGGTGTCCCAGTCACACCCACTACGGAAGGAAGATCTCAGCTCTGCCACTGACTGGCTGCGTGATCTTTTATATTTTCAGGCTTTATTTTTTAGAACAGTTTTAAGTTTATATAAAAACTTCAAAGAAATTAGAGTGGAGTTCTCATAGGCCTCTCACCTCCACACAAAGTTCTCCTAGTCACATGTTTCATTGATGTGGTATATTCATTACTATTGCTGAACCCGTGTAACAAAGTCCATAGTTTACATGAGAGGTCACACTTTGTACAACTGCACAGCTTTGGACAAATTCATAATTCCATAGATCAACCTTCCTGTATTACGCCAATTAGTTTCACTGTTCTCTGAATCTTTTCCGCTCCCACTATTCAGTTTCTGCTTCCGTGAGCTTCTGCAACCAATAGCCTTTTACTCGGTTTATAGCTTCGGTTTTCCAGATATTATATAGGTAAATTCATACAGCATGCTGCTTTTTCGGACTAGCTTCTGTCACTTAGTAATATTCACTTAGGCTCCTCTGTGTCTTTTTGTATCCTAATAGCACATTTATTTTTAGCACTGAATAATATTCCATTGTACAAATATATAACACCATTTGCTTATACATTCATCTATTGATTGCTTCCAGTTATTGGAAATTATGAATACAATGTCTATAAATACCAGTGTGCAAGTGCTCGTGTGCACATAATTTTTCAAATTCTTAGGATAAATACTTACGTGTGATTTCTTTATCAATGGCCAACATCTGCTTAGTTTTGTTAACAGAGATTAATGCAATGACCTTGATGAGGCATCAACTTAAACCTGCTACAAACCCAGGTGCTGCGGGGGTGAATGAGCTGATGCATGGGAAGCTACTGTGTACATTCAGTGTTGCATGAGTAGGGTCTGACCCTTCCAAGGACAATGCTGTCTCTGTCTACTTCCGCAGTGCCATGAATGGAGTCCAGATGTATGGCCCTTAAGAAGAGAAGGCTAACGGGTGAAGGAGCTGGACCCGTTCCAGAAAGCATGTCTGACATTCATGTCTTAGAGAAGAGGAAAGAAGACACCATGCCAGAGAGCCAAAGATTGTGGCTTACTTGTCCTTAATTCATGACTTCATAGGTCTTGACTTGTTGAAATCAATGGCTTTTCCTCTGTGCTTGAGGCAGATCTCGGTGTAATCTTAACACTCCAGAGCTACCTTCAGATCAAGGGATTCTCATTTAGTTGGTCAAGGTCCCTTTCTGTGGAGACAATTAGTCAACACCTTTACCGCCACATAAGAGTCACATGTTTTCTGATTAGCTGAGCACCCTGGGGCTGTAGTAGGGGTCGGTTTTGCTGGGAAAGTCCGGGGAGAGGCAAGTAAAGGTAAGGAAGGCCAAGCTCAGGTTGCTTATTATCTTTTGAGACTTCCATGATGACTTAATATAAAGCATGCCAGGAGAAAGGAGCGAGAGCACATGTGAGAGGAGAATCAGCTGGTTGTGCTGACTTTAAGCCAGCATCAGGTAGGGAATGCTCCCGGGAAAAGTGAATGTTTCCCTGGACTATTCTTCTACAACTGTGAACTGTCCTTAACTCTTCTGCTAACCCAGGACCTGTCTTTCTGAAATCTGTTTCCATTTTCTGGGAATCAGCCACATAATCGCCAATCCAGCATAGCTTGCCTGCTTTAGTTTTCCCAAAATATGTTCCACTGAGCCCAAGGGTACCCCGCAGAAAGTGCCTCCGATTACACCAAGAGGGAAGGGGTAGGTGTATGGGGAGGGGGGATGGGAGTCTAGTTTCTCATTTCGCTTTAAGGAGAGAGAGAGAATGTCATTGATCTTTTCATTTCATTGACTTAATGTGCATAAAATTTTTGCTACTTAAAGGATATTGTATTGAAAACCACAAAACACCCCATCTGCCTCAACACCCACTGCAGATCCTGTCAGCTCTGTCCTGTTCACTTTCCGTCTCTCCACCTCATCTCAGCAAACACCATCTTGTCCCTGGACCAGCAGACTGTCTCAGGCCTTGCCAGTCCCTTTGAGACCTCACTTATACCAACCAGAATGGGCTTTCCAAAGTGACCATCAGTTCCTGTCCCTCCTTCAGTAAAATGTCCAGTAACTTCCTGCAACTAGAATGAATGCCATATACCTTATCAGAGCCAAGAAGCCACTGACTCTTCTGTCTTCCCAAGCCTTCTTTGGCACTGGGGCTTAAGCAGGTTTTCTTTCTGCCTGGTCTACCTTTAGTTTCAGCTTGGGCCCTCCTTTCAATCTCAGCATACTGACTTTACACCTCTTCACCTATCTGTCCTATGCCTTTCTAGAACAGCAAATACTATGCTTATTGCTTATTGGCTGTCTCTCCCCTGAGCTTCTCCCACTGCAGGCAATTTGTGGAGCCTGGGACCTCACTCTATTCTCTTGCTTCCACAGACCCCACTCCTTTTACCTGTGCGCTGGGTTGGGGAATGCCTGTGCGCACATGGCACAGTCCATCCTCCCGCAGTCCACTGGGGAGCAAGACTGATTGCATCCCATTGCACAGGTGAGGCCATGTGACCTCGCAGATCGGGGGCTCAAATCCAAGAACCACCGCTATTCTGTGGGGCTCTGCGGACACTTGATCCGCATGAAGTGTGGCCTGTAGATTGAGCCTGGATAAGCTGGGAGATGAAGTCTATAAAAAGATCTCCATGGGACATGCAGATACAGAACAGACACCACCTCAGTTCTTGGAAGACATCCAGACCCGGACCATCACATGTCCATCATGCCTCGTTGTACAGAAAGGGACATAGGACGAGAGGGTAGGGTTTATGACAAGGTTCACAGAGTGTAGGGGTCGGGGGGCCCAGGACCTTCTTGCACCCTGCCTGCTTCTGGGATGCCAGAGGTTTAGTTCCTAGATGATTGAACAGAGGAGTGAAATGTCCTACCATTTAATTACAAAAGCAAGCAGAGGAAGCAGAATAAGGGCATTGTGGGCCCAATAATAACCCAGATTCACAGTCAGTTTATCACTCCTTTGATCCTTTCACATCACACTGCCCCTGGGACCTCGGGCAGTTTTAGGTCAATGAGACAAGGAGAAAGTGGAAGGGCAGAGGAGGAGTCCATGGGGACACAGCCATTAGACACTACTCTGCGTTCCAGTCTTTGCCAAATGCCCCAAGACTGGCTTCTGGAGAAGGAGTTGAGGGATCCATAAGGGTCTGACTCAGACTTTCTCCCCATTCAATACTCATCCCTTGTTGACCTCTGCCACATGCTTCATGTATGTGTCTAGGGCTTCATGACTGTTTGCACTGATTCTTCCTTGTCACAGAGATTGCTGGTCTGCATGTTTTGTGTCCTGAAATGTTCTTTTCTGTGAAGTGTCCTGTGATGTCCTCTGACACTCCCCTCCCCCATGCCTGCACCTTCCGCTGTGTGGGAAGGTATCTATAGCCCCTGACAGTTTCTTCATCACTTTATGCTGAGACCTCAATGTGAACTGCACATCCACTCTAGGGAAGGGCTTATAGATCTTCAACCTTGCCCACACCTGCGCCCAACACAGGGTCTATCTAGAGAAGAGACACGGGCAGTGGGCTGAGTGACTGAGGGCCTACCATCATGAGAAGAAACTAAGCTTCCAATAGCTCTCTAGCAGCCTCTGGTAATGAGATTAAAGTCACAAACTCTATCACATTGAGCCAAGGATACTTCCAGCCAGCCGGAAAGAAAGTGGAGATAGATCAGTGCCCCCGTGGGCAGGAGACACAGCGCCAGGTCTGTGAGCATGGAGAATGACCCGGAAACCCGCACTGGCCTGGGCAGACCACAGCGTCCATGGAGAGGAGCAAACACGCTGTCCACAGGGTAGCAAGCAGAGTCCTGTGAGAATTTTGTTGGGAACCTTACCTCCTTCACTTAGACTTCTCTGATCTTGCCCCTGCAGGCTTTGTGAGTGCCTGTGCATACACCAGAACTCAAAGAATATTTCTTTTTATTTTTTAATAAATCATTTTATAGGGGGCTCTTAAATCTCTCATAACTATCCATTCATCAATTGTATTAAGAACATTTGTACATATGTTGCCATCATCATGTCCCACACATTTTCTTTCTACTTGAGCCCTTGGTGTCAGCTCCTCTTTTTATCCTTCCCTCTCCCACCCTCCCACCCTCGTGAACCCTTGATAATTTAGAAATTATCTTTATTTTCATATACTTCACTGTCTGCTGTCTCCCTTCACCCACATTTCTGTTGTTTGTCCCCCTGTGGGTGAGGGGTATGTCACTCATTGCAACCGGTTCCCCTTTCTCCCACTTCTCCTCCTCTCTCCCCCTACCCTCATGGTATCACTACTCTCAATGTTGGTCCTAAGGAGTTTACCTGTCTTGGGTTCTGGGTGTTGTGAGCTCTAATCTGTAGCAGTGTACATGCTCCAGTCTAGCCAGATTTGTAAGATAGAACTGGGGTCATAATAGTGGGAAGAGGGGAGGAAGCATTAAAGAACTAGAGGAATGTTGTGTGTTTTGTTGTTGCTATACTGCACACTGGCTGGTTTTTCTTTCCTTGTGACCCTTCTGTGAGGGGATGTACAATTGTCTACAGATGGGCTTTGGGTCTCCATTCTAAACCCCCTTGTTTGCATCAAAATGGTTGTTTCTTTCGGGTATTCTGATGCCCGATACCTGATCCTGTCAACACCTTGTGACCACATGGGTTTGTGTGCTTCTTCCATGTGAGCTTTGTTGCTCCCTGCTAGATGGCTGCTTGTTTAACTTCAAGCCTTTAATACCCCAGATGCCATATCTTGTAATAACTGGACACCACTAACTTTATTCACCACATTAACTTATGCACCCTTTTCAATGAACATGTTGGGAAGATGAGTATCACAGAATGCCAGGCGATTAGAACAAAGAGCTCCTGTGTTGAGGAAGGGCTTGAGTGGAGGCCCAATGTCCATCTGCTAGCTTAACACTTTACTTATACATATCTGTATGTAGAACTATATCCCTATCATTATATATTAATATATTTACTAGGTACTTTCTTCTATTTCCTCAAAGAATATTTCAAAGGAACATAATTTAAGACCCTCTAGGATGCCAATCTGCTCTTTCTATGTGATCAATTGGAGCACAGAATTCTTTGGGGGAAGGCTTAGAAAGATGGGAACCCCACCTTCAGAAATCTATAGATCTCGATGTGTTGTATGTTGAGAAACAGGAATTTCATATGTTGCTATTTTTTATAAAGGTTTTCATGATTTTTAACAATACTTTTTTACTATGCTCATATGCTGCACTTTAAAACATTTTAAGAAGAAAAGAAATTTACCGGAAGAAGATAATTTATCTACAAATAGAAAGCTGAGGATTAGCAATTTAAAACAGTAAGGAAAAAACCACACACAGGAAAAATAGAAAAAAGATTAAAAAGAATAATTCACTGGAGAGGAAACATAAATGAACAATAGAAAAACATATAATCAGATGCTCAATAACACTAATTTGCAGATACAAATTAAAACTGAAATTTCATCTCTTACTCATCAGTTTGGGAGAATAATTGTTTGATACCCCCAGGAGTAAACAAAATGATGAACAGTAGGGACTCATACCCACCAGAAGGAGTGTAAGTTAATCAACCACTTGGCACAGCTGAGTGGAAAAACTTATAAATTTACAAAGAGGATATTCTATATCTTACTTTGGTGAGTTATGACTGAGGTCTTAAAATCTTTTTAGTGACCATCTAAGGGGACTGTTTAGAAAAAATAGGGAATTGGAGAAGGAAGCAGCCACTGTTGCTCTTAAAATGCTCCTGTGCCCAACTAAACCCCTGGTCAGGCCCTGAGAATTGTCCCAGCCCAACAATACAAGCTCCCTAGCTCCTTGGGAAAGGTTGCGTGATGGTCGTGCCCTGGAGCTCTCTTGCATGGGCCACCTGCTCATATCCTGCGCATTCTCTTGTCCTATCCTGGGAACCCAGTACTGGTGCCCTGGGTTTGAAGTGAATCTTGTTCAGAAACCTACTTAGAGATCGCTTGGCTCTGACCCCAACCACAGGTAGATGGATGGATTGTTTGCTTATTGTGTGGATGGATGGATGAAAAGGTACATGGTTGGACAAGTGGTAGAAAGGCTAGATAGCTCAATTGATTGAAGTGAGTTATAATCCCAATCTCTATACCTGCATTGGAATCCTCCTGTACCAATATACCATTTGGATATAGTTTTGCTGGTTATGTTAATGAGGCCCTATTCATGTGGGGTGTATGTTCTTTAAAACTAAATTTATTTTTTGTAGTTTTTGAGAATGTACACAAAAAAGCATGTGTCAGTTCAAGTTTCTATGTGTCCAATTCGGTGACATTGATGGCATTCTTCAAGCTGTACACCATTCTCATCCTGCTTTTCTGAATTGCTCCTCCCTTTTTAACAGAAACTCACTACCTCCTAAGGTTCTTCTCTAATCTTTTAAGTTGCTGTTGTCAATTTGACTTCATATAACTAGATTTTAAAACAGCATTGTGCTTAAGGCACACATTCTTTACTATTCACCTAAACTATTATTTGGCTTTTAGGAGACTTCTGGCATATTTTTGGTTTAAGGTTTAAAAATTTTCTTAAGGCTATAATTCCAAGGGTTCATACAGTTTCCATGGTTCCAGAAAGTCAGAATTACATGAGAGCTTGAAATTCTATCCTAGATTTCTCCAGTTTGGGTCAGGATTTTTAAAATGTTTTAAAAAATGAATTAAGAGAGCATTATATTTCAGACCACCAACTCTGCATTCAATAGTGCAAACACACCATTAAACCCACCTCCTATATTTGAGCACACCTCTGGCCACTGACTTATCTTCTTCTTAGGCACCTCCATCTTCCCTTTCTCCCCAGTCAACACTTCCAGTCCCCTGCTTCCCATTCTAGTCCTCTCACTCGTTCCCTCGAGGCTCTCCAACATCCATCCTCTTTGATGTCCTAAATGTTCCCTTCGCTGTGATAAAGTTTTTATCATTATAATAATGGTCTCATGCAATAGCTGCCCTTTTGTGATAGACTAATCACTACGCAAAATGTTCTCCAGAGCCATCCCTGTCATGTGGTGTTTCATGGTCTCATTATGGTTTTTAACAATGCATAGTATTCCATTATGTGTATGTACCACAGTTTCTTTACCCATCATTCTACTAATGGACATATGGGCTGTTTCCAACTCTTATGAATAATGATGAATCTGCTTGGGAGTGCGTAGTAAGTGTATTCTTACTTCTTTAGGGTATACACCCAGCAGAGTTATTGCTTGTTCATATGGGATTTCTATTCCCAGTTGTTTGATGCAGTGCCATATTGCTTTTCACAATGGTTACACATAATGCGGACATACTAGCAGTGTATGATAGTTAAAAATCTCTCTGCACCCTTTCCAGAATTTGTTGGTTCCTGTTGTCTATTTTTAACTTGGCTGTCATTGTCATTGTAAGGTGCTATCTCAACATTACTTTGATTTACATCTCCCAGATGGTAGTGATTGTAAGAAGTTTTTCATATCATTGTTAGTCATTTGAATGTGATATTTTTTTGTGAACTGTGTGTTCACATCCTTTGTTCACTTCAAAAACTTTAATTTATAGAGAATATTTATATTATAGTCTTAAACAAGACAAAGACACATCATCCAGATGAGGGAAGCCATCATCACAAGGCCATAATTATGTCCAAGTATAGAGTTGGTGACTTTAAAAAGACATGGAAGGATAAAGGAAGATGCCACAAAAGTATGAAGGGCAGCAGATCAATACATCAGAGCTGCAGATGCAGAATACAGAAGTGGGAATGAGGCCATAATGGGAAAACACACATTATGCTAGACAGGTGAGATCATAGGATTGGTTCTGAGGCTCTCTGACCAAAGTGGTCAGGATATGACTCATCCTTACGCACCTCAGCACCCGAAGTTTCATCAAGGGCACACATCGGCAAGTCCTTAGGGGCTAGGCTGCCCTACTTTAGACTGGCTAGTGAAGTGGATGCAATCCCTTTTAAAAAAAAGAAATTGTATTGACATATAATTTACATACCAAAAAATTTAATGATTTGAATCTATTCTTAAAGTTGTGCAATCATCATCACAATCAGTTTTATAGCATTTTCTTAATTTTGTACTCATTGTTGTTAGCCCTCCATTTCCCTCAGTCTTCCTTACCATAGCTCTAGTTACTGCCTCTATAGATTTCCCTATCCTGGATTTTATACCAAAGAAAGAAAATCATACTAAAATCAAACAAACAAACAGAACCTCTTAACAACAATAACAAAATAAAACCGAAAATCTCAATCCAAAAGAAAGTAGACAATAATAAAAATTATAGCAAATTTAAAATGTGTCAAAAGGGAAAATAAACAATAAAATGCCAAAATTTAACATAAAAGTATTTGCATTAATTCACTTTCAAATGCACTCTGTCGAGGATGAGGTTATTTCTATTGTTTCTAGTTGTATATTGTTGTGGTGTGATAGAATGGATTATAGAATCTTAATATTTTAAAATTTATTAAAATTTCCTTCATAACCCAACATATGGTTTATTTTAAAGAATTTCCCATGTGTACTCATAAATAATACATACTGTGTTACTGTTGAGTATTCTGTGTATGTCTAGGAGGTTACGTTGGTTATTTGTATTTTTAAATTCTCCTTTGTCTTAATTGAGTTGTTTTTTCCTGATATCTGTCATTTCTTGAGACTAGTGTGTTGAATTCTCTTATTATTATAATTGTACTACTTATTTATTTCTTCAGCTCTTTTGAGGGTTTTTCACCGGGTGTATATATAGCCTTATTTTGATGATGTCTTCTTATTTTAATCATTATGTATTGTCTTTTTTGTCTCATAATATTTTTTGTCCTAAAGCCGATTACATTGAAATTAATATTACTATTCCTGGCTTTTATTGGTAAAGTTTCTACATTCTTTACTTTTCAGTCTATTTTTGTTCTTGTGTCTAAGATGTGTTTCCCCCCCCCCCCAAATAGTTTTATTGAGATATAATTCACATATCCTATACTTCCATAGTTCATTCATATTTAAAAAGAGATGAGTTGTATATATGAGGGGTACCTCCAAAAAACTGGAAATAAAAAATCCGCTGTGTAGAGCTTCCATAGTACACATTTTTCCTGTTAGGTGAGCACTTAGCAATTTTGTTTCTTGCTCAGGAAGAATGTCGCAGAAACTGTTGTGATGTTGAACACAGCTTACAAGGACAGCACTATGGGAAAAACTCAAATGTATAAGTCGATTTCTCATTTCAAAAAAGGTGAAATGTTGATTGATGACAAACCTCATTGTGAACATCTGCCAACTTCCCAAATGGACGAAAATGCCCACTTGTAGTGCACTTGGAGTTTGTTCCAGCAGGTCAGACTGTTAACCAGGCTTTCTATTTAAAGGTTCTGAAAAGATTGCATAACAGTGTGAGGCAAAAAAGGCCTGATTTGTGGCAGATGGGGGACTGGTTTGGCGACCACGAGAATGCACCTGCTCAAGCAGCCATCTCAGTTTGCTAGTTTTTTCGCAAAAAATAGTTGGCCTTTTTTGCCCCATGCACCTTACTCACCTGAGCTTGCTCCGTTCGACTTCTTTTTGTTTCCGCAAATAAAGAGGGACATGGAAGGACAGCGATTTGATGACATAGAAGAGGTGAAGAAAAATGAGGGAGGTGCTGTCAGCTATCCAAACAGATGAGTTTGAAATGAAAATGTTTCCTAGAATGGAATGGTAAATTTGACAAATGTATTAAGTGTAATGGAGAGTACTTTGAAGGTTATATGGCTGTTTTGAAAAATTAAGTACATAGCTTTGAAGAGAAATTACAGTTTTGGGGGGAGTATCCCCTCATACACCAACACAATTAGTTCTAGAATACACCCTCTCCTGTATTTGTAATTTAATCCCCATTTCCCTCCAATCTCCCACCCCTCATATCCCTAATAAGCCGTTACACCAATTATTGTCTGTAAATTTGCCCAGCCTGTGCTTCACATACTGGAAAACATTTTGAAAAACTAAAAAGAAAACAATAAACACATTTTAAAATAAAGAAAGAGAAAATCTGCGACAATATTAAAATAAACCACAGGAAATAACCTCTGTCAAGAAAAAAGCAGAAATATTTAAAATTAGAACAAATCTAAAATGGGTCAAGAGGGAGATTGAATGACCAGGTACCACATTATAACCCAATTCCATCTGCCATAATCAAATTTGCAGTCGTCTCTGTCTGAGAGCGAGGTTATTCAAGTCCCCCGACTGTGATCAGAAAAGACCCACCAGAGACTGGATCTATATAGGGATGCTGGAGATGGATTTTAGGCTCCCCCTCTCATGCTTAGTCTTCTGCAAACTGGGGGCCCACATTTTAAGCTCTGACGCCTCTGCCTCCTTTGTATTTGTACTTTGCTATTTATCATCCTTGGATCACAGAGGCTGGTGTGCTTCTTCCATGGGACTTAGTTGACACCTCACTTAGCTGCTTGTTTGAATACAAGACTGTAAGACCCCAGACTAAAGTGTGTTTCTTACAGTCAGTATATTGATAGGTCTTATTTTCTTATCTAGTCTGCTACACTTCATCCCTTAACTGGTACATTTAATTCATTAATAGTCAATGTCATTATTTATATGTGCCCATTGCTTTCATGTGTGTGTGATCTTATTGGTTTATTTATTCTTCCTATGTTTCAGTGCTGTTTTGAATATTGCTTTCAGTGTGATGATTTAAAGGTGATGTTGTTTTGTATGTTGCCCTTAGGGTTTTCTGTTGCTGTTGATTCTCTTTCCAAGGTATTCAATTTAGTATGTTTTGTAATGCTGGTCTTGTTTTTAAAAATTCCTTTAATTTCTTATTTTCTGAAAATAACCTTATTTTCTTCTCATATTTTAGGGATAGTTTTGCTGGATATGAGATTTTTGATTGGCAATATTTTTTTTCTCTTTCAGGGTTTTATATATGTCATTCCATTGTCTCCTTGCATACCTGGTTTCTGCTGACAAATCCAAACTCATTGTTATCAGTTGTCCTTTGCTGTGCTCTTTCCCTAGCTGTTCTCAGGATACTTTCCTTGTCTTTGTTATTGGAGAATTTTAGTATGATATCTTGCATGTTTTCCTTTTGGTATCTATCCTGTGTGGGGGTTATCTCAGGGTTTTAATAGTTATTTTCTCCTCATTTACAGTGTTAAGTAAGTTTTCTTCCATAATTTCTTGTACTGTTTTCTCTAAAGATATTTTTGCTTCTTCCTGCTCCAGAATCCCAATGAGATGTAGGCTGTTCCTTCTGACAGTATCCCATTTCTTTCACTGGTTGTAGTTGAGGGAATTGTCTTCAAGCTCACTAATTTGTCTTTATATTTCTTCAATTCTATTACTTTGTTTTTCACCATGTTTCCTAATTATGTGATATTATTATTTATCTTCTGGAATTCTGTCTGGTGTAGGGTTTCTAATTTCCCTTTTTATTTCTGTTGTTCTCTCACATATTTTTTCCACCAGTAGACAGTATCTAAGTATCATTCTCCTGAATTCCTTTTTTTGCCACTAGTAGATGATTATTATTATTTAATACTTATTTGTGGGGCTCTTACATCTCTTGTCACAATCCATACATCCATCCATTGTGCCAAGTACATTTGTACATTTTTGCCTTCATAATTCTCAAAACATTTGCTTTCCACTTGAGTCCTTGGTATCAACTCCTCATTTTTCCCCTCCCTCCCCACTCCCTCTTCCCTTACGAACCCTTGATAACTGATAAATTATTATTATTTTGCTTGCCATCATAATTTTTAAAGCATTTTCGTTCTATTTGAGCCCTTGATATCAGTTCCTCATTTTCCCTCCCTCCCCTATCTTCCCTGTCTCGTGAACCCTTGATAAGTTATAAATTATAATTTTCATATCTTACATAGTCCACTGTCTCCCTTCACCTACTTTTCTGTTGTTCAGCCCCCTGGGAGGGGATTATATGTCATTCCTTGTTATCAATTTCCCCTTCTCCCCCTCTCCCCTCCGCTAATCCTCTTGGTATCTCTTGGTTTTGCCCCAGCATGATGAGGTCAGATTGTGCACATTTCCTACACTGTCTCCAGTATTGACCCCTGCAGCCCTATGGTTTAGTGAGAGACATTGTTTCTCATTATTGACGCCTGCAGCCCTATGGTTTAGTGAGGGATATCGTTTCTCATGGTGCGGCCAACCCTATGGTCCTCTCTGTGCGTTGTCTCCCCAGAGTAAAAATATCATCCTTGGGGCTTGGTGGGCCAGGATACCCTCCCCTCCCTTTTGTTTCTCCCATGTGCTCTAATCAGACCCCTCTCCCCCAGCAGTAGCCTCAGTGCTGTCATCTGAAGTGCATTCTTCTGACGGGGGTAGGAGATGTCCACATAGTTGGGATTGGGGCTGGCCCCGCAGAACTCTCTATTGATTCCCTGGTACATGCCGGTATGTTGTATTCATGTTTTGGTGCATTGGGTTGAAGCCTGGTCTCTCTCTTCCTCTCCAGTGGAGATATAAAAATTCCCTCCCCTTGTGGGTTAGTGCCCTGCTCCCTCCCCACCCCCATTTCTTTTTTTCTCCTCCTTCTTTCCCCCTCTTATTAGTTGGCTGCCATGTGTGTCCCTGGATTGGGTTTGGCCGCTGCCATAGTTTCTGGACATCGCCCCAGGGATGTATGTACATAGTAGCTTTCCCCCTATACCCCATTTTATGTGTGTGTGTTTTCAGCCTTACCTAGTGGACCCATGTACTTGTCCTTTTGTGCTTGGCTTACTTCACTTAGTATGACTTTCTCCAGTTCTTCCCATGCAGCAATGTGCTTCGTGCATTCATTGCTTCTTTTTAGGGATGCATAGTACTCCACTGTCTGTGTGTACCACACTTTTTGATCCATTCATCTGTTGATGGAAATTTGGGGTGTTTCCAACTCCTTGCAATTGTGAACTGTGCCATGATGAACATTGGAGCACAGATGTCTGGCCATGGATTGTTTCTTGCCTCTTCTTAGTATATGCCCAGTAGGGGATTGCTGGGTCATATGGTAGCTCAATTTCCATCTGTTTTAGAAATCGCCAAATTGATTTCCATAGTAGCTGTACATATCTACAGGTCCACCAGCAGTGAAAGAGAGCTCCTATCTCACCACAGCCCCTCCAACACTTGTTGCTTTCTGAGTTTTTGAATTGGGTTATGTTTTAGGATGATAGCTGGCATCTCGTAGTTGTTTTAATTTGCATTTCTCTTATGGCTAATGATCAGGAACATTTTCTCATATGTTTATTAGCCATTTGAATTTCTGTCCCTGTGAAACTTCTGTTCAGGTCCTTTGCCTACCTCCTTAGTGGGCAGTTAGTTTATTTCTTATTGTAAGCTTATTCTTCTGAATTCTATTTCTGGTAGCTCCTGTGCTTTTTCTTCAGAATATTCTTTTATATCAGTATACTGTTCAGGTGTTTGTGAATGTCTTTCCTGTGTTCTTTCATGGACTGTGACTGACTGCTTGCTTCATGGCATTTGTGCATGTTTTCCTGTTTCTTGAACGGACTATGATTGACTGCTCTTTGTGCAGGTGCTAGCGTTCAGATGGCTGGAGGGTCACGGCCAGAGAAGGGTCAGGGGCTTCCTCCCAGAACTCTTCTTAATGGAGTCTTTGGGACAGAGTCTTTTTTTGCTGACATGTGGGGATGCTGGGGCCTTCATTTTGAAGTGCATAGATGGCTGGGGACTCCCTGGTTGGGTTGTAGAGTCAAATAGAACATTCCTTGCTGAACTTCTAGTAAGGTTGGGATCTCCTTGTTACAATGAAGGGTCACTTGGGGCCTACCTTCCTGAATATTGAGGATGGCTGGGGCCTTACTTGTTGGGGGATGGAAATGGCTGGGGTATTTCATCCTAGGTCTCTGAGATGACCAGTACCTTATCTGTAAGGTGTGGAGATGGCTGGGACCTTCCTTTTGGGGTTCCAAAAGTGGACAGGTCCAATCTTTTCAGGTATCTGGGATGACCAGGGCCTTCCTTGCGGGGTTACAAGGACAGTCAAGGTATTTCTTGCCAGGGGATGTTGATGGCTGGGACCTGGTCAGAATTTTTATAGAGTGTGTTTAAACTTAAGTAACTACTTTTGATGTATAAAAATAACAGATTAAGCACAGATGCCAGTACAATTTGGCAAAGATAGATGTCCGGTGGAGATCTTCAGAGAATACTGAGCATGCTAAAGAAGCTGAGACTAGAAATGTCCTCCAGTGGACAGAGAGAGTCCCTATCCAGACATTCAGCCTCCTAAACGGAGGAAATAAATTTGTTTGTTAAAGCAACCTACTTGTATTTTTCTTACAGCAGCACTAGAAAGTCAAGACAGATGGTTAGCTGAGTAGTGGAATGGATAAGTGAGCGACAGTGTGAATGGAAGAGTAGTTGGCAGTGGAGGAGGGTAGATTCAAACTTTCCTGTTTGGATTAAGACACAGAGAAGTGGCACCCAATGGGAGGTGGCATCTCATTTTATGAGCACCAGTGAACGGATACAGTAGTTCCTTGTAGCAAAGACAGACTTAGATTCAAGTATCTGGACTTACCCTCCCAAGCCCCAGTTCTGTAGCTATTCCCTGGGGATCCTAGTGAGTGACTACAAACAATGAGTGTCAAGTGAGAGGGCTTCCCCTCTGCCTTATAATTACTGTAGATATTGGCTTCAATGTAGTGAATTATTTACATGGTACTTCCAGCTATTGTCTGATAACTCCTACAAAATGATTGGGTGGGGCTATGTGAATAATATGCTTTGGCCCAAGGATGGAATTGGACAATCTCCTGATGATGCAAACGAGGTTCCTGGAACCCTTGCCAGGGATCTTTCTGTTTTACTTCTATCCTAAACACCAAGAGACCCAATCCCATAGACTAAAGGGATCCTTATTATCGAGGAAGATCCAAGTGTGGAACATAAAGACCTCACATGTACTTGAACAAAGAGAGCTATAACATCAGAAACCATGAGAGGTGGCGAGAAACTACGGCAGTGAAATGGCAGAAGCAGAACCAGGAGCCTGCTATGAGACAACGTAGTAGGTTTTCTGACCTATGGATTGAGACAGCTGAGAAACTTACTGGTAGAATCGTGTGCTCTTAGTTGCTTATCAGTGGAGCTAAAAAGCTGTAATACCTGCCCAGCAGGGCCAAGGGTGAAAGGGCGAGCCTTGTGGCCTGTGGGTATGGCCAAGAAGAAGCTATCCCAATAGAATTATATCCTGAGTCATTCTTGTTACTTCCAAGTTGATCCTGATCTTGAAGTGTTACCTCTTACTCCTCTAATAAACCTCATCATTATGAGCATAGACTGTAAGGTCCGTATGGCTATAACAATGAATTATAGTGCCCCACAGAGAAATAGTGCTGATATCAGAACTGGTGGGTAAAAATGTTGGAGAAAGGAGGTAATCTGGTCTCCACCATATAAGAACCAGCTTTGGTCTGAGGTTGCTGATGATTATCCTCCCCATTCTTGAAGCTAGGAGAGGTCTGATGTATTCCACTTTTACATGAACCTACATCAATTCACCTGATCTGCCATCCAGGCAGAGGCAGACAGCTGTGTAGATGTGTGCACAGTTATATACACATACTATTTTACACAGGGGTACCTGTGTGTATACATACCCACATGTACACAGACACATGCACTCACCTGCAAGTGAGCTCTTTAAATAATAAATAGATAACCCAAGAAAAAAGATGTGATCCAAAGTTTTGCTAAAAACATTATGCCTTTGGCCAATATACACATGCACAAATGAAGAAAATACTGTTGTATACAGAGTACAAGGACTAAAATTAAAAAGGATCACAATATAAGATGTTGAAGAAGACACAGGATAATTGGAACTCTCAAATTTTACTCCTAAGAATATAACGCACAACCATTTTGGGGAGCAGCTTTTGACAATTTATTATAAAGTTAAAAATCACACTTACCCTCTGACCTCAGTGTTTACACAAAACACAAAAACAGGTTCACACAAAGCATTCAAGCAAATATTTATACTGCTTCATGTGTAATAACCTTATACTGAAAGCAACTGTATCATCCACCAACAGTACACAGTAAGCTCATTGTGGTATGCTCCTACAAGGAAATAGTACTGAGTGATAAGAATAATTACCTAGCAAGAAGAAATAAGATTTAGAAGTACATAGCAATGCAAAGATGTACCTATTCACAGAAGGAGAAGAATGCATCTGAAAACATTATGCCAAAAGGAAGACTGCAAATCTTTACAGAAGTAGAGTGCCACGTCTCTCACGCGGAGTAGCTGGGGGTCTAAACGGCCAACTCTTCATTTGGAAGCCGACTTAACCACTGTACCATTAGGGCTCCTCAAAACTAGGCTCAAAACCCACAAAGCATGCCATTGCATCCACAGGAAGTGCCAGAACAGCCACGCAGTGTATGGGGAGATCAATCTGATCAGAGATTATTAGGAGCAGCAGTGGGGATGGCTATTGACCACAAAGCACTATGAGGAAAATATGTTGGATAATGTTATATATCTTGACTGTAATGAGGTTATATAGGGCCAAACATTTGTTAGAGCTCATTGAGCTATAGACTTAAAATATATATAATTGTATATAAAAAATATATATATATTATTGTATGCAAAGTATGCCTTAATAAAATTTGTTATTTAAAAATACCAAAATCTTTAAATATGCTTGACTTTCCTTTGTTTCCTGTATCCCAATCACCCACAATGGACTCCTAAGTGTCCCCACAGACAACCATGGAGCTGCACTCTCATCCTGCCTTCACTGACTAAGGTGGGGGGCAATGAGCATGGGTACCATGTGCTCAGATTCCGACGTGCTAACTCAGAGATCTTGCCTAAGTCACTCACTCATTTGGTCTCAAAAAGGCAAAAACTGCTGGAGCAAAGTAAGTCCACTGCGATGTCTTTTCCAGCAGCCTTGGAGCCTAGCAGACCTGCTGCGGCTCAGTTCACGCTGCAGTTCCTTCGCTCTGTTCAGAGTCCTTCCTCCCCACATGCCCCAGTGTAGCTTCTTCCACGACAGTGCTTCCCCAAGCCTCATCCCAGACACCTTCACCCTCCAGGGGGAATGAAACTTATGCTTGGAACAAAGAAAGAATGTGGAATGAGCAGGGAAAGTGGGAAGATAGATACTAGTACTGATATTTTAACCAAGTTTGTGTTTGTCCTGACACACGCATTACAGGATGTACCTGACTGGTTGTGAGAATGGCAGAAGAGTTGTGAAAGAATGCATTTTCTCTTGGCTTACTTTCCTTCTGCCCAAAGCCTCTTTCTTCATCTCAACTCTAGATGGAAAGGATTACGGGGAGGAAAAAGTGCCCGTCAGGGTCAGGTCATGTCTGTCAGAGGTGCCTCCAAGTGAACAAGCAGATAAAGCTTAAAAAGCTGGGAGCGCTGAGTACACAGAGCTGGTCACTGCGGTGTCTGGGTCCTGCTGTCCATGTCTGCCCTTCCTCACAATGTTGTGGCCTGCTATCTGGAAACTCCACCTATCCTAGCCTAGGATCTGGCTAGGAACTGTCGGGGGCCATACGCCACAGGGCAGGCCGAAGGCCATTCAATTTCTAAAGAAATCGGCATCATGGACAGAAGTGAGCTACAGGGAACTGGCACCACGCATGGTTCTCATGGTCTTTTGCATGCTCTGTGTCTGTGGATTCTAGGACTCGCCTCTTCTTTGTCCTGCTAAAGACTGTGCACACTTGAGTGGCGGAGCCACCGGGAGGAGTTGAGCTGAACTGTACCTCCCCCTGTCTGCAAAACCAGTTATGTGGACTGCTAACAGGAGGTAACTTCAGATTTGCTGTTCCATCTGAGGAAAGTCCTGAAAGGATAGTCATTCAATAAATCTCTCCTCGCTCATGCATGGGAGGTTTCACTGTTGTTAACATGCTTGCAACACACAATACCCTGGTCAACATGTGCATGAAGGGTAGACTGGTGGTGGTGTCTGGTCACAGAACTGCTGTCTTACCCGCACTAGCACCTTGTGATCTGCCTCCATCCATCTGCCCAGCCTTGGCTTCCCTGTAACCTCTCCGAACTCTAGGAGCTAACTCTTGAACCACTCATATTCACTGTCACATTCACACTTACGTGCGTGCAGATTTCCCTCCTGGAATGGGTTTCTGTGGCCACAGGCCAACCTGAAGATCAGATTCTTCATGACGCTTTCTTGCTGGTTGCTCTCGCAAGAAGCAGATGCCCTTGGAATCCAGTGCCAGCTTGTCTGCCTGCGCAACTGTGAGGAGGGAAACGGACAAATGCATGCCCTTGTGTTCAGGCTCAAATATTGTTTTGAAAATAAGTATAGTCATATTTGGAAAAAGAAGTTTTCACTGGAAAAAGGTGTAAGGACGGGAAAACCAGGTCAATGAACATCAGGTAAATGCCTGGTTATTTACCAAATCTGGTAGCTGGCCCACTTGTACTGCCCATATACTTGGGAGGACACCAGCCAGTGTCTGCGCTGCTGAGGAGGAAGACTTGACAAGGTAACCTAGTGCTCCTGTGTCTTGATGGTCTGCCAGCACCACCTGTGGGGGCACCGGTGTGACGACATGCGGTAGTGGCAGGTGGAAGGCAGGTGGTGAGCAGAGAGATGGGGTCTAGGCTTGGCACTGATATGTAAAGAAAATAATATTGCTATGAGGGTTCTAGTTGATACACTCAGGAGTTTAGTTCAAACAAAACTTTCTTTAAACATGTTTCTGTGATCACTGGATAGCTGCAGACAAGTTCTCTTAATACCCTTTGGGGGCCTGCTAGGCCCGTAAAATTCAAGACAGAGCAGTCAGCTGAGAGGGTTATGGCAAATGTTTCTTTTCTATTAGAATCCAAAGGGGTGATTATGATAGATTTGACAAGAGTTTTCTTCAAAGTACAGGACAATCATGCGCGCTTATTATGAAGAAGTTTTTAAAATTTGGAAACTGAATTGGTGAGAGTGAAAAAGAAAATTGAGCTAAGGAATTTTATTTTAAAACTTATCCCCTTAAATCTGTGTGTGGCACCTGGGCCCTCCCCGTATCCTAATCACAGCCAGAGCAAACACATTACTGTGGTGACCTTAAGTACACCTGCAAGGGCTGAGGAAGTGCGGCCAGGCTGGCTGTCAGTGCTCTGCCTTGTAATGGGATAGAGGCTGCATAGTACTGGGCCATTCCTCTCAGAGACATTTCCTAATGTACATTAAGTACAGGCTGGCTTGTCTTCCAACTACCCTAGTGTGGAGTGCTCACTGTTTGAAAATGAACTTGGAATCCTGGGGACAAAGAGCACACAGCCCGAGCCTCGCCTACTTGTAGATCCTGCACATGTGGATACAGTTGCACAAACCCCGTGCTTCTCAGAAGAGGATCAGTTAGCATTTCTGGGAGTCTCATGAAAACAACAATTTTGTTCCAAGGCCAGGGTTGACTCCGGGCTTTAGATGGACTCAGATTGCACATATGAAAACTGAATGAGGTGCTTGACCGGGCATGTCCTCAGCAGGAGCGGAGTCTGATAGCCAGTGTTGACAGGAGTCTGATAGCTTGGCAAAGGACGTTTTAAGCATGGTCCTATTTAATCTTTACCTGTTAGATAATATCATCTTTCTCATTTTCTATCTAGGAACAGTACAAGTTTACGGATACAAGGGAACCAGTCTGGAGTGACACAGGGCTGAATCATTGGATCACTCAGCTTTACCTTCCTCACTGGGGGTTCCTGTCATGAGCCATAAGATTCACATGTTACTTGCTAAATGGAGGTTACTTATATGCTCCCCAGACCTGTCCTTCATTTTGGACGTATCTTTGGAAGCATGGTCTCCCTAGACGGACAACCCCTTGGCAAGGCAGACTGGAATTGATCCAAAAGAGAGACAATTTAGAGAATCCCCATCCCAGATCTGCTGAACCTTGTGTTCTCAAGGATTCATGGGGCAAGGAAATTCTTGCTCCCCTGGAAAACACACATGCCCAAGCAATGGAAAACAAAAACGACAGCACAGCACATCTACATGGGAGTTGTGATGCAGCCAATAGAAAGGCAAGTGTGGAGGCCTGTGATCATTGGGTGTGTGAAGAGAAGGTGATGACCACTAGACCTCTTGTGAGACCTGAGATTTCACCCAGACTCGTGTGCATGTGTATATACATGTATGTGTGCATGTGCATGCATGCAGCATATGTTTCAACATGGATGTATAAATGTCTTTGTAGGAACAGGGATAACAGCTGTCAGGTTCACAGTGCTCTGAAGATGTCTCTTTCTCTGAAAAATATCCTTACAAGCTAAAAAGATATGATGGCAAAATGAAATTATTGTCTGGAACAGGATATTGTATTTTAAGAGCCTATAAAGGACAACTCAAACTATTAGTGAAAATTTAAATATGAATCGAATGTTAGATAACAGCATTGCTAACTTTCCTTATTTTGATAATTGTGCCATGCTTATGAAAAACAACGTCCTTGTCTCGTTAATACAGGAGCCCTGGTTGTCATAGTGGTTAAACGTTGGGCTGCTAACTGCAAGGTCAACAGTTCAAAGCCATAAGCTATTCATTCCACAGGAGAAAGACAAGGCTTTCTACTCCCATACAGAGTTAAAGTCTCACTACGAACACATTTCTACGCAACCTTTGGTGAACTAGCCATGGAATAAGCACCATGATGATCATAGAAGCTGACCTGTAGGCAGCATGCATACTACCGGGGCTTCACCAGAAGGGCTTAACATGGAGGCGTCGCTGAATGAACCGAACTTTTCCTTGAAGTTGCCTGCACCCCTGACCTGAGGACTGGGGCGCTTCGATGGCACAGGAAGCACAGACTGTGGAAGTGGCCACTCCAGGCCTGGCAATTGCCGTCTTTGGATCTTAGGGGAACCCCTGGCTTGGTGGGTGTCTAATAGAAAGGGACTCTGAATCACCATATATTTAGTACCTTTATGCCCACCTCTCTGTGACATGACCGGCTTTATTCTGTTGGGTAGTGATCTGCACTTGAAAGAATTGATCCAGGAAGGTCCCCCCTGGACAAGTGGGAGATTGAACTGTGTAAGGCAAAATTCATGGGTAGGTGTCAAGGTGGAAATGTACTTGCATAGACTCTGCATACCGACAGTGTCTAGACTGTGTCTGTGTCATTGGAAAAATTGATAATGTTATCAGGGCAATCGCCTTATACTCCAGGGGGATGACTGACAATGCTGTACTTTTTTGGTTTCCTGCCTTTGGGATTTTTGTTTTACCTGTCTGTTTGTTTGCTGTTTGGTTTGTTTCTGTTGTTGGTGTAGTTGGTCTTATAGGTTTTGACTTTATATTACAACTGCCACAGTAAACCTGAGTCGTGCATATCCCGTGGACAGGAGATGGATTCTAGGCTCCTACTTGACTCTAACCCCATTCAAGAACCGTTAATTCAGATAACACAGCCCTGCTCTGTACTCACCTTCATGAAATGATTACTGGAGATAAGGGAAAAGTATCAGAACTAAAATTGTCAACACCCAATTGGTAGAGGGCTCTGGAGGACAGTGGACGCCCCAAACCCATCAGCAGAGTAACTAGTTAGAATAAGCCCCTGGAAGGGTTGTGAACACCTTACCATCAGACAGAGATCATTGTAATCTTGATTATGCTGGATCAAACTTGGCACTTGGCCAGCTGACCTCCCTATTGACCCAACCTGTATTCTAGGTGCAAATATCTCTCCCGTGTCCATGACAAAAATGTCTTCCCTGGCTTTATTGTTTCTATTTGGATTTCGTTTCTAAAGCACAGGAGTGGCTGCATAGAGATAATAACTGATGCAAGGGTTTGTAGGGAATGTAGGAATGGGCGTGGGAGGGAGGAGGGTGAGGTGTTTCAGGAGTGGACAATGGAAGCAGGAGCGGAGGGAGCACTAGAACTGATTATGAATACATGATTCATTTGAAAGGCAATTTAGCCATGGGGGTGTTTTAAAATTGATTGTGGTAATAATTATACAATTCTTATTGATATGCTTGAACAATTAAACTATTGAATTGTATGATATGTGAATCAGGTGCCAGTAAAGATGTTTAAAAAAAAAAAGAGTGACAGTTTCGGAAACCCACGGGGACAGTTCTACCCTGTGCTATGGCTGTGGCTGTGAGTTGGCATGGACTCCATGGCAGTCAGTTTGGATTTTGGTTTGTCTTGTTAATAAGTGGATATAAGTCAAGAGTATATGACAATGTATTTTATCCTTGTAACCTCGTTCGTTTTGAATTTATTCAAAATAATATGCTATAAAGGTGAAATGACCCTTCTAGTCATTATATTGCTATTTGCATAATTTTAAAATAAAAATGGAAAAAGCCATCCAAAAACTTAAATACCATCAGGAACAAGGACAGAACAGGCAAAAAAAAAAAAGAAGGTAAAACGAAAGGAATTGGGGGTGAGAGGAGGAATTGGTAGGGACTTTTGGAAGCTCATATGTGTAAGCTGGAGGACTTGAACCTTGCTCTTGCTCACTCACTCACTCACAAATGAGCATACATCCTTACTCACTGCTATACCGACTCATAGTAACCCTATAGGACGGAGTAGAACTACCCTTATAGGTTTCAGGGATTGTAAATCCCTATAGGAACAGGAAACCTCATCTTTGCCTCACGGAGTTGGTGGTAGTTTTGAACTGCTGACTTTTTGGTTAGCAGCCCAACCTGTAACCCACCACAGCCCCAAGGCTACTTATCAGAGGATATTATTTCTGTATTCCAAATCCAGATTGCAGAACACTGGTTTTTAACGCCACTTAAAAAAAACAGAGCAGATTTATTGGCACATAATTCACACATCATAATTGCAGACAGTGGTATCTGAAGAAAGACAAATGGAGAACCCACTTCCTATTTGGGTGGGGAAGATACGTCACCTTAAGTAACTTATCTCACCTCCACAAACCTCAGTCTCCTTTTCTGTTAAATGAAGTAATAAAAAATGTTTGTCACAGCAAAAAAGAAAGAAAGAAAGAAAGACAAGAAAAAGCCAGAAAGAGGAGGGAGGGTGATCTCGAGGGAGACGTCCTCCACCAGGCCTGAGGGCTCTGTGGGAGGGAGGCCGACAGGAGGCAGTGCCCAGCTAGCCTTCCCTGATGCATTGATGCATCTGTTTAGAGAACATTTAGTGGTCACAGGGCCCCACTCTGAAGTGTAAAGTAGAAGAAAGTCAATTGAAAATCAATTGTGGGAAAAGCACCTCCACTTCCATGTCAGAGAGACCTTCTTCTAACCTGGGAAGTAGGCTCCTGGGGAGGCAGGAGGGCTGCTCATTCCTTTAACCCTGGAAACCCTAGGCCTTGGAGAGAGCACAGAAGCGGAGCAGATAGCCTTTCCTATTTCTAGACTCTGACCCCACTGGGCTGGCCTCCTGAGGCCCTGAAACAAAAAGAGGAATATATGTTTGCCCAGCTCAGCCCCTCTTAACCAGGCTGTCTAAGATAATTCCCACTAACCTGGCCTCAGTTTGCACACTAGCAAAATGGGTCAAATCTGAGGGCTCTATACATCTTACAGACTGAATATAATGATGGAATGGGAGGATGGCTGGGGGAGTGGGGGTGGGGGCGAAGGGAAAACATGGTCAATTCTCCTGAGATCCCTCAGCTCAATGAGCCAATTTCTTTTTTATTCCTTTTTTAAAAAATGTTATTAGGTGAGGGGTGTTACTTTTCAAACCACTTTGTGTCCAACAGTTCAAACCACTCACAATTGCTTCTCCATCACTACTGAGTTCTACACTAAGTTCTCTTTAAACTACACTACACTACGCTACACTACTAACTCCCTTCCTAATTTCTCTTTTCCCGTTATGGACCTCCATCTTCCCTTTCACCCAAATCAACATTTGTCAACCGTCCAGTCTGTTGCTGCATCTTCCCTCCTTTGTCCTCCCTAGGCAACCTGTAAGTCTACTCCTCTGTAAGTCCTTGTTTTGGTTTCTATCCTTAGTAGTGGTCTCATACTGTGTTTTTCCTTCTGGAATTACTAACTTCACTCAATATGATGTTCTCCAGGTTCAAACAAGTCATGAGGTGCTTCATGATTTCATTGTCGTTATTTTCAGTGATGCATAATATTCTATTGTGGGTGTACCAAAACTTTATCGATCCTACGCATGGGCATTTGGGCTGTTTCCAGCTGTTGCTATTGTGAAAATCCTGTGATGAACATGGGAACCCATGCATCTATTTGTGCTAGGTCTCTGCTTCTTTAGGGTATATACCCAGCAGACGTATTGCTGGATCATATGGTACTTCCCGTCTCAGTTGTTTTGATGTTGTTGTTAGGTTGGTGGATCATGTGGTACTTCCCTTCTCAGTTGTTTTGATGTTGTTGTTAGGTGCCACCAAGTCAGTTTCAACCCATAGTAACCCAACACACAATATAATGGAACACTGCCTGATCCAGCCCCAGCCTCAGCTGTTCCTGCGCTTGAACCCATTGTTGCAGCCATAATATCAATTCATTTCATTGAGGGCCTTCCTCTTTTTCACTGCCCCTTTACTTTGCCAAACATGGTGATCATCTCCATGGACTGATCTCTCCTGAAAACAGGTCCAAAGTATGAAAAACGAAATCTTGCAATCCTTGCCGCTAAGGAGTTCTCTGGCCTAGCTTCTTCCAAGATAGGTTGGTTTGTCTTTTAACCAATCTTTGGTACTCCAGCATCACAATTAAAATACATTGATTCTTCTTCAGTCTTCCTTACTCACTGTCCTACTTCACATGCATATAAGAACTGAAAATACTATAACTTGGGCCAGGTGCACCATGATACACAAAGTAACAGCCTTGCTTTTCAATACCCTAAAGAGGCCTCATGCAGCAGATTGACCTACTGGAATACATCTTTGAGTCTCTTGACTGCCGCATTTCTTGTGGGCTCCAGCAAAGCAAACTCCTTGACAACTTTAATCTCTTTTCCATTTGTCATCTGTTACTTGTTTATTGATCCAGTTTTGAGAATTTTGGTCTTCTATACATTGAGCTGTACTCCATACTGGCTATAATCCTTGATCATCACAAGTATTTCAAGACCTCTTCACTTTCAGCAACCAGGTTGTGTCCCCTGCATCTCACAGGTTGTTAACAAGCCTTCTTCAAATCCTGATGTTGCGTTGTTCTTCATATCATCCAGCTTCTCTGATGATTTCCCCAGAATCCAGAATGAATACGCATGGGGAGAGTTACAACTCGGATGCACACCTTTCCTGATTTCAAACAGTGCAATATTACCTGGTTCTCAATTCTCAACAAATGCTTAGTAGGGATTTATGCTTTTGTTACCCTGGGAATGACTGCAAGGACAGGCTCCAGGCTCCAGGGTAGAAGCCAGCAGGATTAAGCTATCTGTCATAAAGCCGCAAAACCAGGCCACACACTGAATAGCCCCGCGTTTAGATCAGGAGGCCTAGTGATTCAGAGTCAGTCCAGGGTAGAAGGGAAAGGCGGAGCAGTGCTGGTTAATGCTCTGGGAGCTGTGCAGAGCAGAGATACCTGGGCATGTGCACCAAGTACCATTCTCACGTAGTCAAGAGTTCCAGGAACCCAGAATTTAGCCAAACTGGTGAGTACGAGGCAGCATATTGGTTCTTCGACTAGCCCGGGCCCTGATTGTACGGAGAAGCCACACCTACACTGGAATTAGAACTTGCTTACACGGAGAAGGAAGCACATTTCAAAAACAAAATGCCTGAAATGACCGAGGAACCCCATCATGCCTCTAAACTTATTTTACTTTCTGTGTGAGTTACCTGAAGCTTTGATCTTGCCCCCTCAGACTTCTTTTTGTTCACAAAATGCAAAGAACATTTCAAACCAACATGTGGACTTCCCACCACAGGCTGGCTTTCTGATGAGTCTTCTGCTATTGCCTTGTCTTCTGTAGCAGCCCTCCTTCTCTCAGGTAGATATATTTTGGTTCCCTGCCAGCACAGTACCCCAGACTTCATGTTGAGCTCTTGCCTCACACCCAAAACTCAAAAGTCTATTCAGTCATTGTGGGTGTTTGGGTGAACATCGTATCTATCTTCCTCCAGGCATTTCATTATCTCCAGTATTTTGGGTCTTTTCAATTGATAAGGAAATGTGGTCTTTAAAAATCATTTTATTAGGGGCTCATACAACTTTTTTTTACAATCTGTACATACATCATTTGTGTCCAGCACATTTGTACATATGTTGCCATCATCATTCTCAAAATACCTGCCTTCTACTTGAATTCTTGGCATCAGCTCCTCATTTTCCCCTCCCTTCCTGGTCCCCCTCCCCCTGAACCCTTGATAATTTATAAATAATTATTATTTTATCATATCTTTAAGAGTGATACACATCCTGGCTCACCAAGCCCTGAGGACAATGTTCCTGCTCAGAACAGCAATGCACAGAGATGACCACAGGGCCAGCCCCCCCATGGGATACAGCATTCCTCATTGACCCATAGCACCATTAGGGACAACACTAGAGACACACAGCAGGAATTGTGCCTGCCGTGAGCTCACCACACCAAAGCCAGCCTCTGGGGGCATGCAGCAGAGCAGCGGGGGAAGCAGAGCAATGAAGCCCCCAGGGATAGCTGAGGAAACGTGTTTTGTTCTGCCCTTTGCCTTCCTTTGTGCTGGAGAGTTATGTGCTAAAGCATGTCTCTACCTTTTTCTTATGTTGAAAATGCCTGTCAGTCTCCTTACATTTATCATCTCTACTCCCCTCGCTGGTTTCTTACTAGCTAACGGTAAGGAAGATGGAAACGCCACTTTCAGAAGTGTATAGATTTAAATGAAGGATGTATTTAGCAACAATAGCTCCACAAATTAAATTTAAAATTTTGTTGAGTAAATGTGTCAGTGACTTCATAATAATATTTTTGGACTTACTCTGGTCTGTTCTCTATTTTCCCAGTTGTCTCCACCTTTCCTTTCTAAGTCTTCACACTGATACCACAAAATCCAATTCCCAATCTCTTCAACCAGTACTCCCCGGGGCATGCCCATACTGCTCTCTGGGTTTAAAATCCTTAAAACCCTTCTGCAAGCAGACGGAAACCCAGGCCCGCTGTACCTGACATGATCGGGCCCTCAGCGACTGCCCAGCACCCACTCCACTCTTTTGTGCTCCCTAATCTACTACCTTGGGGGCTTCTTCATAAATGAGAGAGACTATGCTCTCACCAACCTCAGGGCCTTTGCATTCACTGTCTCTGCTTGAAACATCCTCTCCTGATCTTGACGTGATTTCTTCACTTCATTGTCAAATGACCCTCTCAGAGACGCTCCCTATCTCCTCATCTAGAAGGGTCCACAAGTCACTCTCCAGTTCATATCTGGAAGAACTGCCCACACCTAGCCTAGTGTTTCTTAGTGTTTCTTTTCCTCACCTCAGGATCTTAGCAAACTCGAAGTTCACGGTCATCTGGGAAAACAAACTGCTCAGTGTACTAGGCTTTATGATTTTGGCAGGATCTTGAAAATCCCAGTAGGAAGTACTTAGCCACTGTTGAAGGTAAGAGGATAGAAATTAGATTTTAATTTTACCTGGATCATAAATGACTGTGGTTGTTGTCATTCTTCAATTGGAATCAGGGAGATTCTCTTCTCTCCCTCCCCCCATATTTATAGACTAACTTAGTTAGTCACTTAGTGACTTAGAGCAATGATGGGTCTTGGGGAAGGCAATGCTCAAGGAGGTGGAAAAGGACTTATCAAGAACTTGATGAAGTTGGGAGACCAACTTCCAAGTGTGGAAAAATCACTAACAATACTTTTAAGGACCCGAAGAGGGGAGTATGCCTAGTAAGTAATATGCACATTATAAGCCACCTTGGGCTGAGTTTCTGTACAACCCCTGGGGACCCAGCCCAAGGTCCAAAGAACACTGGGGCATTAAACCCTGCATTTTCAAGATGCACAACATAATCTAAAAGGCCATAGTAGAGAGATCTGGTATGGAAACTGCACTAGGTGAGCTCAACCTAAAACTTAAGACAGAAATTACATTGTGCGTGAAGACACAGAAAACAGCTATACAGAGAGTAATGAACTGCCCGTGATGGAGCAACATTACCTACTACATCAATACTGTACTTACTGTATTAAGATATGTATTATTCTGACAGACCTGTGATTGACATTGTCATTAAATATTATTACAAATTTTGTCTGACACCAATTTTCATTATTTGTTTAAATAGCATCCAGCCATATTAGGATTTATTCTGTACAAGTGAATAATTCCAGTATTACAAGATGTAGTTAGCCTACACTGGTTCATTCTTCCTCTCTCAACAGTGCTTTAAAAATTAATACCATGGGCTAATCCATGACACTATTCACAGAGATCCTTATGCTCCAGAAAGATGATCAATGCAATTCTCTACAATTAATTAGCAAGGAGGTCTCTAAGTGGAGTCAAAGGCAAATTAAAAACATAGACCCAGAAATGTGTTTTGGGCTCGAACTTAATCCTTGCTCCAATCTTAGAACAATTAGTTCTCATGACATGGCCCTGCTTGGTACTTGCCTTCATGAAGGAAATATAGAAGATATGGGTGCTGTAGTACAGTGTGGTAAAGAAATTAGATGCTGCATGACTGTAAGACAGAAAAACATCTGAGGTCTTAAAGGCTTATTTCCAAACAAGCAGCCATTGAGGTGAGATGTCCCTTAAGTCCAAATGGAAGAAGCTCATCAAAACCCATGACCCAAGGATTGTAATTGTATAATACAACTTCGAAGGAGGGAGTAGTATCTGAGCTTGTGAGATTCTGGTTTGCAGAAGGCTGTGGATGACAGAGGAAGCCCCAATGCATTTGGAACATATGCATATGAGGTAAGCCTCTGGTGATTTCCCTCTAACCATACTGAGGAATGGGACTAAACTGGTAATCAATCATACAGAGAGTATTGGCGAGATGACTATACTAGATTAAAATGATAAACCTAACTTGAATGGTTAAAACCTTGTCATTTGATCTCCCCGCTCATACACATGAGCTTGATCTGTTTTTCAATATTTTCTGTGTTTTTCTTCATGTGGGTTATCTCTGATGTGTTTTTGCCATTGTGGGTAGCCTTCTTGAATCTTCACGATGTGCTTTTCTGATTGTTGTTGTTGTTGTTTTTGTATATGAAACCCAGCACTAATGAACCTATAGAAACAACACTTAGAATGAGGATACCTGGGGATCTGGTGGGCGAGGCTGGGGGTGGGGAGTTTAAAGGGATAGAAAAATGATTTACAGTCTTGGAAAAACACATTTCCCCACAGGGTTGCATTTCCCCACAGGGTTGCTATGCATCAGATGGACTCAATAGCCGTGAGCTTATTTTAGTTTTCGAAGGTTATTGCAGAGGATATGGGGAGGATAATGAAGGGCTAACATTTATGGGTACAAGAATGAAGAAAATGCTGTAAAAATGATTGTAGGAATGATTGCTCAACTCCTTTTAATATATTTGAGCCATTGAATTATATGGTACATGTCAATAAATATATGGTATATGTATATGGTATATGTATATTATGTGTCAATAAAGCTGCTAAAAGAAGAACTTGGTGAGGGCTCCTGCAGAGTTAAGGAGAGGAGCTGGATGGGGGAATATATAGACTTTTGGGTTTTTAAAAGCAATTTTTTGAAAGTCCTTAGTAGCATTTCCAGAAACAAGAAAGGAAGATAAGGGGAACTCTGAGTTAGAAACTAATATCTCTCATTGGACTCTAGCCAGAATCAAGAAAAACATTCACAATAAAAGTCACATGCACATTTAATCTACTTGTGGAAAGACATTAATTTGAATAAATGTATTGAGATATAATTTACATACTATGAAAGCCACATTTTAAAAGTACATAATATATTGTGTATAGCTAGCATAATTACACAACCACTATTGTTGCAACCCTCAAAGCTGTTCCAACTCGCAGCGACCATAGTATAACAGAGTGCGGCACTGTCTGGTCCTGCTCCATCATCACAATTGTTCTTAAGCCACTGCCTCATTCCATCTCACGGAGAGTCTTTTTTCACTGATTCTCTATTTCAGTAGGCATGGTATACTTTTCCAGAGACTAGCCTCTCATAATAACATGTCCAAGTATCTTAGACAAAATCTTGTCATGTTTGATTTTAAGGAATATTCTAGATGTATTTCTTCTAAGAGAGATTTGTTTGTTTTAGCAGTTCTTTGTATTTTTCAATATTCTTTGCCAACACCTTATTTCATATGCATCAACTATTTCCTGGTCTTCTTATTAATTGTCCATGTTTGACATGCATATGAGGTGCTTAAAAATACCATGGCATGGGTCAAGGTCACGTTAGTCTTTAAAGTGATATCATTGCTCTTTGACACTTTAAAGAAGTTCTTTGCAACAGTTTTGCCCAGTGCAATTTGTTGTTTGATGACTTGCATGTGGTTTCCATGAGTGCTGATTGTGGAGCCAAGTCAAACTTGGTAATTTGTGTCTTTTCTTCATTTATCATGATGTTCTCTGATGGTCCAGTTTTGAGGAAGGATCAGTGGTGGGATAATATGGACATGGTAACAGAAACAAAACTGAAGTTTCAGTTATAGAATTTTGAAAGACCACCAAATTCTTCATAGCAAATACCTTTTGCAACACATAAACAGTAACGATAAGCATAGATGTCACCAAATGGAATACAGAGGAATCAAATTGGCTGTCTCTGTTGGAAGAGACAACGTAGAAACTCAATATCCTCAGTCAAAATGAGGTTAGGGGATACACTGTGGGATACTTCAAACTGCTCGTATGCAAGGTCAGGTTTGTCCGTCAGTCTGAATTACTATCATGGTTTGTGTGTTCTTGTGACGGAAGCTGTGTCACTGGTATTTTAAATACCATGAGACTAAGAACAGACAACAAAGGACTGAGCCTCCACTTTAAGAAACAAGCCACTGAAAACCTTATGCATAACTTTGAAGCATCATCAGATATTGAAACCTTAAACTAAGGAAGCAGAACATTGTCAAAGTTACTGCCAGAAGATGAGCCCTTCAGGTCCTGGGATACTCAAAATGTGACTGAAGAGATGATTTCTTGGAGGTGAGTGGACCATGGTGGCATGAGTCAGGTGAAGCCTGTGGGAGGGGAGCCCTAGGGAATCTTCATTTGCTGATGGGGCATGCCTCATGGTCAGGAGACACAGCTACAAAAATCGAATGATTGGAACTTGGAGTATGTGAAGTATGAGTTAAGGGTCAAAAACACATGAAGATCGATATCCTAGACATTAGTGAGCTGCACTGGAGTGGTATTGGTCATTTTGAATAGAAAAGCATATGATTTACTAGGCCAAGAATAACGCAATTATGAGGAATGGCGTAGCATTCGTTGTCAGAAAAGATCTTGCCAAATCCATCACAAAGTACAATGCTGTTTGTGATAGGATTCAAATTTATGCATCAACCAGAAGAGCTATTGATGAAGAAATTGAAGAATTCTACTAATAACTTCCATAAGAAGTTGATCAAACATGCAATCAAGATGCATTGATAATTACTGGCAATTCGAATGAAAAAGTTGGAAACAAAGATGATGGAATATTATTTGGAAACTATGGTCTTGATGATAGAAAAGAAGCTGGAGATCACGTGACATAATCTTGCAAAACCAATGACTTGTTCATAGAAAATACCTCTTTTCAACAACAAAAATGGTGAGGCACATATGGACTCCCCCAGGTGGAATACACAGAAATAAAAATTATTATGTCTGTGGGAAGCCAAGATGGAGCAGCTCTACATCAGCACCTAAACCAAACCAGCGGCCGACTGCGGAACAGGTAATCAATTACTCCTGTGTAAGCTTAGGATAAAGCTGATGAAAATTAAAACAAGTCCCCAGGAGTCAAAATAGTGACCTTGAGTCTACCCCACCTGTATTTTAAGAGCATCTCAAGAACAGATTTGCATTGAACACTAATGACAGAAGAAACAATGAGCTATGGAAAGGCATTCATGAAGAAAGTTAAAGGTAATTAAAAAGACAAGAAAGAAAGAATCAAAGTGGATGTCAGAAGAGACTCTGAAACATGTTCTTAGTCATAGAGTAGTTAAGGCGAATAGAAGAAAGAATGAAGTCAAGAAGTTAAATAGAAAATTCCGAAGGGCAACTTGAGAGGACAACGTCCAATATTATAACAAAATATGCAAGGACCTAGAATTAGAAAACCAAAAGGCATACCTGAAATGGAAAGAATTCAAGAAAACGTCAAGCTTCAAGTCGCAATCTTGAAATAATCTGTAGCCAAATATTGATTAATGCATGAAGCTTCAAGAGAAGGTATAAAGAATACACAGAATCCCTGAACCGAGAGGGACTAATTGGCATTCCACCACTTTGGGGTGGGTAGCATATAAGTAAGAACCAATGGTACTGAGGACAGAATTTCAGGCTTCCCTGAAAGCATTAGCTAAAAAATAGGCTCCTGGAACTGATGGCATACCAATAGAAATGTTTCAACAAGCTGAAGAAGCACCGGAAGCACTCACTGGTCTTCCAGTGAGTAAATTTCTTACTAGGAAATTTGTAAGACAGCTACTGGGTCAACTGACTGGATGAGATCCATATTCGTACCTATTCAAAAGAAAAGATAACCAAACGGAATGCTCGAACTATAGAATAATATCACTGATATCCTGTGCAAGAAAATTTTTGCTGAAAATTCTGCAGTGATAGCAACAGTACATTGACAGAGAGCTGCCATAGGTTCAGGCCTGATTCAGAAGAGGACGTAGAACAAAGGATATAATTGCTGATGTCAGATGAATTTTGGCTTGAAGCAGAGAATACCAGAAAGAGAATTACTTCTGTTTCATTGCCTATGCCAAGGCATTCAACTGTGTGAACCATCATAAACTATGAATAACTTTGACAAGATTGGAATTTCCAGAACACTTAATCATACTCATGATGAATGTTTACATGGATCAAGAGGCAGTTATGTGAAAAGAAGAAGGGGATACTGCATGATTTAAAATCAGGAAAGGTGTGCATCAGGGTTGTACCTCCTCCCCATACTTGTTCAATCTGTATGCTGTGCAAATCATCAGAGAAGTGGGATTATATTAAGAAGAATGCAGTATCAGGATTGGAAGAAAGTTTAACAACCCAAGATGTATAGAGGACACACCTTGCTTGCTGAAAGTAATGAGGGCTTAAAACGTGTGTTCATGAGGATCAAGGTTTCCAGCCTTCAGTGTGAAGTATGACTCAATGAAAAGAAGACCAAACTCCTCACAACTAGACCAATAGGTAACATTGTGATCAATGGCGAAGAGACTGAAGTTGTCAAGGATTTTGTCTTGCTTGGATCCACAATCAATGTTCAAGGAAGCAGCAGCCTGCTGCACTAGCCCTCTTTAGAATACTGAAAAGCAAGTGTGTTACTTTGAGTGCCAGCGTACATCTGGCCCATACTATAGCATGTGAAATTGTACATTGAATAAGGAAGATTGCAGAAGAATTAATGCATTTGAATTGCAGTGCTGGAGAATATTGAAAGTAACATGAACTGCTGAAAAGATATGTTGGAAGAAATAAGGCCAAAGAACTCCTTAGAGGCAAGGATAGCAAGACTTTATCTTACATACTTTAGACATGTTGTCAGGAGAGACCAGTCCCTGGAGAAGGACATCATTTTTGGTAAAGTAGAAGGGCAATGAAAGAGAGGGAGGTCTTCAATGCGATAGATGGACACATTGCTGCATTAGTGGGTTCAGACATTGGTGCAGAACCATGCAGTGTTTCAATCTGTTGTGCATAGGATCATTCTAGAATGAAGCCAATTCCATGGCACCTAACAGCAACAAGTTCAGATTGAAACCAAAGAAAATTACAACATGTCTATTAGAGACAGAATCCAAAGTACATCCCACCTGAATTCCTAGGACCTCTTAAGAACAGATTTGATGCAATGAACACTAATGACCGAAGACTTGATGGACAGTGGGATGGCATCACAAAAATATACATGAAGAAAGCAAAGTGTTATTAAAAAGACTGAAAAGAAAGTAAAGACCAGAGTGGATGTCAGAAGAGACTCTGAAAGTTTTCTTGAACATATTGCAGCTAAAACACATGGGGTGGGGTGGGGGAGATGATGAATTAAAAGAACTGAATGTAAACTTCAGAAAACGAAGGGCAGCCAAAGAAGGCAAAGTAGAATATTAAAACAAAATGTATAAAAATCTTTTGTTAGAAATCCCAAAAGTGAGACAATATTAAGCATAGCTCAAACTGAAAGAAGTGGTGAAAAAAATCAAGTCTTAATTTATAATATTGAATGATTCCATGGGGAAAATATTGAATGATTCAGTAAACATCAAAGGAAGATGAGAGGAACACAGAATCACTGTACCTAAAATAACCATTTAAAGAGGTATCTTATGATAAGAATTAATGGGATTGTAGAAAGAAATTTAAGCTGCACTGAAGATATTAATAAAAAATACACAGCTCCAGGAATTGGTGGAAAACCAATTGAAGCGCTGAAACAAGTTGATGAAGTACTGAGTTCATTTTTTGTTTATGCCAAGAAATTTGGAAATACCTGGCCAACAGACCGGAAGAGATCCATACTTCTGCCATTTCAAGAGATGACTGAACCTGTTGAGCAATATCAATAATATTACTTGGAAGTAAAATTTGGTTGAAGGAAGTCAACAATATTTGCAGCAGTACATCAGCAAAGAGTTGCCATAAATTCAATGCAGATTCAGAAGAGAATGTGCAATGTCAGATATCTTTGCTCCCATCAGATTGATCTTAGCTGTGTTTTATTGATTATGCTAAGTTTTGGGACTATATGGATTATCACAAACTATGGATATCATTGAGAAGAATGGGAATTCCAAAACATTTCATTGTGATCATGCTGAGTGTGTACATAGACCAACACCGAGCATAGCTCAATTTTCAGCTAAACAAAGGCATGTCTATAAAGGGAGCAATAACATTAGGGAAGTATGCACACCTTAGAAAAATCAGCCATTTGAGATCAAAAGGACTTCATTTTCCTAAGTACAAAGTTCAGAATGGTTGAGAAAGATGCAGGAATGGAGGGGGGAACCACAGGAACATGGGATAAGTGATATTACTTTGTGGGAATTCCAATCAATGAAATTGAACAAATTGTTTATGCATTATTGAGTGGAAAATTGATCTGCTCTATAACCTTTTACCCGATGCAAAATAAAAAGTCTACATTTTAAAAAAATCAGGAAAAATATATGTCCAGATTGTATCCTTTTGCCATATCTATTCAATAAGTATGCTGGGCAAGTAATCGCAGAAACTGGGCAATGTGAAGAAGACCATGGCATCAGGATAAGAAGAAGGCTTATCAATAACTTGTGATAGGCAGTGACACAAATTTCCTTCCTAGAGTGAAGAGAACTTGAAACTGATGAAGATCAAAGACTACAGCATTCAATGTGGATTACATCTCAACATAAAGAAAATTTATATCTTCATAGCTGGGCCAATATGCAATGTCATGATAAACAGAGAAAAGATTGAAGTTTTCCAAAATTTCAGCTTGAGTTCTCAATCAACACTCATGGAAGCAACAGTGAAGAAATCGAAAGTTGAATTAGGCAAATATGTTGCAGAAGATCTCTGTAAAGTGTTAAAAGAATAAAATGTCACTGAGGATGAAACCAGGCCTCACTCAGGTCATGATAGTTCTTTCCTTGAAACTTTTATTATGAAGTGGGCAAAGGTTTGCCAATCAGATCAGTTTTCCATTCAACAATTCTTCCCTCTCTTTAAAAAAATAAATCACTTTATTGGGGGCTCCTACAGCTCTTCTAACAATCCATACATCAATTGTCATGCATCTCTTATTTCATCTCAACGATCACAGTCTCTATAATGCAACATCACTTATCTCACTTCCCCGGTGTGTTTCCTGCTAACATGTGTCCAGCTTTCAATACATACAAGGTGCTTGAAATACCATGGCTCAAAATATTAAGATGGCAAGTCATGGTATTTCAATCGCTTCATATGCGTGTAAAAACTGGATCTCAAATAAGGAAGCCCTAAGAAGAATTGGTTAGTATGGATTATTGTGTTGGTGAAGAACATTGAATTCATTATGAGCTGCCTGAAAACAAACAAGTATCTGTCCTGGAAGAAGTATCCCCAGGATACTTCTTTGGCTCAGGTTCGTTAAGCATGTTATCAAGAGGTATCCATCCCTGGAGAAACACATGATATAGTAAAAGAGCAACAAAATAAAAGTAAAACAGGAAACCCTCAGTGAAAAGGATTGACACAGTGGCTGCAATATTAGGCTCAAACAGCAACCATTGTGAATACTGACCAGGGTTTCATCGCACTGTAGGAGTATATAGGGTTACTATGAGTCAGGGCTAATTCTGTGGTACCTAACAACAAGAATCTTGTGTGGCTTTCATTTTGTTGTATGCGACATTGGTATCAGGGTAAAATTGGCCTCGTAGAATATATTAACATATTTTTTCCTCTTGTAGTTTATAGAAAAGTATGCAAAAGTCTGGTGGTATTTGTTTGTTTTCCCTTTAAACATTTTGTAGACTCTGGACAGGGCGAAACTGCCTCTATGGGTTTCTAAGACTCTTTACGGGAGTAGAAATCTCAGTCTTAATTCTCCTGCAGAGCAGCTGGTTGTTTTGAACTGCCTACCTTGCAGTTAACAGCCCAACTCCTAATTACTATACCACAAGGGCTTCCGTTATCCAGCAATTATTCTTAGTATTCGTTTATAAACCTACTTCTCAAAGGTTGGCAGTATTGTGCCCTCTTTTATTTCTGATTTTGGTAATTTGGCAACTCCCCCGCCTTTCCCCTCCCTGGCCTGCTCAGTCTAGCTAAAGACTTTTTATCTTTTAAAGGAAGCAATTTTTTTTCTTTATTACTATTGCTCTCTTTGTATTTTGTTTATTTCTATTTTAACCTTCATTGAGTTAGTTTGCTTTTCTTTTTCAAAGCCTTAGCTGGAAGCTTATCAATTTGAGATATATCTTGTTTTTATAATATAGGCACAGCTGTACCTTTTTAGTATTTCTTTATATATATTCCATAAGTTTGGTATATTGGGTTTTCATTTTTATTTATATCAATTTTTTTCTGAGTTCCTTGTGTTTTATCCAGTGGATACATTGGAATGCTTTGTTTAATTTCCTCTTATTTGCTAATTTCCTAAGATTTTTCTGTTATTGATTTTTAATTTCTATTGTGATCAGAGAAAATATTTCCTGTGATTCCAATTTTTATATTTATTGGGGGTTGCTTTATGTCATACACACACACACACACACACACACACACACATATATATATATATGGTCTGTAATAGAGAGTGGCCCATATGCATGTGAAGATCATGTGTTTTCTGCTGTGGTTGGGTGGATTGCTTTATTAGATGTCTGTTAGGTATAGTTGGTTTGTGATTATTTTTCAAGTTTTCTATTTTCATGTTGGTCTTGTTTCACTTTCTAGACTAATGGAATAATAAAATATTCCACTATTATTGTAGAATTTCAATTTCTCATTCAGTACTATCAGTTTAGGGCTTTGTTTTCAGTTTCATACATATATTTATAATTATTATGGCCTTCTAATCTATCATTTCTTTTGGCATTATAAAGCATCTTCCTTAATCTCGAATAATTATGATCATCTTAAAGGAAATTTATATGACATTGTATATTCTTTCAGTTCTCTTTTATTTACTGTTGTATATTTCTATAGAGCTATCCTTTAAAGGTACTTTAGAGAGCTTTTAGGAAATAACTTTTGTTGGGTTATATTTTTGTTAAAACATTTTGAAAATCTTTAATTTTTGATTGGAGTGGCCAATCTGTTGATATTTATTGTAATTCCTGATAAAGTTTTATTTACATCTGCCATTTTGCTATTGATTTTGTATCTTATTTATTTTATGTCTCTACTGCTCCATTACTCTTATATTTTTATGAAATAGATTTTTTCCAGTGTAACGTTTTAGAGACCCTGTTTCTTTAATTATTATTTGTAGCTATTTTCTTTCAAATAAACCATAGGAATTATAGTTAACATGCTAATTAAAACAATATAATTCCAATTAATAGCAACTTAATTTAAATATTATACTAAACCTTTGTTCTAATATATGTCTGTTCCTTCCCTAACCTTTATGCTACAAACTGCATCTTTATATATTAAGGTTTCCAATACCATTTTTAAATTATTAGTTTATATAGTTGTCTTTAAATCATATAGGGATAACAAAAGAGTAACACATAACCAAAATCAAAAGTGTTGTCTATTTCTTTGCATTATATTTAATGATGTTCTTTACTATTTTTCATGTGGACTGTTATTGTTTCTTCATTTTAGCAGGAGGGGCTTTCTTTAGCAGGTCTCCTTTGTAAAAGCCTGGAATAAGGCTCCTGGTCTTTGTGAAGGGGCTGTCTCCATGTATTGGAGCACTGCGTCAAGGCTTAGTAATGGTGCTACCTTCTTTCTTTCTTTTTAAAATCATTTTATTGGGGCCTCATGCAACTCTTATTACAATCCATACATTGATTAAATCAGGCATGCTTGTCCATATGTTGCCTTCATTCTTTTCGAGATATTTACTTTCTATGGAGCCCTTGGGATCAGCTCCTCTTTTTTCCGCCCCCTCCCCAATAACGTCCTGATAGATAGATTGTACACTGTTATTATTTTCATCTCTCACGCCAACTGCTGTCTCCCCGCATGTTTTCTGTTGTTCTTCCGCCTGTAGGGGGTGTATGGTTATGTGTCAATTGCTAACTTCTAGCTTGTGTAGAGCCTCAGGTAATCCAGAGGTAGGTGATCACATCCTTATCAGATCTTTTCTGGGCATGAGGACAGCCCTGCCTATGCATATAATCTTTCCAAGTCTCAGGAATATGTTAGAACTTTCCAAAACCTTTGTGACTGTATTTTAAAATGACATGGAGGCCATATTTGACCTCCTTTGGCTACACAAAGAAGAATGAGAATCCATCTCCATACCAGCTCAAGGTCAATTGCCACAAATCAGAGGTCAGACATGCCTTCCCCCACCCATCTCTCTTTCTCCCTCTTTTGCCATCAACCATTCCTCCCACACGCTCTCCTTTTATCTGAGTGTAATAGTCCTTTGCACTGGCAAGTTGGAACTCACAGACAATATTCACAATGATGAGGGTGTGTTGCGGAAGTTAACAGGATGCCACAGCCAGAATCAGAAAACAAAAAGGATACAGGCTACAGCAACACCTCTTCTCAGCCAGCAGCCAAGTGTCTCTCTTATCCTCCTCATTCTCTCAGCCACATGACCCCTTGGCCTCATCCTCTGTGGATCAAGAAGTCCATCCTCTGCTCTACCACAGAGTCTTACAGTCTTGGTGCTAGTCCTCTGCTCTGTCTCATCGGTCTCTGCTCTTGGTGTGGTATGGCCTCTAGTACCTCCATCACTCCAGGCTGGGGTTTGAACATGCCCCCACTGATGACTCTTATTCCTAAATGATTCTAGGAATTTTCCTTTCCACCTTCTGGAATGCCTCATTGTTAAATCCAGGGCAATGGCAAAACTGACCAACCTCCATGTTATAGTCCTCTCTACACTTTATTTTCATGGTCCCACTCAAGAGATAGATAAGTCATAATAAGAAATTTCACTTCACCATAACATCTCACCCTTAGTTTTTCCTTTCCTGCTTTTTCTTGGTCAGCCCCAACTGGAACTGAGGCCTCCGGCAGCTTTAATGTAGAACAATTGCTGCTCATTTTGTCCACAAGCACCCTAGGCATAAAATTATTTGTAAGTAGTGATCTCTCAAAACTCAAACTCACTCCCATCAACTCAATGCCAATTCATAGCAACACTATAGAACAAGATAGAGTTGCCCCTGTTTTCTACTACTCTCTCTTTTTTTACATCATTTCATTGGCGGCTCGTACAATTCTTATCACAATCCATACACCCATCCATTGTGTCAAGCACATTTGTACATTTGTTGTCATCATCATTCTCAAAACATTTGCTTTCTACTTGAGCCCTTAATATAACCTCTTTCCCCCCTCCCTCCCCACTCCCCTCTCCCTCATGAACCCTTCATAATTCATAAGTTATTATTATTTTGTCATATCTTACACTGTCCAACATCTCCCCTCAGCCCCTTCTCTGTTGTCCATCCCTCAGGGAAGAGCTTATATGTGGATTCTTGTAACTGGTTTCCCCTTTCCAACCAAAATTCCCTCCTCCTCCAGGCATTGTCACTCTCAACACTGGTACTGAAGGGGTCATCTGTCCTGGATTCCCTGTATTTCCATTGCTCTCTGTCCCAATGTACATCCTTTGGTCTAGCCAGATTTGTAAGGTAGAATTGGGATCATGATAGTGGGGTGGGGGGAGCATTTAAGAACTAGAGGAAAGCTGTATATTTCATCGTTCATACCCTGCATCCTGACTGGCTCATCTCCTCCCCACAACCCTTAAGTAAGGGGGTGTCCAGTTGCCTACCAATGGGCTTTGAGTCTCCACTCTGCACTCACTCTCATTTACAATGATATGATTTTTTTGTTCTTTGATGCCTGATACCTGATCCCTTCAACACCTCGTGGTCACACAGGCTGATGTGCTTCTTCCATATGGGCTTTGTTGGCTTCTGAGCTAGATGGCCGCTTGTTTATCTTCAAACCTTTAAGGCCCCAAATGCTACATCTCTTGATAGCCGGGCACCATCAGCTTTCTTCACATTTGCTTATGCACACATTTGTCTTCAGCGATCATGTCTGGAAGATGTGCATCATAGAATGCCAATTTAATAGAACAATGTGTACAACTACTCTTTATGGAACTAGAGAAAAATCTTTCTCCCGAGGAGCAGTTGGTGGTTTTGAATGGCTGACCATGAAGTTAACAATCCAATGTACACCCACTGTGGCACTAGGACCACTAATGATCTCTAGGTTATGTCAAATAAAGAAAATCCCTGACAATGTAACTTTTCAGGCAAGTGCCACATAATTCAAGTCATGATAATTTACCAGAGCTTGACATTTTTGTGAGAATCCAAACCCACTCTATGTCCACCTCCGCCCCCAATTTCACATAGGCTGGTAGTTCTCATAGTGATCATACTTGGGAGGCTTGTTTTTCAAAGTGTTATACTGTATAGCCGAGGAGAGTGGGATAGAAATAGGTCAAGTCAAAATGCCACACAATTTCTTTATATTCTGAAATTTTAAATTTCAACACTTTTTGTTTGTGTTCTAAACTTTTATCAGAAGTAGATTTTCAAAAGTCTTTAATCTACCATTTCAGAAGTGTTTCTTAAAATGCAGCATGATTCAGTGAAAAGAAATCCTCTGATTCTGGCTCCAAAGGAGATCACAGATGTTCATTATGTCAGCACTATCAAAGCCTCTTTGGGATTCAGGCCATGTCATCTGCTACACCGATGAAGATCCTGAGATTTAGAAAAGCACAGAGTCCTAGCCTCCTATCTAGATGTCAGGAAGAAGATCGTTGTTTCTTCTGCTGTCCTCCTTTGTTCTCGTTCCCTTTAACAGGGAAAGAAGTCATCTCCCTAGTAATATTGGTTACATTTACTGGGGGGGCAAAGTTGCAATTCGTTGAAAAGAAATAAAGTTTTCATGCTCAGGATTATATTTCTGGCTTTATGGTCCTTAATGTACTGTTAAGAATGTGAATGTGGGCCTGGAAGACACTCTACTAATACTGTGCACTGCCCCCCCTCCCGCCCCAGGGCCTCGTTTTCTCACAGACTGTGGTGTGGGCAGCTGGTGGAAGGATATAGATTTGGGAGAAGACACCTTGATAAAACCTGAGGTCTGGGATGAGCCCATGCCACATGGTTTTGTCTCTTTTTTCTGCCATTTTCTTCTTATATATTACTTATTTATTTTCTACCATAACAGTATTTCAGCTAGTGTAGATCCATTGTCTGTATTTGCAGAGAACATTAGTATTTATTTAGAAAATTCCAAAGAATCAAAGATCAAATGAACAACAAAATACCTGAAATTAATAAGAGAAAAGCAAGATGGCCTTATATATCAGCAATGAACCATTGGAAATTGAAATAAAAAACAAAATAAAATAAAACAAACTTAAAAAAGTACACCATATATAATAGTACTCTCCAAAATTAATTTCATAAGTGTATACTTAGTAAAATATGTATAAGATCTGTGGGTAGAAAACTACAAAAACACTGATATAAAAGGCAAAGAATACCTAATTAAATGAATAGATATTTTACATTCATGTTTTTTTAAAATTAATTAATTAATTTATTTATTTTTTACATTTTATTAGGGGCTCATACAACTCTTATCACAATCCATACATATACATATACATACATTAATTGTATAAAGCACATCCGTACATTCTTTGCCCTAATCATTTTCTTTCTTTTTTTTTTAATCTTCATGTATTAAAAGTCTCAATACTAAGATGTCAGTTCTTTGCAACTTTATGTATAAACACAATATCAATTTAAATCTGCTATTTTGTAGGTATCAAATGATTGATACTAAAGTTTATAAAGAAAAGCAAAGATCTAGAATAATTGACCCAATATTTAAAAATAACCAAGTGGGGGTACTCATACTACTGAATGTCAAGACATATGTTCAGGTTCCATTAATCCAGTCATAGTGACTGCCTTTGATAGAAGACCCAGCACTCATAAACTTTTATAGCCTGCAAAAGCGTACTTATCCCCATCATAGTCCCTTTCCCTTCTGTAATCCCACATGAAACTGTGAAGAATTGATTTGCTGCCAGTTATGATTTTTGTGACAGTTTCTTTCGTTCTCCATGTCCTAACTGTGTTTCTGTAAATCCTGGGATACCATTCTGGCCTTGTCCTGCTGTTTCCCCTTATCTGGATGATTTGTCTTGGCCTTGTCTTTGCACTGTTTCAGACTTAATAAATGTATCTCTATAACTTCCATTTGGATTGGAATTCTTGCTCCGCTAGCTATCTCTTCTGGCAGGATTTCGCGGGCAGGGGTCACTGAGGACTGGCGCCATAGTCTATAGCAACATCTTGTTGCATATTTTCTCCTTTATTAACTTGTAGAAGTTTGTTCCTTTCTGTTCATCCTGTTTGCAAACACTCTTGACTGCTCTCTTGTAGTATGCTCTAGGTTTTTCTGGTTGTTTTCCTAAATTGTTGTAATCCAGAGAAAACAAAGAAAATATTTGTTGTGGATACTTTAAAAGGGTCTGGGCCATTTTGTTTATGTACATGTTGGAGAGTAGTACTGCATATTATCATTGCACTGTTGCTGCTTTCTGTTTCTGCCTTTGGGGAAGCAGCAGATATTTCAAGAAATCCATAGTGGGGCAGAGGCAGCACTCCCCAGTCTATTCGGAAACGTGTTGTTGCTTGGTAAGTTGGAATGGCTACTCTGGAGATCAGCATAGACCTCTACATATGCAGTAAATGCTGACACTCCATTACTTAGAAAATCAATGTCTGCTATTGAAGGAAATCTTCAGTAATTTTAAAATAGGCTAATTTAACTGGAATAGTTTATATAATAAATTATGCAGCTGCTTTGTATGTGTGGGTTACTTTGTTTTTTCCTTACGCTGTTTTGAGAATGTTATGGTGTCAATCATCATGCCATAGAATAACATAGGGATGACACAAAGGAAAGACACTGCAGCAACTTCATTAGCTCACTTCTGGGTCTCAGTAAGTCTGTGAAATTATTTGCAGAGGACAAAGACCCCAAATCACAGATATAATTTAAAGAGATTATGTATTAAGTCTTAACCAGAAACAAGACATCTGTCTGAGAGTGATCATTAGCCAAATGTCATAATGACGTCCGAAGATTTGCTGAAATTTAGGGACTTAAAAAGACACAGGTGGGTCAAGGAAACGTTCACCAAAGCAGCATTAGCAGCAGATCAACATCACAGTTACAGGTGATACTACGGACGCAGGAACAGGACCATACGTGGGGCAGAGAAATTATGTTAAGCGAAGAGCTCACAGATTAGTCCAGGGCCTGTGGACCAAGGCAAATAGGGCATGACTAATGTATTTATGACCCAAACAATCTCTATCAAAGGTACACCCAGGCGACTTCCTGAAGAAGACAGCCTCTTCCTACACTGGTCGGAGGGGCGGAGGCAATCTACTTTCCAATGCCTCCTGCCTGAAGCCAAGATTGTTCACATCCCTGATTAAGAGTCTGAAGAAATTTGATGGAGGCTTAATTCACGTGGGGACTCTGCGTATTAATTTGTGATGTTCACTGTAATTTTTAGCTTTTTGGAAACCTAGTTCTCAGAGTTCAAGCTTTAATATAATTCCTCTCCTCTGATCTTGAGTTGTATTATTTCCAATCCTTTGTTTACACAGGGTAGTGTACTTCTTCCGTGCAGATTTAGCTGACACCTCACTTAGATGGCTGCTTGCTGTTTAAGGAACACTTTTAAGACTTCAGATTCAATTCTTTCTGATAGCTGGGCGCCATCTGGTTCCTTTACCACACTTTGTTATAGTACCATATTATCAGCAATCACTTCATGATCAGGGTCACATCATAAAAACTATTTACTCTCAGGTTAGGGTTTACCATTAAGTTTGAGCTCAGAATCCATTCATATACATATGGTTTATATTACTATACCTCACTTCACAGGCAGTATATCAGGTTTTTGAGACATAGTGTAAGTATTATTATCTTTATAGTGTAAGTATTATTTGGTATTTCTAACAATAACTACCAAATGGTAGTTCTACTAATACTAATACTAATCAATATTACGTCTACTACTCTAATCAATATTATACACCTTTAAATCCTAGTGGGAAAAGAAAACTACACACATATAGGAAAGCTTTTCTGTTGCCTTAGTGAATGACTATTACTGACATTGTTGCCCTGTTTCTAGCCCCCATTGTTTCCTTAAGTACTATTCTTTCGCTTAAGGTAAAACTATTTGTCTTTAAAATGAAAACGTCACAAAAAGCAAACAAAATATGAAAATAGTAATATGGTAGTCTCAGGTTGCCAATTATTGGGAAATCTCAAAAGCCATAGAGATTTGAATAAAGTCCAATGACTTCCAAGTCCATGCCCTTCGGATAGCCATCCCCGGCTTCTCCTCAAGGCACAGCATTTCAGCTTTAAGTCCAATGGAGTATTTCTGGAAAGCGTGCCAAGTCACATGGAAGCCACGCAGGGGCTCCCAGCTGGGCATGAACCACCACGTGGAAAAGAACACTCACACATATGGACTGTGGAATCCTTGGAGACCAAGAGGCCAAGCACATGTGGGCCCCAAGTAGGCCTGACATCATGCCCCTGAGCAAGGGCAGAGCAAAAGAGACTGGCAGCAGGCCAACAGAGGGTGCCAAGAGAACAAGTGAGCAAGGGGGCAAGCGATCGCGCTGGGGCATGTTCCCTGCCTTTGTTCTATACCCCTGACTGGGCGAGGGGTGGTTGGTTGGCTCCATTGACTGTGATATACCTAAGGTGGGTGTGTCCAAGGTATTGGTTTTACCTGGGCCTAAGGGGGCTGTGTCTGTACATGCTCAATTCTGGATTTCTCCCATAGGTGTCTAATAAGGTTGCCTGATTTCTTTCCAATCTCGTCTATGGGGCCTTTGTAGGCATGGGAAAGACAACCCCATGTCACTAAGCTAGCAAAGCCTTAGGTTGTTTATGAACACCAAATATGGACATTAAAATGTCATCTACTAAGACACAAAACTATCCCTTTTTGGACTTAGCAGGAAATCCTTCTGTTAGTCTACTTTGTAACCCATAGCTCAAACCCTGAGCTTCTTAGTCATGGTTTTAAAGAATTTGCTACATTTACTAATATAAGCTTTCAATTTCAGAGTCATGATATTTTAAAACCGTAAGTTAAACAATTTGGCAGAAATGAGAAAAGTAGTTACTGTGTTGAGTGTTCTATAGGAAAAAGACCCTCAAAAACAGTGACACGAATTTATGAATAAGAAAGTAAGAAATTTATATAAAGAAACCGGTCCAGCCAAGTCCAACTCAAGTCCATGGATCAGATGCTCTCTGGAGTCTCCTCCAGGCTCAAGAAGCTGCCAGTCAGTGAAGTAGGAAGGAAAAGTGGGAAGCTGGGAGATGAAAGGTGCATGGATGCAGAGTTGGCCAGCAGGAACATGACAGGGTACTGATAGCTCCCAGCATCATCAGCAAGTCACCTTGGCAATCAGGCTCAGAAGTCAGACACAGGACCCAATTAAGCAGAAAGGAGAAGGGCAAAAGGGAAAGGCCAGTTCTCCACAGCATCTCTGACAAATAGGCCATACCTCCAAGGAGACATCGTTAGGTTGTCAAACCTAAGGGTTTAATTAGGACCAGTCCACCATCTAGTCTGCTGCTTTATCTTCCTTCCTTTGCTCTCCCCTCCTTGGAAAACTCCAAGTCTTTATTCCCCCCCACCCCACCTCCTTATAGCAGTGGTCTCATATAATATTTGTCACTTTGTGAGTGGCTAATTATACTCAGAATAATGTTCTTCAGGACCACCCATGCCATGAGTTGGTTGGTGGTTTCTTTATTATATTTTTAGGAATGCATAGTATGTGTGTATGTGCCAGTTTCTTTATCCATTCTTCCACTGACGGGCAGTCATCTTGCTATTGTGAACAGTGCGTCAATGAACATGGGTGTGTTCTTGTTATGACCCTTACTTCTTTAGGATGCATATACTCAGAGGAGGCATTGTTGAAAGAACACCATATTGCTTTCTATCGTGCTTGTATAGATTTAAAATCTCACTAGCACTGTTTGAAGCATGTTTAAGTTACATGACTTCCCATGTGCTTTCAATTTACCTGGAATTTACAATGATCTGATAAAAGATGCCTGAGCGACAGAGACCATCGTAATCCTCCTTATGCTGATTGAACTCAATAGTTGGGCAGTTCACTCCCTTATAGACATGACCTGAATTTTGACTGGGAGCAAGGAAGTATCTCTTAGTTGTTGTATAACAGAAATTTCCTCCCTGATTTTTTTAATGCTGATGGGGGTCTTTCCCCACTTACACATTATTTATATTTTTGTCTTTATACTATTATGATTTTAGCCTTGCCACCTAGTGCAATTTTGTTTTTTATGGTTGTCTGTTGTTGTTTTTTTCCAGCTGTGAAGCACAGGAGTGGCTACATAATGAGACTAAGTGATACAAGGGGTTGTCAGGAATTCAGGGGTGGGGTGGAGGTTGAGCCATGGGGAGGGAAAGGAGATTTCAGGAGTCCATAAATAATGAAGGATGAAGGTGGTAGAGGGAGGGAGCACCAGACCTGACTGTGATTGCACAACTCCTGTTAAAGGAAACTTAGCCGTGGCTTCGGGGTGGGGTGGGGGTGGGGGTAAATGTACAATGCCCCTTGATATGACTGAACAATTGAACTATTGAATTGTATTATATATAAATTATGTGCCAATAAAACTGTTGGAAAAAATAAATAAAGGGGGGGGCAAAAAAAGGATGTCTCTTTTCAAGACCATGTGTAAATCCAACATATCCTTCACCTGGACTCTAGTCAAAGAATGAATTAGCTTTTCAAACAAGAAATTTTTAAAAAGTTATATTGATGGCAAGAAACCAGACTCTTTGTTAACGCTATTTAATATAAATGACTCCACAAAAAAATCTTAAACTAATTAAGCTTTTGGTTATAGGAGTAAAATTAGATTATATCAAATAAATTTATCATTAATGAATTCTTGAAACATTGTGCTTATTGTATATAGGATATAATAATCCTTTAAAATAAAGGAAGAATGACCATACTACTTGGTAGATGTGAATATAGATACACCTTTTCTTTTTAAAATAGTATGTCAACTTCCAGTTATGGCATTCATTTGTCAACTCTATTTAATATCAGAAAATTGTTTAAATATCTTAAAGTTATTAATACAAGATACTGCTGAAATAAACTTGAATTATTTTAAAGGTTTTTCATTTGTTTTATCTAAATTTTGCTTTACAGAATTATTTAAAACTATCTACACTTTAATTTAAAGAAACCTAGTTATTAAGTCAATTCTGACTCATAGCAACCTTATAGTGTACAGTAGAAACTGTCTTCCAGGATTTCTGAGACTGTAGAACTCAATGGGAGTAGGCTGGCTGATCTCTTTGCAAGTGGCCCTTTGGCTTGGACTGACATTTTGGTTAGCAGCCCAGCTCCTGATTTACTGTACTATCTGATTATTTCTACTTAGGCTGTTTTCAAAACAACCTAGAATTAACCTTGGTCATTTACATATCTGAACTAGCTAAAAATCCTCTAAAATCCCCTTTCTTTATTATAAAACATTCTGTAATATCGAATGCATGTCACTTGTGAAGGTCTAGATTCTAAGATTGATATACACATACGAAAATCTGTCAAAGTGAATCATTTCATTGATTTTTCATACTATTAAATAATCCAATGAACAAGCACATATGTGTTATAAAATGAACACCGAGCTCTTTGGAAAAGAAAAATCTACACATATATTTTTAAATTGTACAGTATCATCTAGAGGTAAAAATCATTTATATTTATATATATAGAGAGAGAGTGAGAGAAATAATTATAAACATTTTGCTTTAGAAATGCTTGGTGGAATGGTGGTTATGCATTAGGGTGTGATCTGCAAGGCCAACAGTTCAATACCACCAACAGCTCTGAGGGAGACAGACTGGGCTTTCTATTCCTGTCAGCAGTTACAGTCTCAGAACTGTAACTGACGCCCTATGGGGGTCATTCCGAGTCAGCATTGACACAATGAAATGAATCTAGGTTTGAGTTTTGCCAATTAAACAATAATAGGTATTTCTATAGTGTATAAAGGGACTGCATTAAAAAAGCACACAATGAGGGGAAAAAACTGAAACTCAAAATATATTATTCTTAGCATGATGTACTTACAATCTCCCACCCCCACCCCCAAACCACCATTTATAGCCAACCATTAGGCGAGCTTTCATCCCAGACAAGTGCTATTTTTTATGCAAACACCTAGTCTCTAGCAGGCTGTCCTATCACCCACTGCCTGCATTTTCCCTCTGACTGTTTCATGTTGCAATGATTTAACAACTACAAAACATCCCCCAAACATCACACACAATCAAAATAGCCACACAATTTCTAAACTACTGTTTCAGCTAGTTTAACCCATTTAGATTACTGGGGTGGGTGGAGGTGGGCGGTGTAAAAATAAAAGCTCTTCAAAGGTGGCTAAAGGTAATGAAATACCAGTCTCTATCACAGGGTCAGAGAGGGGACATTCCATCTTCCCAAGGAGTAACATGTGTCAACAGAGATGAACTGTTGCCCACACTCACACTTCTCTGGGTGGGATGGCCTCCGATGTGCAGAAAAATCCTGGCAATAACAAAGATGATAGGACACACGCACTTTTCTTGCATCCCTACCATGCTCGTGCAAAAGAACATATGACATCCGAGCTCCCCGGGAAACAGAACACCGATTTCAGAAGAGTCTGAGTCATGCATGACATAGGCATCAACAGTCAAAGGTAAAAAGGATGAGAGAAAAATAATTAAACTTTTTCAAAGTTTGAAAAACACAGCAAGACTTAATACATTTTCTGGAAGCCTAAAACTGAGGAGTTTCCAAGGGCCCACAGAAATGCAGAATGAAAGAGCCTCTCTCTGGTGCCAGTTTCCTCAGCCCTCCAGAGATCCTTCCAGGAAAGACAGGTTTTGAAATGCTGCTGACTGTACCATTTATTTTAGGGTACTAAAGAGACCCAGCTCACAAATATAATTTAAGGAAAACATTTATTAAGTCTTAAACGAGGAAAAGGCAAGACAAAGATACATCATCTGAAAGAGGGGGACAATTAGCATGAGGTCATAATTACACCCGAAGAATTGCTGATATTCAGAGATTTAAAAATGAAACGGGAGGGCAATTACTGATTTCCAATGCACTCTGCATGAGAGCAAGCCTATTCACATCCTGAGTCTGTCCTCAAAGTGGAATCCGGAGAGGCTTAATCCACTTGTATCCCCACAGCTGCTTTTTTAAAAAAATTGAAATCACTTTTAAATGGGTCAAAAGGGAGACCAAATGATAAGATATTATATTTTAATCTAACCATATCTGCCATAATGCTGTCCCATCACAATCCTATTCACACCCTTTGTCTTATTAGTATTTCTAATCAATACTTTGAGCTAGGTTAATTATGCTATCATTAAAATCATCAAAAGTAGTATACCATATATACTCTTGTATAAGCCGAGTTTTTCAGCACAAAAAATGTGCTGAAAAACTGGGGTTCAGTTTATACATGGGACAGTGGTACCCCAGTGAGGTGTAACATCTCGTTGCCACCCCCAGGAAAGAGGACGAGCGCCCCGTTATCTTGCGGGTGATTGCCGTTTCTCTGCTGTTCATTCAAAGTCCCCCTGACACTCACTGCAGGACTTTGGATATTTGTTTACTCACATCTAACCAATCAGAGCCATCCTATGACGTGGACAGCTCCAATTCACCGAAGCACCCGTAGTGATTCATTTATGTCAGCAGCTGAACTGGTAAGGATGTGTCTGTGGCTGCGCTCTGTCTTTCCCCTCTGGTCTCTGTGTTAATTCACATCCTGCATCCCCTGCCCACTCAGACTTCCCCCTCCTCCTCCCGGTTAACACTTCGCTGGGGGTGGGGAGGGAGGGAGAATTACCATGAAAGTTCTTTTTCAAAGTCTTGTTTTTTTATCCTATTAGAAATGGATACTCTTAAGGGGGTGAAGGGAGACGCCAGATAGGGCAAGATATGATAAAATAATAATCTATAAATTATCAAGGGCTCATGAGGGAGGGGGAGCAGGAGGGAGGGGTAAAAAAAGAGGACCTGATGTAAAGGGCTTAAGTGGAGAACAAATGCTTTGAAAATGAGGGCAAAGAATATGCTTTATACAATTGATGTATGTATATGTATGGATTGTGATAAGAGTTGTATGAGCCCCTAATAAAATGTTTTGTTTTTTTTTAAGAAAAAAGAAATGGATACTCTTGAACCAAAACAAAAACGCCGGTCATATGAGGCTGGTTTCAAAATGAAGGTTGTGTCAAGAGCAGAAGAGAGCAATAACAGTATTGCAAGTAGGGAATTCTGTGTTGACGAAAAACAAGTGAGGGAGTGGCGGTAAATGAAGGCTGACTTGGAACAGATTCCAAAAGCTAAAAAAGCTCATCGTGGTTTAAGGTCTTTTTATGGGGCTCTAGAGAGTGAATTGCATAAATGAGTTAAGGAGTGTCGTTAAAATGGTTACTGCGTAACACGTATGGGAATCCATATACGTGCTCTACAAATGGCTAAGAATGACAAATATAAAGCACCAGCATTGAAAAATTTGCTGTGTCAACAGGATGGTGTACCCGCTTCATGAATATGTTTGGCCTAGTATGTTTGAGACAAAGAACAAAGATTTCCCAGAAATTGCCACAAAACCTTGAAGAAAATATTACGGTATGTCATTCCAGTAATTTATTATAAAAAAGGAAGGATTTATAATTATGACCTGGCAGATATTGGGAATATGGATGAACCTACCATGACTTTTGATCTTCCAAGCAACCAAACTGTGGCAATTTTAGGATAAAAAATTTTTTTTTCTCAAAACCACAGGAAATGAAAAAAAAACAACACTTTGTAGTTGTTCTATCATGTTGGCTAATGGAACTAAGCTGCATCCTATTGTTATTTTTAAAAGAAAGACCTTGACTAAAAAGATAAATTTCCCACCAAGAATTACTGTGCGCGCACATGTTAAAGGCTGGATGGATGAAGATGGAACCAAAAAAATGGCTGGAAGAAATTTGGAACCGACGACCAGGAGCAGCCTTAAAGAAAAAGCCATCATTACTTGTTTGGGATATGTTCAGAGCCCACTTATCGGATGACATAAAAAGATTGGCAAAATCTAGTAAAGTTACTTTAGCCTTTATTCCAGGTGGGCTTGCATCTGTACTGCAACCTCTGGATGTATCTTTGAATAAGCCTTTTAAAGACAGTGTGTGAAGGATGTGGCATGAATGGATGTCATCTGGTCAAGCATGACTAACAAAAGGAGGAAATCTCATGAAGCCTGACATAGAGTTAATAGCAAAGTGGGTTCAAGATGCATGGGAAGACATTCCAGAAGACATGGAGTGATGTGCCTACCAGAAATGTAGTATTAGTAATGCTATGGATGGCAGTGAAGACTGCGCTTTGTATGAAAATGACAGCAGTGATGGTGATGATGGTGATCTCAGTGAGGACAGCATCTATGATGACCTCACACCAGCTGAAGCTCTGCATTGGGATGTGGATGATGATGAGGAATCCAGTTTTGAAGGATTTTAACTCTTTCCATTTTAGCTTGGTTGCTGATTGAGCTCAGGGAATAGTACTCTTAAAGTATCATTGTTGATGCCTTATTGCTTTTGTTGAACCTATTTTCCACTTACTGTGCTGGTTTACTAATGTTAAATGACTTGTCCTTTTACTTATGTTTTTTATTTAAAATAAATATTTAAATACATTACTCCACTGATGTCTCAATTTTTAGTAATTTTATTTTCATTTGTTTTGATTATTGAAACTCACCAATAGCTTCTGCATTTCCCACCCTAGGCTTATGCTCGAGTCAATCAGTTTTTCTGGTTTCCCAGGTAAGAATTAGGTACCTCGGCTTATACTCCGGTTGGCTTATATTTTAGCATATACAGTATGTTTTTATTTTTCAGGAAGCTAAAATGCTGCCTATGAAGTGGACCATAGATATGTAAACAGAGTATATTCTATGAATGGATTTTGAGCTCACTCCTTATGGTATAAACCTGAATCTAGGTCCAATTAATGATTACAATGTAGCCCAGTTCAATATGCACCATCATGAGCTGATCACTGAAGATCTGGGTCCTATCACAAAGCTCAGTTAAGGTATTAGGTGGTGCCCAGCTATTAGAAAGAATAATGTCTTGTATCTTAAAAGCTTGTCTTAAAATATACAGTCTTCTAAGGAAGCTATCAACTAGTCTTGCAGAAGTAAGCACACCAATTTAAGTTTTATCAACTGATTTTAATAAAATCCGCAAGAGAAGGGGATTATCAGAGCTTAAATTCTGAGCACTAGACTCACAGAAGGATATAGCTTGTAGTGGGATCATTATATTCATTTTTGAGTCTCCATATAGATTCAGTCATCATTGAGTTATTTCCGACCATTGATCATAAATGTGAAAATATTTGTTCTAACAGAGAATGTATTTGAAAGTGAATTACCACTCACCTAGGCAGCCCAGGGAAGGACAGCCTCAACTTCAGGGACTTGCCTGGTGTTATCTTGATGGAGTTATGTTAGAGTAGCATAGTCACAGCCATACTCTGGCTGCTTTGTTTGGAAGGACCAACTTGTAACCGTTTCTAATGCACAATAATGTACTTATCCCAATCATGGTCCCATCTCCCTTCTTTAGTCCTGTCTGTAACTGTGATGAATAGATTTTCTAATAATGATTTTATGATAATTCCCTTTGTTCTGTGTCTTGTCAAAGTTGCTATGAATTCTTGGACATGATTATGATCTGTGTTGATATTTTCCCTCATGTGGATGAGTTGTTTTTGTCTATATAATTTGTATTTGAATTCAGGGTCCCTTTTCCCCTAGAATAACCTAAAAGTTCTATAAAATAAATTTTCTATTCAGAAAGTGTATTGGCTGTGTTCTAGGGACTGTGATGGGAGATATGATGGATGATTTTCCATTTTAATCCGACGGTTCTTCCCTGAACATCAATGTCATTATCTCTGGGAGTATTATATGTCCCCAGATGAAAACTTATGATTTCTAGACATCTAGGACTAGCTACTGGCATTTGGGTTGTCTCATGGGAAGAGACCTGGTGAATAGGTAATTGCTTAATAGGTCAACTGTCATTCACCCATCCCATTACCAATCTGGTACTGGCTCCATATCAGAATGTAACTGATGTTCTCTGGGAATATACTTTCAGGCCTGTAATGGGTCTCCCCCTGCAGTTTGAGTCACCACTTCTCATCAAGTCCCACTGTAGAGCATTTCTACTTAACTATCTGTTTTTTATATCCCACAAAAGTGTTGATATTCCACCTTCTGTTGTTTCTTCTTTTAGATTTCGACTGCTTATTGTTCATGTTTTTCTTTGTAGGTTTAGAGCATCTTCATTAATTATGGTTTTGATAGGAGTTAGAAAGAGAGTGCAAACAAGTATAGTTTTGGTCTGTTTAATTGGAAGTTTCATTGATCTTTCCACTATGATCAAATATCCTATAGAGAATCTGGGGCATGTCCTTAACTGTTCCAAGATTCTGGAGTTTAGCACTGATCCCAAGGATCCTGGCAGACATAAACAAATTTGAAAATGGACCCAAAAGTGCTGGAGCTGAAATATCTGTCATAATTCCAGTCTCTAAAGTCCCAAAAGACCTCTTGCAAGCAATGAGATGCTCTTAGGGTAAATTTATTCAAATGGGCAGTGACATTTTGTGCAGCTGAGAAATTTATAGTATCTAAGATTTCTCAGGGGCCCAAAGAAGTCTCTGTGCCCAAGTCACCATCTCACCCTCAGGAAGCAAGCCAACCCAAGCTATGTTGGGGGTGGCAGAGTAGGGAAGGCCAAAAGGATCCCCCAAACCCCCTGACTCTTTGATTTGATCTTGTCCTTAGAGCTTCGCAATTGAAATGTAGGCTGCACTCCCACTAGAAATATAAAAAGGATCCCGGTTCCATAGATTTCTCCAGTCACTTAGATCAAATATGGCCAGCAGTGTTTGCGTAACTTGAACAAACATGTGCACAGAACTCCTGAGACCTTTGCAGTTTGGGGCTCTGCAGCTGTGTCAATAACTCTCAAGGGTCATCCGACTCATAATCAGGAAGACGTTTATCTCACAGTGTCAGAAACACAGATTTCTACTCAACTGGCAGCATGACCGCACTATTGCTCCCTCCAGCCCTCACTGAGGCCTGTGTTCTGAGAGGCTGAGCGCGTTAGGCTGGGTTGTCTAAAGAAACAGCCAAAAAGTGACACTCATATATTTATAAGAAAAAACCTTTATAGAAAGAAGTAATTTTAGGAGAGGGGAACGTGGGCATTAGAAAAAGAGTACTGAAAAATGCAACTTCCTTCTTGTTCCTAAATGCTTCCTTCCCCTACCCCCGACACTGTCATGATCAGAATCCTACCTTGCAAATCTGGCTAGACCAGAGGATGTACACTGGTACAGATGGGAACTGGAAACACAGGGAAGCCAGGGCAGATGATCTGGGAGAGCATAGGGAGGGTGGGTTGGAAAGGGGGAACCGATTTCAAGGATCTACATGTGACTTCCTCCCTGAGAGACAGACAACAGAAAAGTGGGTGAAAGGAAACATGGGACAGAGCAAGATATGACAAAATAATAATTTATAAATTATCAAGGATTCATGAGGGAGGGGGCAGTGGGGATGGAGGGCAAAAATGAGGACCTGATGCCAGGGGCTTGGGTGGAGAGCAAATATTTTCAGAATGCTGAGGGCAACGAATGTACAAATGTGCTTTACATAACTGATGTATCCATGGATTATGACAAGAGTTGTATGAGCCCCTAATAAAATGATTTTTTTTAAAGAGCACTGAAAGACCTCTTCAGCATCTTCTGGAAAGGTTCACTAGGAGGGATATGCTGCTCTTCCTGTCAGTGAGAAATTCAACTTCAAGGCTGCGTAGACCCACGTTTCTTAAAGTGGGAGAGTAGCCGTGACTGCCCACAGACACTCTGTTAACACGATTCAGTGGCATAACCATTTCTGTGAGCCCTGATTGTCTCCAAAAGAGCCTATTTCTCCTGGCCCCTGAGGAGACCCAGGCAGCTAGACCTCTTACCTCACTGGTCTCTGGGGTCCCTGATGGATAGCAGCCTGCTGGGCAGCTTGGAACAGACATGGAATCAGTACCCGAGCTTCACTTTTCATTACTTTCCCGCTTCCTCCTTTCCTGCTTTGGTTTCTGGTGTCCTCCCCACCCCAACACATGCCTCACCATACGCATAATAACAGGGCAAAAACAGCATGAATCCCCACCCACAAGATGGTTTTATTTTTTTACTTTATTTTCTTTGGGTTTTGAACATTTGTTCTTTTACAATACTTTTATTATTGTTGTTTTTGATTTGTTGATCTTCCAATTCCTCTCCAAATGTCCTCTTCCAGTCTTTCCCATGCTACTGAGAATACACATCACCTTAGGCAAAAACACACAAGCCTATAAATTCCAGTTCACCCACCCAAACCAGGATTCCCCACCACCACCCCCGCTCTGAGTGCACAGACATGCCCACATTCATGGTGCCATAGCAACAGAGCTTCATCACCCACACCCAAGTCTTTAGTCTCTTTAGTCCCTCCTTTTCCCTACACATCCACTCATCATCTATTTCTGCCCTCTCTCTTTCCTTGTGAAATATATTTCCATGAAACTTACTAATTCTAATACTGCTTTTAAAATACATTTTCCCAATAGTTAAAAAATTGATGGATTATCAATACAGCCACTTATTATTACTATCATTATTTTTATCTTATAAAATAAGATAAAATCTCTCTTCCCCCACCAACATCTGACTTTCCCCTCTTAACCATCTTTCTCCCCCTTCCCCATTTCACCAGAGTATGTTTTCCAGCTCCTATTAGACAGTTCCTACATCACTAGACAGAGACATCTACCTCTACACAACCCATTAGTTCACACACCACTAATTGCTGTACCATGATGCCAAGGAAACCAGAGTCAACCACTTTGGTAATTATATAATCTGGTGTCAATTTGAGGATAAAGAGTGAAGGGGTGGAGTCTATTCTGCCAATTGAGTCATAGCCAATGAGGTCTCTGTGTAGGCATGGCCTTCTCCTGAGAATTCTAGGAACTCCTGGATTTCCTTTTTGGAGGCGGGAAACACTCTCTGCTCATTCCCTGTGAGACAGTTCTGAGGAGAAGCCGCATGAAGCTACCTTGAAGCAGTCAGCGTTTGGAGCCGAAGGAAGTATGTGGAGACCTCTGCCAGTGCTGAGATGCTTACAATGCCACTGGACCCACAAGACTTCCCACCCACTGGCCCGTGATTTTCCTGCATTCAGTATCATTGCATGTGTTTTATGAGTCTGAAGAGGACTTTATAGATTGGTATCAGACATATGGGCTAACATTGGACTTATGGACTTGATCTGGGCTGGGCTGATATGTTTTCTCAATATTCAATTGCCCTTATATAGAAATGTCTTTCTTTCTCTCTTTTTGATATTTTATTTTAGTGGGGGCTCTTACAGCTCTTATCACAATCCATACATATGTTCATTGTGTCAAACACATCTGTACATATGTTGTCATCATTTTTTGGAAAACATTTTATACTTGATCCTTGAGCTCCTCATTATTTATTTTTCCTCCCTCCCCCATGTTCCTTTGATAACTTATGAATTATTATCCCCCCCTGCCATGTCTTACACTGACCACTGTCTCCTTTCACCCACTTTTCTGCTGTCCATCCTTCTGGGAGGGCGGCCATACGTCGATTATTGTGATCAGTTGATGTCTATGAATTTGTTTTTCTTGTCTACCCAAACTAACACAACATATCATAATCAAACTCTCCAGTGTCAAGGAATTGGAGAGAATCTTGGGAGCAGAAAGAGAGAAAAGAACAATTCCTACAAAGGAAATATGATAAGGATAAGCTTGGCCATCTTAGGAGAAACTATACAGGCAAGAGAAAATGGCACGGCACACATACAGTTCTGAAAGAAAGGCAAAAAAACTGCCAACAAAGAATTCTCTATCCAGCAAAATTCCCTCTCAAATACAAGGGAGAAATAAAGGTATTTCCAGATAAGGAAAAACAAATGAATTCGCAAGAGCAACATTACAAAACATATTAACGGAAAAGAATCAGCAACAACAACAACAGACCAACTAGCCACATGGGTTTGTTGTCTTTTGTGCAGGTCTGTGAAGGCCTGAGTGCCTAGCACAGGGGCCAGGGGGAGCTTCCTTCCCAGCAGGACACAATAGTCTCCAGAATTATTCTCTGGAATGCTTTATCACCAGGGCCCTCTCTCTTGGCAAATGAACCTTCACACGTTGTCTCCGTTAGCCTGTACCACAGTGAGAACGGGCAGACAGCTCTCAGTCATTTCAGAGTACTGATCAGAAGAGCCAGAGGAGGAAAATAAGTAGAACCAAACATCCACCGAGTCATCTGGCTTCCCTGGAAAAAGTCTTAAGCCAAGTGGAAGCTCTCTAAATCCTTTATTCATGCTCCAATCTGGCTATGCGGGCATATGGTGAGGTCTGGCCTCCTGCTTCCTATATATAGTTACATTGGTCCACAGGACCACCTGTAAACCACCAAGAGCATCCTTTCCAGAGAGGGGCCCGCACCCCCCAGGCTGACCCTCACTGAGGTTAAATTCTGGGCATCTCCACTTTAAACCTTCTAAGACCTGTGTGTTAATCTCCCATCACTTCCTTTGGTCCAGGGAATTCCGTAACCCTGTTGTCATTGGGGTGGACCAGAAAGGCAACCGGAAATCAAAGCAGAAGATGAAAACTTCAAACAGGAACAAAGAGAATGAAAAAACAGACACCAGTGGGGAAGAAAAGAGAAACACAGAAACAGACAAGGAGGTAGAGGGGACCGAGACTCTTGAACAGAGATAAAATGGAGAGCAGGAGGGGTATGACAGAGACTGAAGCTCCAAGTGTAAGCAAAAGCACTGAGTAGCAGGCAGGCTGGAGAAAACTAGTTCACGTGGAAGGGCGTAGCAAGAAGGAACAACTGGCAACATTCAGCCGCTTTCACAGGGCTCTGGGACCCAGAGCCATTGGCACTGGGCACCTGATGGGCTGATGCAGTCGACTGCAACTTAGGGTTCTTAGACTCCTGGGCCTGCTGCTGGGCAGATTGCCCGGAAGGTCTCAAGATTTGCTCTCATTGCTTTCTTTTGTTTTTTATGTTTACTTGTGTTTCATTGACTAGGCAAAGACATTTCATTGAGCGGAAGATTTGCTCTCATTTCACAGAGACAGCACTATGGCTGAGGTACAGGCTGGCATCATGCCCATGTAAGTTAGCCCTAAGCTGGACTAGACCCAGAGACCCCAGAACCTGCCACAGCTTCAGTGGTTGGCACTCCCACTCCATAGATAACATCGTGGGTGAGGAACAGGAGGTGGCCTCGGCAAATGAGAATTCTCTGAGCTGAGGGAGGAGGCCCCATCAGTGGGCAGTGAGATCAGGACATTGCTTTGAGAGCTGGGGTTTAGCCTGGGTACCCTATCCACGCCCAGTTTGAAAAGGAAGGGCCCTCAAGCCATGAGCACTCAGTCAGAGGCACCTAGCAAGCCTTTTAGGAAAACCAGGGAGGAAGCATGTGAGGTTCCATTTTTCTGCAGGTGTTAGCACAATGGTTGCTTATCCAAGTCCTGCTCGACACTTGGACCCCTACGTGGGGGAAGGCCAACCCCCTCAACTAATCACAGGTTCCATAGATGCAATTGTATGGTTAAAATATATATAAAGATTATCATACAGTCATAGCATGAGAGATAGAGAAGAGATTGAAATAATGGAGTCAGACACATATCATGGTAGCATGCTCACCTCAGCCCCGCATGGTGGTCCATTTGGAGATGGGAGACCGGAGGGCAGGGGAGAAGGGGAGGAGGATGAGGACAAAGGGAAAGGGAACAGGGGAGCGAGGACTGAGGGAGAGAGGCTGGGGGAGTATAGAGAGGTCAAGGCGGATCTTTATTGCTAACCCAGGGGCTGGAGCATGCAAACCCCCTAATTACAGGTAAAGACATGTCATAGGAAGGTAATATAGCAATGAGGGGGATAATATAGGGATGTATACATAATAGGAAGGGGAGGGATTGGGGGCACACATGTGACAAGAAGGGCATATCCTAGATTCAGGGTGGCAGCCTAACTTTGGATGTCACTGAGCAGTAGGGTGTAAACCCCACCTACAGGGACCAGACTAAGGGTTCAAGCCTTTAGGGAGAAGTAGCCCATTGTCCTTAACAGCAAGGAGTGGGCCTTACTTGTGGTGGAACCAGACAGTAGTCTGGCAACTGACTGCCTTCAGGGAGGTAACTTGACAATCATTTACCATGAGCTGCAAGCAGTGTCCTAAATCTAACATATATTTGGGGGAGCCTACTTGGGAAAAATCTTTCTGTTTACCACACCCTAAAGTATCAGAGTGGTTTTCTCTAGGTACTCTGGCTTAGAGTCCAGGTTCTGAGAAGTTGGTCCACTCCCTCCTTGGGCAGTTTCTACTCTGGCAGTTGCATCCTCACGGCCTCAGGAGTCTGTTTGGATCTGACACTTGCCTGAGACTGTGCAGTCCTGGGATTACTGTCCTACCCCAACCTGGGCTTTTCTGCTGCAACGTTTCAGAAGGTGGCTGGCAATAAACTGGGACATGCCAAGTATCCCCAACCACAGGCATGGCTGCTGTATGATCTGGGGCAGGCAGCATACATGTGGGTGGCCTAGCATTGGCCTTCAGGACCTGAGCCCACGAACATCCACCCAGCTCTGTGGAGTTGATACCTGGACTGCAAGAAAAGGGAGAGTCAGCAAAACTGGACAGCTCAGCCTTGCTGAGAGGTAGCAAAAGCTGTCCCAGGAGGGCTCACTAGGCAATAAATGTAGAAAGGAGAGTCTGACAAAACAAACTAATGGTCTTTCAGTGTAGAATCAGACAGCTGGGACTCACAGTGGACTGCAGATCAATACTGGTGTGCTGATTTGCTGAAGAGGCTTTTATGAAGTTTAAGCAGAGTTCATTGTTAAATACTCTTATGTACAAAGGATGTGGGTGGCTGTATTAATTCTTTTTCTCTTACAGATCAATAATTGCATTGCTGATTTTCTTAAAAGGCTCAGGTCAATGAAGGGGGTGAGGGAAATGAGCCTCATCATCTCGGGCAGTGGTTCTCAACCTTCCTAGTGCTGTGACCCTTTAATACAGTTCCTCATGTTGTAGTGGCCCTCAACCATAAAATTATTTTCGTTGCTACTTCATAACTGTAATTTTGCTACTGTTATGAATCAGGAAATCCCTGTGAAAGGGTCATTTGAAACCGAAAGGGATCATGACTCAGGTTGCGAACCACTGATCGAGGGCATATAAATGCCAAAGTTGGGAGGGCTGTGTGCTAGACAGCACACAGTTGTTGGTCAAAGTATAGAACAAGTTGTGAGGTCCCTAAAGACAGTATGTTTAAGGACCTCCACAAATTTCCTAGCTTTTCTCTGAACTAAGTCCTGGCCTTCCTTTATGTGAAGTACTTTTATTCTGAGCTGAGCATACAAGCTAGGTTTCCCTGAATGTGTCTCTTCTTCCTATTATAAAGTACATCTCAGTGGCCTTCAAATTGGCACTTTCAGGACCTACTCAATATCCCCCGATATACTTAGCCTTCCCATGCTTGGAGTCCCCACCTTGCTGCCCTACCCAGAGGTTCAGGAGGGCAGGGCCCAGGGTAACCTGGGCCTGAGCAAGATAGAGGTCTAAAATGAAAGTAGAGAGTGGAGAGATCCCCTGAGCCAGCTTGCAGAGGGGCATACACACCTGCAGAGACAGGGGGGTGTACTCTTGTTTAGATACCATCTGTGGTAGTTATAGAATTTTATGTCCACTTGATAAATAATATAAGGGTGGAGTCTAGTCTGTCATCAGATCACAGCCGGGTGATGCCTCCTTGTGGATGTGACCTTATCATGCTGATTCTGGGAACTTACGCTCTTTCTTCCTGGAAGTAGGCCATTCTCTCTCTCTCTCTCTCTCTCTCTCTCTCTCTCTCTCTCTCTCTCTCTCTCTCTCTCTCTCTTCTTCACATGGAGACCTGTGCCAGTGCTGACATGCTTCCACCACCAAGGGATCCACAAGCCTCTTTACCCACCAGCTTGTGATCTTCCTGCATTCATCATCATTATGAGTGCCTACAGAAATCGGAAGAGGAATCTATGGACCAGTATCAGACATATGGGCTAATATTGGACTGATGGACTTGATCTGGACTGGATGGGGATGTTTTCTCAATATTCAATTGCTCTTTAATTTAAAGCTCACTCTTGAACACACATATGAGTGTCTCTGGATTTGTTTCTCTAGTCAGCCCAGCCTAACATACCACCTACCTCCAAGAGCAGTGCCTCTCCCCCTAAAGCTCCTTGAATTTTCCCTCAGGACATGAGTGTTATTGTTCCAGACACAAGCCCTTCTGTCCCCATGACTCCTCCTGCCTTAGCATGGGGAGAGGTTAGAGCAGGCATTCTACTGTCAGGTCACTCCCTCTTTTTCCTGGTGATGAAACTAATGCCCCATGGGGACATGCCTACCCAAGGTCACTCTGGTAAAGTGTCCAGGGCATACACTACTGATTTTAGCTCTATACGGCCAGAACTTCTTTTCTGCATGTACTCTTTGGTTCTCTCTTACCCATGCACTTGCAAGTAAGTCAAGATCAGTATCCTCAGTCTTAGTTATAGTCTCCACGGAACATTCATTACTATGGGTCTCCAGAACCAGTGCCAACTTGTCCTGCTGTCAGAGCAAAGAAGTTCATGATGTTAGGCACACCATAGTAAGTTACATTGGGATGGGTACCAACATGAGCGATACCAGGAAGGGCCCTATGTAACAGTGAGTTGTTGGAAAGGCGATGTATGAAGGATATTACGTGATTGTGCGAAGTCATTGAGGAATAAAATAGAAGAAGAGCAGAGTCTGGGGAAACTTGAGACATACAAGATAAAGGGAGGCAGAGGAGCCAGATCAGGTGAAGCTGGGTCTTTTAACAAAGAGTTTTTATTTTTTGTGCTGCTGACTGCCAATTACCCACAATCTTGCCTTCTAAAGTGTGTGACTTACACAACAACCCTTGGAGGTGTTGGGTAGGTCGGCTTGGAGATCCTAATCTTCCCACGGGAATAACGTTGTGGGCTGTGCCCACCTAAGCTGCTGAAAGAAGTTTCGACTGGGGATTCTGAGCATCGTATTGAGTCCACAATTCATTTAAAATAGTAATAATAATTTTTAAAGCAATATAGCTAGACTCATCAATTAACTTTTCTTGTCTGAATAGTTAAGGAATTTCCTCTTCTAGGCTGGGATTTAGATCATCCAGCCATGGGTGTGTAGGGAAGCCACATCTGAACTCAGGATGAAGAAAGCCTGCAATGGATTAATGTCTGCTATGAGCAGGGCAATGGCAGGTGATACTGGCATCCTCTATTTTCAGCCTCACAAAATGCAGAGTCCCTTGAGACCCAGTTTGAAGAATCTCTTGATGCAAAAAAAAAAAAAAATCCTGGCTGCATCAGAGCCTGGAGTCTCCATCTGACCCTGCACATGGATATAGGTGCACAATACCGGAGAAGTCATTCTGAATTTTATTTTACCTAATAGCTTGGTCAGGAAATGGAAGGGTGTATTACAGATCATTAGTGACTAAAGGAATTTGACAGCCTCTGCTCCACATTGGGAAATGGACAGTATGGATTAATAGGCTGACGTGTAGAGAGAAGAGAAATTGCCCTTTAGTAGTAGTGATAGGCAAGGGGCCCCTTTAGTAGTAGTGATAGGCAAGGGGCCCCTTTAGTAGTAGTGATAGGCAAGGGGCTCGCCTTTCATGTGATTGGTTTCTGGTGTGGGGGAGGAAGACTCAAGAAGCTTCCCAGGGTCCTGAGGGCAGGTGGCTGACGGCTCACAATATCCTGCCAGGTGACAGTCACCCTTCCCCAGACAAAAACATTAGAACATTCTGACAGATGTTTAGTTTCTAGGTACAGAAACCAAATTTGTACCTTACTTCCTAAGCAATGGCCCTCCGGGAATAATTGCAGAAGCTAGGGTCCCTATTACCTATCTTGTCCCCACAGCTAACCTTTGCAGAAGGTGTGTCATTCTTGGGTACCATGCCAATTTATGAAGAGATCAGGGGACAGAGGCAATGAGAAAGGAGTCATACCAGTTCATGTCATGTGTTGTTAGGAGCTATCAAGTTAGTTATGATTCATAATAACCCTATGTACAATAGAATGGAACATGTATGCCTATGTCTGAGTGTGTTTGGAGGGGCCAGTCACGGGTTTGATAGGCACAATTTTACAGTTGAAATTATATATATATATATAGATATATATATATATAAAATAAAGTCATAGAGAGCAGAAGAGAGATTGAAATAATAGAGTCACTGATTGTGATAAGAGTTGTATGAGCCCCTAATAAAATGTAAAAAAAGAAAAGAAAATGATTAGGGCCAAGAATGTACAGATGTGCTTTATACAATTGATGTATGTATATGCATGGATTGTGATAAGAGTTGTATGAGCCCCTAATAAAATGTTTTTTTAAAAAAAGAAATAATGGAGTCAGACACATTTCATGGTAGCATGCTCACCTCAGCCCTGCATTGTGGTCCTCATGGAGAGAGCTGGAGGGGAAGGAGGACAAGGGGATAGGGAGCAGGGGATTGAGGACAGGAGAGGAGAGGGGGAAATGAATAAGAGGCCAAGAGGGGAGCCCGAGAGAGAGCTCTTTATTGTTAACCCAGGCCAATATACCTTTGGAAGCAGTGAAAGCCCACTAATGACAGGTAAAGACATACATCACAGGAAGGGGTTGCACTATAGGTTATACAGCAATGAGAGGGGGACAGTCTAGGGGTATACACACAATAGGAAGGGGAGGGATTGGGGTTATGCATGTGACAAGGTGGGAAGATCCTAGACTCAGGATGGCAGCCTAACTTTGGATGTCACTGAGCAGGTTTGACCTGTTCTCTGTAAAATTGTTACACAGGATATGACTCAAGGGTTCTTTTCCTACTGGGCCTCACATTGGGCACCATTTGTGGGTGAAGCCAGCCCCTCACACTACCGTGGGTTCAGTAAACATAATTGTATGGTTAAAATATATAAAGGTCATAGTAAAGTAATAGCGAATGAGAGAGATAGAAGAGAAGGTAAAATAAAGAAGTCAGACACATTTCATAGTAGCATGCTCACCTCCTGGACGGCCATGATCTCACCAGTTAGGTCTTTGCACAGCATGGGCAGAGAGAGCAGGAGATAGAGAGATTTATTTCTAACCAATGCTTATATATCTTTTGGGGCATGCAAGCCCCCTGATAACAGATAAAGACATATATCCCAGGAAGGGGTTGTACTATCGGTAATACAGTAATGGGAGGGGGACGATCTAAGGGTGTACGTCCTATAGAAAGAGGAGGGATTGGGGGTACACATATGACAAGATGAGCAGATCCTAGATTCAGGAAGGCAACCTAACTTTGGATGTCACTGAGCAGGTTTGACCACTTCTCCATGGAAACAATTACTATCCTTATCGGTAGGGTGTGAGCCCCACCTGCAGTGGACCAGCCAGTAATCTGATGGCTGACTGCCTTCAGGGAGAATATCTCTAAGCATCTGACTTCCCACCATGTGCTGGCAAACAGCCTCTAAGGTTTGGCCTATCTTTGGGGGAGACAAAGTTGGGGAAAAGTCTTTTTATATAACACATTCAAGATAGATCTTGATATGACCTCTTTGACAACGAATGCAATGCCATTCCTCTTGATTGTATCATGCCTGAAATAGTAAACCATATGATCTTCTGATTCAAAGTGACCAATACTAGCCCATTTTAGCTCACTAACACCAAGATATCGATCTTAATGCATTCAATTTCACTTTTCAAAACTCCTAACTGTCCTAGATTCATACTTTGGGTATTGCAAGTTCTGAATACGCATAGATTTTTGTACTGGCTTCTTCTCATCTTGAGTTGTGCTTCATAAGCAAATGATGGCCCGGAAGGTGTTACTCCTACAGGTTTCATTCCATTCACTCCTTGGTCATATTTTAAGTGCCTTCTGTCCTGCAGTGTTCAACTGCTGGCAAAATCTCTGACAATGTTCTGCTTCTGTTCATTGGGACTTCAATATCTGACAATTTTTGATGCTATGCATAAGGTTTTCGGTGGTTAATTCCTTTTAAGTGGACAGCTGGTTCCTCCTTCACAGTTTGATCTTAATCTGGAAGCTCCGCTGAAACCTGTTTCCATTGGATAACCCTACTGGCATTTGAAATACCAGTGAGATAGCTTCTAGCATCACAGCAACACACAAATCACCACAGTACAACAAACAGAGACAAGTGGGGCAGCTCACGTCACATGTACGTCCATTTTAAACCTCATCTTTGCTGGCCTTCTGCTTACCACTCTTTCATTCCCCAATCCCTCTCAGTTGATGGTAGTCAGAGCCTCGTGTCTTAGCCTACCAGTTCTAGTATCTTTCTGGATATCACTTTCTTCCATTCCTTATACCTGGCCTAAGAGCCAATCCTGTCACCCATACTGTACAGGTAGGCATACGAAGGAGAGGACCTCTTCTCACTCTTCTGCCTTTCCTCTTCCAGTCCCATAATCTCTTTTTTCAGGACTGACCTAAGAGAATATGATTCTCCTCGAACCAGAATCAGATGAAGCTTTTCTTGTTTACACCCTGCATTGATTTCTGCCTCTGGGATACCATGTGACTTGCCCCACCACCTGTTGGGCCACATCCTGTTTACCATTTGCTTAGGCCACACTGGTCTATCACTATTACTCTGATGGGTCAGACAACTCTCAATCAGGGGCTAAGCACTTGGGCACCCCTGTCGGAAACACTCTTCTCCAGATTTGCCGGTTCCCTGTCCTCAGGTTCTACTAAGATGCCACTTTCCGGAAGTCAGTCCCTTCCCACAGCCCCACTTGCTTCCTGCTTAGGAACTTTAGCTCCTTGAAGCAAAGCCTCATCTGGGTTTGCTTAGAACATGGCCTGGAATCTTATGGGACTTTGCTTGATGTTTGCCGAATGAGTAAACGGAAGGAGTAACTCCCGAAAGTTATGGCAGGCAAAGCGCCAGAGGTGGGCCTGAGGGTCCAGAGTCAGACTGTGGGTCCCTTCCCACTCTCTTCTGACCAGGAGAGGGCCTATGCCTAGTAATGGAGCAGATGTGGGTATAGATTCAGGGTGAAGGTACAAAGGGTTCAGACAGGAGCCCCATAAGAAATGTTGAGTGGGTGTGACCTCAGCTGGTCCCGGGGTAGTCGTGGGGCAGGGCTTTACTCAAACAGAGCAGCATACACAGAGACAAGGAGCTTGCACCAGTTACGGTCAGGCTATATCAGGGGCAAAGCATTGCGGAGTTTTGCTGTCTCCTGAAGGTTTTAGAAACACACTGAAAAATCCTCATGGGGGAAGGATGCCGGCATGACCACTCTTGCATTTAGAGTGTCAAACCTGGCAGTAGTAAATCAGCGCGGTGGCAGTTGCAAGACAGCAGTGAGGAGCAGGCTGTGGAAGACAGAGTCAGCGAAAAGGAAGCAGAAAGAAGCGTGAGAATGATATTCCCCACCGATGGTCTGCGTAGCTGTTGGTTGGTCATTTTATTTTGCTTAACCTCAATTTTCCGAACTGACATTGGCCTCAAGGCCAGGCTGAGCATAGGTGAGGTAGGTCTACAGAGAACCTACTCAGGACCCAGGGCCCATCAAGCCTTGAGGGCACAGGCACCTGAGAGTCCGTGCCCTACTCCTTCACCCCATGTTCTCCACCAGCACACGAATGAGTCAGTGAGGGCATGGCTTGATGATGTAATGAGACATTTATCTAAAAACACCCTGTGCTTGGCTTAAACCCATCCTTAGTATACAAGCACTCTGGATCCATTAGTTTCCAGTTACAATTGTTCCTCAAGTAAAATTACTTCATACGATTATCCTTTAAAGATACAGGCTCCAAGACATGGGCAAGAGAGCTTGGGAGGTCCCCAGCCAAATCAAGTCAAGGACTTGGTTTGTAGGACCTGGGTCACTAGCATCCACAGGTCACATGCCAACTGTGCCACCCCTGTAAGTACTGAAACCTTAAACCATGGAAAGCTGGTACCTACCTAGATATGCATGTGTGGTTGCTACACACCAACCTCTGTCCTCAATATTGAAATTAATTCCCTCATTTAATGCTCACAACACCTGTCCAAGTGGGTGTCATTTTACAAATGAGGAAACTAAGGGAGGCACAGAGTGGGTGAAGTGTGTATTTGGGTATATTAGCATGTGGAGGTCCCACATGCTGGGTGTAGTGGTTTATGAGATAGCCCAGAATCTGGAAGAACCAGTGTTGGGGACAGCAAAAGGAATGAACCATCCCAAGTGCACAGATCACCCCCATTCAGTTACAGGGACAGAGGGACGTGAGAGGCAGCTACACAAGGATACAATAGGGAAACGGATCTTAAATTAGAGGAAAGGAGAGTGCAAAGACCCGAGAGGAGGAAGCAGAAGTAGAAGGTAGCCATGGAGGCAGTAATACAATGGGAGAAGAGGTGAGACCGGAGTTTAGTATGGCTAGATAGAAGGCTACAGCAAAATGGATGGGGTTAGATCTGGCTGCAGCTCCCAACCATTGGTGAATTCAAGCAAGAAATCCATGGGTTCAAGGCTCACTTCAGGTGATCCTGCTTGGGATATAATGTGGTAGGGAGACCCTGGGAGGGTATGAGATGTGCTTGAAAGAGACTGAATTTCAGACAAGTGGCAATTGAGGCAATGGACAGAGTGCAGACAAAAGATGTTCTGGTGTCCTGGGGATAAGACAATAAGATGCCCTTGGAAGGAAATGGAGATGAGGGTATGGGTTGGGAATATAGAGGGATAGTCAACCGAGTAGTAGGCATGAATCAGTTCAAGAGCAGGTTTGAGATTCATACTCCAATTTTGGCTTCTAGAACACAGCACTGTGGGCACCGCAGGATGCTTAGAATATGTAGTTTGAATGTAAAAGGGGCGGAAAATAAGCATCAGAGACTTGGCCCAGATGACATTGGGTACATAGGGATTGGATGAGATAACAGAGTGGACAGAAGAAGGGTGAGGATAGGCTTGTGTGATGGTCCACCTTATGGAGCAGAGAAAGAACTCCTAGGACCTGGGAGAAATTGATAGTGTGGTAGTTACATAATCAGGTGTCGATTTGGGACTTGAGAGGATTAAGAGAAAGGGGTGGAGTCTAGTCTGTCAATCAGATCATAGCTAATGAGGCCTCTGTGTGGGCATGGCTTTCTCCTGAGAATTCTTGGAAATCTGGTTTTTCCTCCCTGGAGGCGGGAGAGACTCCCTGCTCACTTCCTGTGAGACATTCCTGAGGAGAAGTCACATGAGCTTTCCTGATGCAGCCCAGGGTGCTGGAGAAGCCACGTGGAGACCCCTGTCAGTGTGGAGATGCTTACAATGCCACTGGATCCAAAGACTTTCTACTCACTGGCCTGTGATCACTCTGCATTTGGCATCATTGCATGTGATTCTTGAGTCTGAAGAGGACTTTATAGACTGGTATCAGACACATGGGCTGATATCTGATTTATTGGCTTGGACTGGACTGGGTTGGGGTGCTTTCTTCATGTGTAATTATCCTTTATAAAAAACTCTCTTATACACGTATGTGTGTCTATGAATTTATTTCTCTAGTATACCTGGACTCACACAGGTAGCAAGCATGAGATCTGCGCGAATGCTGCCACCAGACCTTCACTGGGCTCCTCCTACAGCCATGCAGTTCTTCCCATATCACCATTGCCTCCTCTGAGACCAGAAAATATACGATGAACCTTTTCCTTTCTCTACTTTCAGATCATTTAGCAAATAGAGACACTTGCTGAGCATTCACTAGACTACATTGAATGAAGCCGGACATTTTCTTAGTTGGCTTCTGCTCAGGGGTGGGCTTGATTCCAGTGTCTGGGCCAATAGCATAGATGTGCTATTCGTGGGGCCAGCATGCATACCAACTAAGATCACAGTCCTACCTGTTTTATGGTCCTTCCACACCTGTGCACACAGCATGATGAACTGACCTGCTGCTGTTTAACAGACAACAGACCCTCCCTCTTCATGGCAACAGGTCCCATTATTCCTTAGGATTTTGAACTGAGGCAGAAACCACATTGTCAGTTCTAGTTTGCCACTGTGTTGGGTACACGGTAGTCCTGGCACCAGGCCTTGGACTAAGGTGACCCCAGTGGCCTTTCCAAGCAGAGAGCAGATGTCAGAGAAGACCACCTGTCAGTGGAGCAGGAGTCCAGAGAAGACCACCTAGAAAACAGAGCAGCTGGTACTGGGAGGCCGTACCATGATCCTGTAGGGGTAGAGTCTTTGTTCCATGCCACACATGGAGCTGTGCACAAACCCACAGAGCCTCTGATACCAAGAGGAAGTATGGCCCCTGTCTCCTGCTTTTCCCTATTATGTTTCCCCCCCTACGTTTCCCACTTCACCTTGGTTACGACGTGTGCCCTCTGCAGGTGTGCATGAACTCTCCCAGCTCTACATCTGACTTGGTAAGAATGGGGATCTTGGTCAGACACCCTTACAGCCCAATGGAGTGAGGGGCCTCTCTTACCCTGAACATGCATACCTTCCAGGCTTTGGGCCAGAGGGGAGGTTTTGGTCAGTCTTCACAGTAGCCCTGAGAAAAAGATGCTGTTATTCCATTTCACGAGTAAGAACGTCAAGGCTTAGAATCTTCTGGGCCTTTTCAGTAAGGCCTTTCTCTTTCCATTCCCACAAGGGACTGACCTCCACTAGATGAAGTTGCCCCACTGGAATGCTGAGCCAGCACGGGCCTTTGGACTACCCAGAGCAGATGTGGTTTCCAGCTCCACTGAGCCCAGGCCTTTGAAAGAGAGCTGCAGCAAGTGTAGCTCCGTGAGTCTGTTCCTTTTCATAACAGCACTTCGACTTCCTGGTAAACTTAGGCCAGGCGCTGGCATCCCTTCATCTGGCCATAACCATCCCTGCCTGGGGAGGGGAAGGGAGGAGTGGACTCAGCACACTGTATTTTTATCTGAAGCTGATGTTTCCCTTCTGCGTGTCTGCTGCTTATGGGCAGGCAATCCCTGCCCCAGCATGTTTATTATTTTTATTTTAAAATTTTTCCCACTCAAAAAAATTTTTATTGGGGCTCTTACAGCTCTTATAACATTCCATACAAAAATCGTATCAAGCATATTTGCCATCCTCATGTTTAAACATGAGCTGTGCTGCTGGCCCTCATTCTTCATTCGTGACTATATGATCCAGTCCAGATGACACTGGCAAGTGATATCCTTAGCCAAAGTCCTTTGGAAACCTGAAAGTGCAGCCACGCGGAGGCCAGGGACTCCCCAAGTCACAGGAGATGATTAGCAAAGATACAAGCGGGAGCTTCTTTGTAAAGGGCCCCTGGGGACTCACCGGGAGGCCTGGTTTCTAATCTCCTAGCTCTGTCCCCTGGAGGCAGATGCCCTCATCACTCTTCATGTCCTCTTTCATACTGTGCTTCTCACAGTGCAGCCATTATGTCCATTAGTTGTCATAGAAACCAAGACAGGGGTTAATTCATTTTCTAGAAGGGGCCCTGTGCATATTATGGCATTATACCAACTTATTGCCAATCTTTTTAATTAAAACAGTTTGCTTTCAGCTCTGCTAATGGCAGAGATCAGTAAACAGGAGAGATTGAGTTACTGATAGTGGATCTCTCCTGTCTTTTAAAAAGCTTAATTACTGTTGGGACCATATTGAGGTGAGTGAGGGGCTGCTAACAAGCAGGAGGGCTGCTAACAACCACAAGGAATAATCCTATAAGGGAATCAAAGGAAGCCCAAAGCAATGAAATGGCACACATTAAAACTTCGGGGGGAAAAGAACACAAAACAATAGTAATATACTGTGTTAAATGTTTATATAATTAAAATAATTAGATTATCCATTTCACATTATGCTTGTGTACATATTTGAATTAATAAGTCAGCATTTTAAAAAGATTTTCTGATCAGAGTCTTCTTGACAAAGCAAAAGAACTTAGAGAGACATGGTAATCTTTTGGTTATCACCTACTATATCTTAAATGTATCATAAAAAGAAATGCTCTTAAAATCATAGTGAGGTGATGTGTTAGGCTTTGTGTCAACTTGGTTCAGCTAGGTTCTCAGCAGTTTGGCAGTAACCCCCCGTGATTTAAGCTAAAATAATGTAATGGACTCCATGATGGGGGTTACTATAATGCAGTCAACTTTGTGACTAGTCAGCCGTTGTGGTGGAGTGCAGCCTGGTGTTAAACTGGGCTCTCTAGAGAAGCAAAACCAGTGACACTTGCATATGTTTGCAATAGAAAGATATTTATATCAATAAATGGCTCACACACTTGAAGAAGTAGGTAAGTCAAGGCCAGTTCAAGTCAGGCATCTCCTGACTTGTGGAAGCTGATGAACAGGATGGAGATAACGAAGCAGAGACAGCAGGGGGCACAGTCTGGTAATACAGAGGTAAATGAATCCAAAGTCAGCAGAACGAATCCACCATTGGTGGTTCTGCTCCTCTAAGGGCAGGCAACTTCACCGGAAATTGAGGAACCAGAAACTAGATCCAGCTCCAGCACAACGCCAAACACCAAAGAGGATTCCACTCTGTTCAATATACCCTATACAAAATGCCACATCCCCAAGGTGTCACTGGGCTTCAACTCAATGGGCTGGACTCCATACCTACCCTTACCCAGGAGTGTCTAGTTAACATGATCCCTAACCATCACAGACCACCCCTGGGTAACTTTACATCTGTAGAAATGTACTCTTTAACCTTTCATAATCACCAAAAATAAAAATTACACTTGCACCTAACATGATACAACTAACATGTGTACAACTGAAAATGCACTAATCCTATTTTCACTTTATCTTTTATAAGTGATCAAACAAAAGGAATTGCTCCTAACAACTACAGCCCTTGTTTCTGCTGCTGGTCACGTGGTCATAGCTGGTCTTTAGAACGACTAGTGTGGTGATTACACATTGTTCAGTGATCCGAGTGGTCAATAGTTTGAAACCACAAGCAGCTCCAAGGGAGAGAGACTTGGCTTTCTACTCCCAGAAACAGTTACCATTTTGGATACAAACAGGGGGATGACAATGAGACAGCATCGACTCAATGGCAGTGAATGAGTTTTTCTTCCACAATGTATTTCTTATTTCCCTTGCATCAACAAGTACCTCATTTGGTGGGGTGATGCAAACCTTATTCATGAAGAATCTGGGCTAATAGTAGTCATGTTAGAATTGGGGTGTTGTACTTTACCTTACAGGACATGGTCATATTAAGAGAGAACCTGAGGAATCTCCTGGATTCCGGACATAATCTTCTTTACTTCTATTATTTAATGTACTCTAAAGTTCTCTTTGGTAATCAGAATCAATAACACCACTCACTATATTAAAAATATCCCTTGCCTATTCATCCAAAGGGTGATAACTCCAAAATGGCCAAGAGGCATTCTTAAATTCCAGTTCAATTGAATCAGTGCTGTATTTCCAGATGGGAGTATCCCTCACTTTGGAACTAAGACCTCCAGAACTGAAGAGCAGAAGGTTGCAGGGACCAGAAGTAAAAATGTAGTGACTGGGTCATTAGGAGTAATAGTGAGTGGTACCACTCCTATTTCCACCCCTTGGTTTCTGGACTTGTGAATCCTAGGTACAGGATAAATAGCATCATATATTGCACACTGGTTTAAAGCATATACAGCCTCCTGGAGAACATTCCTCCAACCTTGCAAGGTGTTGCCAACAAGTTCATGCTGTAATTGTGTCATTGTATCAAGCCAGCTGCTTCAGGATGATGGGGAATACAAGACCAGCAGATTCCATGATCATGAGCCTATTGCCACACTGTATTTGCTGTGAAATGAGTCCATTAACCTGAGGCTATTCTGTGAAGGATACCAGGTCAGTGGGTGAGAAAGACAGAAGTATTGCATGAAGGGAAAGCAAATCCATATCCAGAGTAAGTATCTGTTCTAATCATAGCAAAACACTGTCCTTTCCATGAAGGAAATTGTCTTATGCAATCAAGCTGCCACCAGATTGCTGGTGGATCTCCCCTTGAGGAATGGTCCCATATTTTAGACTCAATGGTTGGTTTCTGCTGCTGGTAGATTGGGCACTCCATAGTGGCAGCAGCCAAGTCATCCTTGGTAAGTGGAAGTTCAGGTACTTTGTGGACTCATATAAACTCAGACTTTTCCAAGCTTATGTTCCTTGCACCATTGTCCCACACCCTTAATAACTGTTCCCACACATATTCTCCGGGGTTATTTCTGTAAATATTAAAAAATTCTAGCAAGACAAAATAAAATATTATATTGAAATATGCAAGCATCAAGAGTTAGAAAACCAAAAGGGAAGAACATATTCAGCATATCTTAAACTGAAAGAGCTAAAGAAAAAAATCAAGCTTCAAGTTGCAATATTGAAAATTCTATGGACAAAATATTGAAAGATGCAGAAAGTATCATAAGAAGATGAAAACAATACAGTCACTGTCCCCAAAAGAACTAGACGACATTCACCCACTTTGAGAGGCAGCGTATGAGCCAGAACCAATGATGCTGAAGGGAGAAGTTCAAGCTGTACTGAGAGCACCCACCAAAAACAAAGCTTCAGAAATTGATGGACTACTAATTGAAATGTTTCAACAGGCTGATGAAGCACTTACTTATTTACTCCAAGAAATTTGGAAGACAGATACTTGACCAATTCAGTGGGAGAGATCTATATTTGTGTCCATTCTAAAGGAAGGTGACTCAAGAGAATGCTCAAACTATTGAACAATGTAATTGATACTACATGCAAGAATGCTCCCCCTGAAGATCATCCAACCATGGTTGCCACAGTGTGTTGACAGGGAACTGCCAAAAAAGTCAGAATGAATTCAAAATAGAACTTGAAACAAGGGCTGTCATTGCTGTCAGATAGCTCTTGGCTGAAAGCAGAGAATACCAGCAAGATGTTAGCTCGTAGGGTGTTCGGGGTTTTCATTGACAGTGCAAATGCATTCAACTATGTGGACAATAAAAAAACACAGAGAGCCTTGAGAAAAATAAGAATTACAGAACACTACATTGTGCTCCTATGGAACCTATACATGGACCAAGAGGCAGTTCTGTGAACAAAACAAAAGAACATGGTTTAAAATGTACAACAGGCTGAATTCTCATTTTGGCACTTCTCTGCTTGCCAATCTTTGAATCTGAACAAAACTCTTCTTTTATATTACAAAATTGTTTTTTTTCATCAGCCAAGAATTAAGTTTAGACAATGTCACACATTTACAAAGGCAAGCATTGTCACTTTTCTGCAGTGGCAACACTGAGATAACACAACACATGTGGATACGTATTTTCTAGCCTTTATTTCCATAGAACAGTAAAATTATTTGAAACATTTATTCATACATTGAATTCATTTGTCATATGATTGAAGTTATTGTCTTTAATTTTGCTTAGTAATGTGTGTGAGCCTGGGTAGACTAGAGGAACAAATCCAAAGACACTCATATAGGTGAGAGAGAATTTTATATTAAGAAGTAATTATGCATCAATAATATACCCCAGCCCCATCTAGATCAAGTCCATAAGTCTGATATTAGCTCATATATCCTATACCAGTCTATAAATTCCTCTCCAGACTCACACAATGCAGGAAAATCCCAGGCCAGTGGGTAGAAATTCTTGTGGGTCCAGTGGCCGTAGAAGCATCTCAGCGCTGGCAGAGGCATGGCTCCTCCAGCTCCAGAGGTCTGGCTCCATCAGCATAGCTCTAGGTGGCTTGTCAACAGGAATGTGTAGTAGACAGTGTGTGCGTCCTGCCTCCTGGAGGAAGACAGGAGTTCCCAGAATCCTCGGGAGAAGGCCTTGCCCACACAGACACCTCATTGGCTCTGACCTGATTGACAGGCTGGATTCCTACCCTTCATTCAAATTGACAGTTGTTTACATAACTGCCACATACATGGCAAAGCAAATGAGCAAACAAACCAGACTTAGTTCTTTAATTAGTTGCTAAACATAGATTTTTAAATATCACAGCGACGACAAAATTGGTACATTTTGCCATAATACCGCTGCTAATGAGAACTGATGTGAACATTGAAAAAGATTTACATGTAACAGGGGTCATTTGCCGTGTGGACAAACACTTCTGGTTTATTCAGAGCCGACATCCTTATCGGGTTCCAGAGGGTCCCTTGGCAGATCTTGCTGATTTCTTATTAAACAGTTGAAATACAAACATTATTTAACTTATAAGGCTTACCTATAGCAAAACAGACACAAACATGAGGTAAATATTATGGCAAAATTACGGTGCTTGGAAAGGCTAAAAGTCAAAATATATTTCTGGTAAAGCTTTCCTTCCACACATATTTAAGAGGTAAGAATATTAAGTGCTGGAAGGTCACAAAATTTAGCAAATGTATCTTCTTGTCATTCATGAGATCAATGGCAGGATGCTCTCCTTCAACATGTGTGACACTGTCCAGTGGCTAGGTTCTTCTTCATCTCAGCACATTGTTCTTTAAGCCTTTGCATGACTTTTCCATGTTCTTCATCCATGTCTGTCTGCTTCTTACATTGATCTCTCATTAAATCTTCTCACTGGGTTACACACTGCTTTTCACTAGTTACTTTATACTCAGCATGAATATGTCTGGAGGACCTGGTTTAAGTTGTCTTGCATAATCTCTATACATTTGGGAAGAGTATATTCATTTGTTTCATGGAGCATATTCTTGAAATTTTCAAGAACTCTCATTTCCAGAAGGCCTCTCTTTTCCCTTGATAATGAGGTGTGCTTGTTAGCCTTCAATCCCCAATGAATCCCTCTTCCTGGCTCCGCCTCACAGTCTACCAGAATCTCTGTCCCTCCAACACTCATCCCAGCCGGCTTCACCCTTGCAAAATTGTTTCATTTTTACCAGTTACTTAGTTCAGAAGTGGAAGCAAACAAGCAGTCTGTGGTCTAAAAGCCTTTGTCAGACAAGGTGAAAGCTCCAACAATTTTAGACTGCCAATCTTTGCAAGGAGCCTTGGGGATCATTTTGTGACCGCTCTCAGATCTGAACCTCAGGTCTCCTCCATTTATTCCGATTTTGGTTTGTGTCCCCAGACATTGGCATTTCAATTTTCCATGACCATAGAATATCCTGCTTCGTGTGTAGACTTATGGGATATATATATATTTACACACACACATATATGGTTTTCATGCTTTTAAAATTTTTAATAAATCATTTTATTGAGGGCTCTTAAAGATCTTATAACAAAACATATAGCAATTGTATACCCCTATAAATGTCTTTTGCCTCCTAGTTCTTTCCTCTATTTTCTTATAATTTCCTCCTGCCCCACTATCATGTTCAACCTTCATTCAGATCTCTGTAATTCCTCTCGGCTACATTGCACTTAATCAAGCCCCATCAGGCATTCTATTCCCTCCAGGTCATTGATTTTAGATCTCTTGTTGTTCCCTTGTCCCTAGGTTTGTTGGCTCACTTCTTTTCTTCCATTTCCTCCTCTCCTCGTTCTCCCCGGAACCATCAGTCACATTGTTTTCTTCTCAGGATTGTTTATTTCAACTATCTTACATAGATAGACATGAAAAAAGAAAAACAAGAAAGAAAAGAAATAGCCTGTGTGTGTGGGGGGGAAGGGAGAAATAGCCTATGAATAGTTCCAGGTGTGTCTGCTGACCTTTATGAATGTTTTCCATTCGGGTCTGATGCAGTGCCAAGATATGCCCCCTGAGGCCGAAGTCTATTTTCAGAATTCCTCGGGTACTTTGTTGCTTTGCTCCCCTTGCTGTTCTGTTGCGCTCCCTTCGTGTTATACCCTGGTGGGGTGGGGTACAAACTCTGGATTGCCCAGACAAAATATAGTTTGTCTGACTAGTGACTTCTTCTGGGTGTATTTGAATGGACAAAGTTTGTATACTTGAGATCTACATTAGAGAACTATAGAAATAAATAAAATTTTGGGATTCTAATTGATTCATTATTAGAAGCAACTAAAATTATACCTAACGTATATACGCGAATATAAGCCAACCTGAGTATAAGCCGAGGTACCTAATTCTGATCTGGGAAACCAGAAAAAAGGATTGACTCGAGTATAAGCCTAGGGTGGAAAATGGTGAGTTTCAATAATTTAAAAAATGAAAATAAAATTACTAAAAATTGAGACATCAGTGGGGTAATGTATTTAAATATTTATTTTAAACTAAAAACATAAATAAAAGGACAACAAGTCATTTAACATTAGTAAACCAGCACAGTAAGTGGAAAATAGGTTAAACAAAAACAATAAGGTATCAACAATGATACCTCAAGAGTACTATTCCCTGAGCTCAATCAGAAACCAAGCTAAAATGGAAAGAGTTAAAATCCTTCAAAACTGGATTCCTCATCATCATCAGTACCCCAATGCAGAGCTTCAGTTGGTGTGAGGTCATCATAGACGCTGTCCTCACTGAGATCGCCGTCATCGCCATCACTGCTGTCATTTTCATACAAAGCGCAGTCTTCACTGCCATCCATAGCATTACTAATACTACATTTCTGGAAGGCACGTTGCACCATGTCTTCTGCAATGTCTTCCCATAAATCTCGAACTCACTTTGCTATTAACTCTTTATCAGGCTTCATGAGATTTCCTCCTTTTGTTAGTCGGGCTTGACCAGATGACATCCAATCATGCCACATCCTTCACATACGGTCTTTAAAAGGCTTATTCAAAGATACACGTCATAGGATGGCTCTGATTGGTTAGATGTGAGTAAACATTCGAAGCCCTGCACTGTCAGTGGGGCTTTGAATGAACAGCGGAGAAACGGCAATCACCCTTGGGATAATGGGCACTCGTCCTGTTACCTCGGGGGGTGGGGAGTGGGAGGAGGGCGCCCAGTGAGACGTTGCACCTTGCTGAGGTACCACTGACATGTGTATAAGCTGAGCCCGTTTTTCAGCACATTTTTTGTGCTGAAAAACTCGGCTTATACATGAGTATATACAGTAAATTTCTAAATTCGCTTTTTCCAAGGCACAGTACCCAAATTAAGGAAGATTCACAATACTCTCATTACACACAAGATAATCCATGTCATTCCTTTATATCCTTCTGTTCCTCCCCCATCTCTTTCCTTTCCTACCATATCCTTGAAAGGATACTGCTCTGTCTGAAATGTTTGGAAGCAATGATCTTACTCTTGACCATAAGCCTCCATTGGTGCTCAGGTGACCTTTAAGGTCAAGCAAGTGGAGAGGCAAGAGAACAAACCCCAGTAATTACTTTCTCTCTCTGATCTAAACTCAAATTAAAAGCAATAGCAAAGGAGTTTCCATAACCCATGCAAGGCCTACAAATTTCAAAGAAGAAATCTGTGTTTTAATTGAGGTTCTCCAGCCTGGTTTGGCTTGTATTAATCAGTTAATCCATATGTTAATTGGATACAGAGAGGCACAAAATAAACCTTTTATGTCAATTAGAGACTTTGACAATGGAAAAGAGCACCCACTCTTGTCTTCTCTATTCCCAACCTCCACAGAGATGGGAAGCATACATAATGCACAACCAATTGAAGTTCAAATCAACTCAGTAAATCTACTTACCAGGATTTCTCAATAAATTCTCAGCCAAGATGAAATTAAGGGTGAACTCTTATAGTTGGAAAATTAATTAGAAAAAGATTAATACTACCTTGAAGTACCATGTAATATCCAAATTTATCTTGTTAAAAAGTCTAATGGCAAGAAAAGGAAATTTGTTCAAGACCATAATTTTATCAATTACCTGGTGATTCACCAATTTCTAGTAGTTCCAAGTGTTCACCTTTTGTTGTCCCAACTTCCTCCCAAGACTAAGACCTTTACTATAGTGGGCCTATCTAGAGTACATTCTTAGTATTCCAGTTTACCCTGATCATAAATATTTATTTGCCTTCAATTTGGACTGATACACAGAGTCTGAAGAGCAGCGGTTCTCAACCTGTGGGTCGCAACTCCTTTGGGGGTTCAATGACCCTTTTACAGGGATCCCCGATTCCTAACAGTAGCAAAATGACAGTGATGAAGTATCAACGAAAATAATTTTATGGTTGGGGCGTCACCACTACATGAGGAACTGGATTAAAGGGTTGCAGCATTAGGAAGGTTGAGAACCACTTCTGTAGAGGGTTATGCATTTGGCTGCTAGTCACAAGGTCAGCAGTTTGAAACTACCAGTGCTCTGTCAGAGAAAGGTGAGACTTCCTTCTCCTGTAAAGGAGTTACAGTTTCAGAAAGCCAAGGGGGCAGTTCCACTCTGTCCTCACGGGTTGCTTTGAGCTAAAATTGACTTGATGGCAGTGAGTTCGTTTCTTTTGGGTTTCAGACTGATGCCAATAAAGCTGAATTGTCATCTCTCAGACCTTTACCGACATGCCCTCAGAGTTCTTTTTTCGTTCATTTAACAAGTAAAATCATTTTATTATTTTGGAGATAACGTACATCAACTACAATGCATCAGTTGGGGAATTTGCTGTTCCTATCTATATTCTGGAAGAGTTTGTGCAGGATCCGGGTCAGCTATTCTCATGATGTTTGGTAGAATTCTTCTGTGAAGCCATCTGGACCTGGGCATTTTTCAGTTGGGTGTTTCTTGATTACTTTGTCTATTCTTTTGCTATGGGTCTGTTCAAGTTTTTAATGTCCATATGCATTAATTTGGGAAGATGGTGTTTTTCTAGATATTTGTCTCCATGTCATCAGCTTATCAAATTTGTTGGAATACAGTCTTTCATAATACTGCATTATTAATCTTTTCATTTTATTTGGATCTCTATTGTGACTTCACCTGTTTCATCCCTATTTTTGATATTTTCATCCGTTCTTTCTTTTCCTTTGTTAACTTTGTCGATTTTATTTAGACTTTCCAAGAACCAACTTCTTGCTTCGATGAATTTTTCCATTGCTTTTCTCATTTCCAGTTCATTTACTTCTGCTCTAATTTTTACCATTTCTTTGCTTTTGCTGTTGGAAGGTTTATGCTACTGACTCTGCTCTAGGTGTTGAAGGTGTCGTGGTAAGATGTTGAACATTATTCTCTCCTCTTTTGTCATGTGTGCATTAATTGCTATTAAATGGTGTCTGATAACTGCTTTTTCTGTGTCCCAAAGGTTTTGCTAGGTTGCGTTATCATTCTCATTTGTTTCTAGGAACTTCCTAATGTCATCTCTTATTTAGGTTATTACCCAGTCTTTTTTGAGAAGTGTGTGTTGAGTCTCCAAATACTTGTTTTTTAAAAATTATTATTATTTCTATTGTTGATTTACAGTTTTGTGGCATGGTGTTCAGAGAAGATGGTTTGAATGTCCTCTATATGTCTTTGAAATTGTTCAGGCTTGTTTTTTTTTTGGTTTGTTTGTTTTTAACATTTTATTAGGGGCTCATACAACTTTTATCACAATCCATACATATACATACATCAATTGTATAAAGCACATCTGTACATTCTTTTCCCTCATCATTTTCTTTTTTTTAAAACATTTTATTAGGGGCTCATACAACTCTTATCACAATCCATACCTATACATACATCAATTATATAAAGCACATCTGCACATTCCCTGCCCCAATCATTCTCAAAGCATTTGCTCTCCACTTAAGCCCTTCGCATCAGGTCCTCTTTTTTTTCCCCTCCCTCCCCAATCCCCCCTCCCTCATGTGCCCTTGGTAATTTATACATTGCTATTTTGTCATATCTTGCCCTATCCGGAGTCTCCCTTCCCCCCTTCTCTGCCGTCCATCTCCCAGGGAGGAGGTCACATGTGGATCCTTGTAATCAGTTCCCCCTTTCCAACCCACTCACCCTCCACTCTCCCAGCATCACCCCTCACACCCTTGGTCCTGAAGGTATCATCCACCCTGGATTCCCTGTGCCTCCAGCCCCCATATGCACCAGTGTACAACCTCTGCCCTCTCCAGTCTTGCAAGGTAGAATTCGGATCATGGTAGTTGTGGGGAGGGAGCATCCAGGATCTGGGGGAAAGCTGTGTTCTTCATCGGTACTACCTCACACCCTGACTGACCCATCTCCTCTCCTAAACCCCTCTATGAGAGGATCTCCAGTGGCTGACACTTGGGCCTTGGGTCTCCACTCTGCACTTCCCCCTTCATTCAATATGGTATATATATATATATATATATATATATATATATACACATACACACACACATATACATATATATATATATTTTGCATGATGCCTTATACCTGGTCCCTTTGGCACCTCGTGATCACACTGGCTGGTGTGCTTCTTCCATGTGGGCTTTGTTGCTTCTGAGCTAGATGGCCACTTGTTCACCTTCAAGCCTTTAAGACCCCAGACACTATCTCTTTTGATAGCCAGGCATCATCAGCTTTCTTCGCCACATTTGCTTATGCACCCATTTGTCTTCAGCGATCCTATCATGGAGGTGTGCAGTGAATGATATGATTTTTTGTTCTTTGATGCCTGATAACTGATCCCTTCGGGACCACTCGATCACACAGGCTGGTGTGTTCTTCCATGTGGACTTTGTTGCTTCTGAGCTAGATGGCCACTTGTTTATCTTCAAACCTTTAAGACCCCAGTCACTATCTCTTTTGATAGCTTTCTTCACCACATTTACTTGCTCACCCACTTTGGCTTCAGCAGTTGTGTTGGGAGAGTGAGCATCATAGAGTTCCAATTTAATAAAAGAAAGTATTCATGCATTGAGGGAGTGTTTGAGTAGAGGCCCAAGGCCCTTCCACCACATTTAATGAATAGCTTTGCTGGATAAAGGTTCTTGGTTTGCAATAGATGTTTTTCAACCTCTCAAATATGTTACTCCAGTTTCTTTTTTCTTGCATGGTCTCTGTGAAGAGGTCTGAGCTTATCTCTTATCTGTTTACCTTTGTATGTGACTGCTTTTCTCTCTAGTTGCTCTCATAATTCTCTCCTTTTCCTTAGAGTTGGATAATTTGACTACTATAGTCTTGATGTGGTTTTGTGTGTGTGGGGGGTGGGGAGAGTAATTTATTTGATGTTCTCTCTGCTTCTTGGATGTTTATCATATCCTCCTTTGGTGGAGTTTTCTTCCAAGAATTCCCTTACTATTTTAACTGTAGACTTAATTATTTCTTCGTCTTCCGGCACCCCTAAAATTCTAATATTATTTCTCTTTATTGCATCCCGCATTATCCTTGGGCTCTCTTCAGATTCTTTTGCATTTTTGACTGTTTTTCTTGTTCGCTGAAGCATACTTGATTGTCTTCAAGTTCACTGATTCGATTTTCCATTCTATTTGTCAGATCTTGTTCTGTTTTTTATTTCTGCTAAATCCTTACTTAACTTCTGAGTTTCCTTTGGGTGTCAGATTTTTAGTATCTCCATTTCTTTGTTTTCTGGAGTGATCCCCTGATCTCTTGTAGGGTCTTATGCACCATTCTCTTGTATTCTCTGTCTGGCATTTCAAGGGCTCCTTTTTTGTTGATTACATTGGGTTTGGATATATTCAGTTGTTGACTTTTGCTTCTCTTTTTTGTTTGTTTATTTGTTTGTGGTAGCAGCTGTTGTTTGTACGGCATAGTAGTCAAGCTGTGGGTGATGCATTGGCTTCTGGTATAAGAAGATCAGACAGGAGCTAGAAATTGTACTGTGGGGAGATGAAAGAACAATGTTTGGGTGGGCAGGAGGAATTGGAGTAGGTTTAAATGGTGGTATTAATCATAGAAAGCTTTCCTGTTAAATATACTTTTTGATGAAATGGAAGAGAGGATTATAGGAGATATATTATTACTTGATAGTTATACTTGATAGTTTATGAGTGTGGGTTATTAAGGTGAGAGAAGTGAGATCTTGAGGTAATGGTGGTTGAGATAGCTGAGGGGTATGTTAAGACATCTAACAGAGTCAATTATCAAATTTGTATATTATATAGGGGGAGTACAGTCTCTCTGTTATTGTGTTTACAGCAAAAAGACCCTTATTTCAGCAGCCTGCCATTTCCCTGTTCTCAAGAAGGGAAAATCCCTTGTTATATTGTGGAGCAGTATCAGGATTCTACACCAGTTGCTACTATTTGTCTTACACGCCATGGTCCCTGGGTGGAAATAAGCTTTAGGAGTAGAGACACAAGGTGCGTGTGTAGGGGGTGGGAGTGGGGGAACTTCCTAAAAGGAGGAGGTCCTGCTAAGGCCAATAAATCCCAGTGTGAGCCAGATGCCTAGGTGAGGGAGAGGGAGCACCTGAGAAACACTAAAATTTTGAGTTTCAGTTCTTCTGGTGGGAAAAAGAGTTTGGTGGCTTTCTTGCTCAAAAGAAAATAGGACGAAATCTGATATACTCTTGAAGTCCCCAGAGAATTCAAGTTGAGTTTGTCTTATGGGGAACGATCCCTTCTGGGAGTATCTATCTGGCAGCCATTTGAACTGTTCCCTTGCAAGGAAGGGAGAGAGGGAATCAGGAAAGGGAGTGAAACTCTGATGGCTCTTTTATGCCAACTGCCATGAACTCCAGCTTCCCGGGCTCCCAGTGGTCCATGAAGGTGTGGGGCAGGGGGCTCATCGTGAGGGGGTCATCTGACTTGGGATATTCCCCTGCACTGGCAGAACTGGGGGAGACAGGCTATCACTTGCCGCCCCCCCCCACTGATCCCACTGAGGTAGGGAGAGAGAGCACTCTCTCTCTGCTGCATTCTCTGGGCTCAAAAATCAGAGAGGTTATCTAAAATATTCCTGAAGTGTTGAGAATGCAGGGCCCACATCTAAATTCCCAGAATTGTCCTCCTCACCTGTTTATCTCTGGGCCACAAGAAGGAAGTTTTCGGCAGGGGACACCGTCTCCGCCCATCTTCTGGAAACCTCCCTGATACTTGTTTCAAATTTTAAGAGATTATTTAGAGGACATAATGTTGCTGAATAATTCTCTCCATGTTAAATATGTTGATTATTTGCTAATTTGTTGCAGAAATTCTTCAGACTGCAAAGAAGATTCTATGTATATGCCCAATTGCTTGGCTGACAAATCTCTAAAGACAACCTTCAATTTGTTAAAATCAAAGTTAATTATTTAGACCATATTCTAACTTTCATGAGATCTGATTAGGTTCTAAAATAATTTGTAAATATTTCTAGCCCCAAACAATTTACAAAATAAAAACAGCTTGGTGGCTACTGCTGTAAATGGATTATAAACAGTTCAATGATTCCTTAACCATGCTATGTTTTGCTTGAAGTAGAAACTAGACCTCTGTGGTGGACTTCTGAGTAAATAGGATATTTCAAAGAACTTAAGAGCACTATAACCAATTCCAGGCTATAAACCTGCCTAGGCTTAAAGTCTTTTTCCTTATTTGCTTATGAAAGATACAGAAATATAGAAATATAATTAATGTCCTTACTCAACCACTTGGAAATCAGCAGAGACCCATTGGATAATATAGTCTGTAATTAAATCCTCATAAAAGCCTATCCACCTTGCTTGAGAGCAGTTGAAGCTACTGCAAAACTGGTTGAAGCCATGCTGACATTGTTATGGGAAATGATTTAGATATGTTCATTCCATGCTTTGTAGGATCCTTAGTAAATTCTGCTCAGAATTTACTAAGAATAGCAAACTTACTAAGAACACCAAATAACTCAAAATTTCTCTATTAGCCAACTCACTTCATATAACATCATTATTTTATCAACAGCATTCATCTGTGTTGCAGCAGACTACTTAATCCTGCCAGTACCTTTGCCTAATGATGGAACCAGTGTTGTCTATAGTTAACTGAATAACTCTTAGTTCTTAGGGCTGATCTTAAAGACATGTCTTTACATATTTTTTATCCTATTTAAAAACATCTAATGTAGTGGCTCTCAACCTTCCTAATTCTGCTACCCTCATGTTGTGGTGACCCCCAACCATAAAATTATTTTCATTGCTACTTCACACCTGTAATGTTGCTACAGCTATGAATTGGGCAACCCCTGTGAAAGGGTCATTCAGCCCCCAAAGGGGTCGTGACCCACAGGTTGAGAATCACTGATCTAATGGGTCTGCTCCCATAAAGACATACAGTCTTAGAAATCCACAGGGCAGTCTTAATCCACCCTGTAGGGTCATTATAGGTTGCCATCAACAGGATGGCAGTGAGTGATAATGGGTTTTACTAATCTGAATATGTTATTCCTATTTATTGCTATATTAGAAACTCTCCACTTCCTGAAGCACACTCTTCCCAAAAAGTGCACTTAATACCTGTAACTAGAGCTTGGCATCTAGCTAAACATCAAAGAGCAAACTTTTCATGGGTAGCATGACTGGAATGCTATGGAAGCAGCAAGGACTTTAATGTTTTTATGATGAAAATATGACATCTGAACTTCAAATATGTTAGTTGATTCACTCTTACCCAAAGGCATATATGAAATCAAGGTACAAGCACATACTAAAATTAGTTCTCTTGAGGTTAAAATAAACACTTAAGCAGATCATGCTGAAACAGCTGCAAAGATTACCACTAATCCTGTGCCCACATATTAGTTGAATAAAGCCACATCCCATAACATGTGATTTCCACCTTATGAATTGGTCACTAAACAATCACAGGCACATAGTAAGGCGTTAAATGAATGGAAATTACAGACGCAAATATGACAAAAATAAAAAAATTATGGAAAGCATAGAGGTAACTTTGCTGCACAAAATTCAGTCTCATACTTACTTGGCAGGGGAGATACCATGATCAAGACAGTGGTTTTCCCAGGGCGAGGCTTATCCATTGCACTCCGGATGTGCTGACCCCTGTGATTTCCCCAAATGTGGGAAACTCAACTGCATAATTTGTGGTAGTGGGGGACTGCGTTCGCACTCTCCCCTGAAAAAAAATCATTCTCTTACATACTATGTGTTTGATAAAATACTTCCATTCATGGAAAATATTAATATGGAGAGCTCCACTGTATGTCCAAAAGAAGCCTATGTTCAATGTCAGATGTGTCAAAGACACCATCTAGGGAACTCTTTGAAGACATCTCTAGGGGAATTTCTGGTTGGAATGGATACATTTTATTCCACTTTCTTCCTTTATGAGATATAAATTTCTCTTAGTAATGATCTGTATAGCTTCTCATTGGGTTGATGATTATCCTGCTTGTCAAGGAATCACCACTTTTTGCAGAGAACATTCCAGAGAATACACCATCATGGTATACTCCCGCTGTACTGCACCATGATAGAAGAACACATTTTACTGGACAATATTTTAAGGACATTTCCAAAATCTTTCCAATCACTCAATTTTTGCATATACCATAATCTCTAATCCCCTGGATTCGTAGAATGTACCAATGGAATTATCAAAAAAGAGTTAGCTAAATTAACTGACAGCCTAAAGCTGAAATTTTGACTAATAGTGACTATCCCAGACAATAGAATTTGATAAATGAGTCTTGAAAAGCATGTTGAATGTCATCCAATCAAATAGTCCCTCTTACTCTTTTCCCACTCTGTATAAACTTCTAGGTTACCTGTAGAGTACCAACCTGAACTCATTTGAACACTTGTCTATTTTCAAATTTTTGACTCTGAATAAAGTTCATATTTCAGAAACTATTTTGTGAATATGTGAAAATGTGGTGCAAGTGTATGTGTGTGAGAGTCAAGTAGACACTCCATGGGTGAAGGTATGTGTGGAGCTCCATCAGCTCATAACCTGATGACACCTACTTTAGGGTGTGGCCTTTTGTATAAGGGAGAGAGGCCCCGAATAGAACCAAGTTCTCTTTTGCCCCTTTGTCTGCTGCTGGAGCTGGATTCTGGGTCTGGTTTGTTGATTGCATGTTGTGTCACCTCTTGATGCCAGGAGCCATGATGAACTGCTGACCTCAGATGCATTCAGCCAATCTTGGAATCATTTACCTGTGCATCCATCAGTGTATGGCCATCCTGCTTTGTCGTCTTGTTTTCTGTTCATCAGCTTCTGCAGCTTCACAAGTCAGAAAAGCCTGCAGCAAACATCTGACCAGTGAGCATGGGCTAGACTGAACTTCCTTACTTCTACAACTGTGTAAGCCACTTCTTGATATAAATTTCTTTCTACATATATACACATACAAACAGCACTGGTTTTGCTTCTTCAGAGACCCTAACCTAACACTGTGGACTAGACAGATATGCTACCTAGATCCTCTATAAAAAGATCCAAGAAACCAAGTGAAACTGTTTTAGATGATAATTATGGAAACCTCAGCTTCAAAGTAAAAGGGAAAGACGTAGATCAAATATAGGTTAGAATAAGAAACTGAACACCAACTGCAAACAAGAAGACATAAGGGTGATTAATTGTCAACTGGCTCAACGTAATGCAGTCAACGGTGCTCTGATTAGGCTGGACAACTGTTTCCAGCTACCCAGGACCGCACTAGTTCTCACACCAGTGACTGGTGACTAGAGAGGTGTTATCTGCACCCTCCCGGTGAGTTTCCACCATCACAGTGATGCCCCTCACCCCATTATGCCTGCCTTTTGATGATGGTCTTCTGAATGCCTTCCCCCTTTCTTGTGCCTTTGAGATAGTTTATTGTGTCAGCCTGGCTGATAAACACATGTGGGATTAATTGAAGGGCGGAGAAATAAGTGGCTTGGTGAGCCTCGTCTTTCTTGTCTCTCGCTCTTTGATCATCGGACCAGTGTGTGGCTGCCTTGCTTGTTCTGTGCCTCAATTTGCAAGCTACACTTCCTGTGGGACATCTAACCTGTGAACTGTGTCGCTGTAATTTGAGGTCCCTTTAAGACTTGCCTCACCAGAGAATTGGAATGTACATCTTTGGAGGTGGGACTGACTGTTGGTGACCTGGCAGACGGTTGGTGACCTGCCTTGCGTTTGCTGCATGTGCTGGGATAGCCTAGCTTTCTCTACAGAGGACTACCTGGTGGCCCTCAAGACTTGAAAGACTGCCAGTGTCTCACAACTCTCTCACGGGAGTCAGTTGCACTGAGCCATTTGTACTGCTTTATAATTTAACTGTTCATTTCTTGTATTATCTATCTATCTTTATATAAATTAATAGTTAATTTCTTCAGTTATCTCTCTATATATATACATTTATATATATATATATATATATATATATATATATATATATATATATATATCAGCAATCTGGTTTTATCTTTCTAGAGAACCCTGTCTAACACAGCCTTCTTCCACACATTTATCCAGTTGCCCAAAGCACAATTTAATGAAACAAGTGAAGTGTACCCACACCTTTTGAGGTTGTCAATGTCAACTCTGGTGGATTAAGCATTGCAAACCCTATACCCTGTGTTTGGAGCGCTTGTTCTTGAAAATTGGGAGCCAATCACTCTCTGCCTATACAGTCAATGAAATGCATGTACATGGGTCACATACCACAAAGTTACCACCTCCATGGTTATGGGTAAGTACCAATATGCACCAGGTACGTTAAAACCATTGCCCTTATTTTCTGTGTTTTTTTTTAAGTATTTTACTTTCCTTTGTTTTTCATTCCTTGTTGTCCCTATGTACCATATTATGGAGGCAATAATTTCACCTCTCCATTGGATGAGTGCCCTAACTTGCCTCTGAACCACTTGATCAATAACAGATAGCATCTAACACCAGAGAAGCCCTTCTCAACTGCTCTACCCAAAGAGCTACCAGAACTGAACACAGACTCCCATCAACTCCTGCCAAACTAGTAAGCAAAATAGCGTACTTAGCATGCCGACTGGATACAAAGAAAATACCCGGGGAAACATACCAAACATATAATTGCCACATGGCTATAATAACACCACGATGCTCTGAAGAAAGCAGACCCTCAGTTTATACAAACAAACAAGATAGGTGGCTCAACCAAGTGAGTAAAATAGAGAACTGTAACGCCTTTCTGAGGAATAAATGATATTGGAACTAAATAGATTACAATCTGTTTCTCAAATACAATAGCAAAATTAAGACAGTTCCAAATAAACAGAAAGTAAGGAAAATTATGAAAACCAGACTAACCTTACAAAAAATGTCACAAGAAGCCTTTTTAACAGAGAACCAAACACAGCAGACAAAAACCTGAAAGTAATGAGCGTGGTAACATAATACGGTAACCAACCCAGATATAGTAGTATCCAAAATAAAATAAACCTACTGTAATTGTCTATTATTACACTGATTGTAAATCTATGATTAAATCATTAAATGCACCAATCAAGAGTCAGACAGTAGCAAAATGGTTAAGAAAACAAGACCCAATAATATGCTACCCATAAGAGACACACTTTAGTCATAAGGACAAAAAGAAGCTAAATATTAAAAAATGGAAGAATATATATAAAAAGTGGCAACCAAAAAAAAGTAGTACTGGTACTAATTTTTTTCATAAATTTGACTTTAAAACCCTAATGAGCTAAGGGATAAGAAAAGTTATTATACTGGGACCTATTAAAAATAAAACACTTTGTGGGTGTAGGGCAACAGAGGATAAGGTAAAATATGAAAAAATTAATCTATAACTTATCAAAGTTTGTGAGGGGGGGTGGGCAGGGGAGGGAAGGGGGAGAAATGGGGAGCTGATATCAGGGGCTCAAGTGGGAAGAGAATGCTTTGAAAATGATGATAGCAGCATATGTGCAAATGTGCTTGATATATTAGAGGAACGTATGGATTGTGATAGGAGATGTATAAGCCCCCAATAAAAGTATTAAAAAAAACATTTATGCACATCAAAAGACTTCATACACAGAATAAAAGGAAAGCCCTCTGATTGGAAAAAATATATCTTTAACAATGACATAGCAGACAGTGGACTAATTATTAAAATCTACAAAACTCTGAACACTTCAATAAGAAAAAATCCAATTAAAAGGTGGTCAAAGAGCACAAATAGACAATTCATAAAAGGTTACACTCAAATTTCTAACAAATGAGAAAAGGCTCAGAATCACCAGCCATCTGGGCGATGCAAATAAAAACAATGACAAACTATCATCTTACATCCACAATGATAATCCAATTTTTAAAATAACTGAGAAGAAATGTGGAAGAGGATGCAGAAAGATTATGTGTGAGTATGTATCATGAGGTGTTTCATTGTTTTTAGGGTTGCATAATATTCCATTGTGTGTGTACCAGAGGTTTGTTTTTTTTTTTTTCATTCTCTATTGCTTGGCATTTGGGCTGCTTCCAGCTTCTTGTCATTGTGAAGTGTGCAGCAATGAACATAGGAGAGCATATGTCTATTTGTGTTCTGCCTCTTATTTCTTCTGGGTGCATGCTCAGTACAGGTATTACTGTGTTCTATAGTGTTTATGTTGCTATGTGTTTTAGGTATTGCCATACTGCTTTCCACAATGCTTATACGTATTTAGAAGCCCATCATCAATGTATATTGCAGCACATAACATGTACAAATATAATGCAAAATGACAGTAACAAATACACACATATCAATAATTTCACTGGATGTTAATAGACTAAATACACCAGTAAAGAAACGGAGAGTAGAAGAAAGGATATGAAAACAAAATCCATCAATATTCTACCTACGAGAAACGTACTTAAAAAGCACAGACATGTACAGGCTAAAACTCAAAGGCTGGACAAAATCATACCAAGCAAACAGCAACCCAAAGAAGCAAGGGTAGCAATATTAATATCCAAAAAATAGACCTCAAGGTAAACAATGTAATGTGAGAAAAGAATGGAAACTGCATATTGATCAAAGTAACAATAGCCTAAGAAGACACTACTATAACAGACATATATGCACTCAGTAAAAGACCCTCAAACTACATCAATCAATGACAAAAGATTGTCTGTCAGCAGGTGTTTCTGCTCTCCCACTTTAAGAAGCTTGCATCTACTATCTTTATATTGAGATTCATATTGTCAGGTAGTACAGGACATCCTTTCTAGCGGACCTTTTCTGGGAATTGCTGAGAAGATCTTTCTGTGCTTGTAACCTGGAAGCAATCTGCTTTTCTTTCTTAATGGGCTGAAAGATCCCATAAACAAGGTTTTGTTTCTAGAGTTGCTTACTTTATAGCCAGCAGGATGGCAAAATTTGTCAAACCCCATGTTGCAGTTACAAATTTTTACAATCACTCACAATTGAATTGTGTACTCACATCAGCATCTATCCCACTTCCTCTTACGCACCACATCTGGAAAAGAAGGAACTGGATGAAATTGCCATGGTCACACACAGGTGATGGGAGTTAGAAAGTCTGTGAAGGGTGCTATCCAACAAATCACTACCACAAATCTTATAAAGGAATTGAGGACCAACACCCAAAATTAGAATCAACTCCCAAAAGATGACATACTCGAGAATAAAGCTAAGCAGAGACACAAAGGAACCAAACAAACAAAACTGTACTACAAGGGACCAAAAGAAACTCAACATGACTGGGGAGCATACCATGTTCATGGATAAGAAAACTTAATAGTGAAATTGCCAATATGACCCAAACTGTTTAAAGAGATGTAAAAAGTAAGCCATCTTCAAATGGCTGATGACCTGAAGCCTATTAAAGGGCAAAGAGATATTCTCTTTAGTAAATTGTGCTGCAAAACTGGATATCCATTTTTAGCAAAAGGAATCAGGGTATGTTTCTCACATCAGATAGAAAAACAAACTCAAGATGGATCAAAGCCTTATTTTTTAAGTCCAAACTAAAGATCATCCAAGGAAAAAAAGACTCCTCAAAATGAAGTTCTCTACTACATGGCAAACTATGCCTAACTTGCAGAAGAATGAGAATTCCAGAGCAATTCATGATGCTCATGTGGGACCTGTACATGGATCAAGAGGTAGTTGTTGGAATCAGGAAAGGTGTGCAACAGAGTTGTATCCCCTCAGCATACTCATTCAATTTGTATGCTGAGCAAATAATCAGAGAAAGTAGATTATATGTAGAAGAATGAGGTATCAAGCTTGGAGGAGGGCTTATTAAAAAGTTTAGATATGCAAATGACACAACCTTGCTTGCTGAAAGTGAGGAGGACGTAAGCATTTGCTGATTAAGATTAAGAATTGAAACCTTTGGAATGGATTACAACTCAATATAAAGAAGGCCACAATCCTCACTAATGGATTAATAGGTAATATTTTGATAAACAGAGAAAAGATTGAAGTTATCAATGATTTTTACCTGCTTTGATCCACAATCAATGCCTATGGAAACAGCAGTCAAGAGATCAAATAATGCATTGCATTGGGAAAATCTGCAAAAGACCTCTTCACAGTGTTGAGAAGCATGTGACCCAAGCCCTGGCATTTTCAATTGCCTCATATGCATATGAAAGTTGCTCATTGAATAAGGAAACCAAAGAAAATTGGTGCATTCGAACTACAGTGCTGACTAAGAATATTGAAAGTATCATGGAATGCCAAAAAAATATAAGAGATCCATCTTGGAAGTACAGCTAGGAAAGGTTGGTGAGACTTTGTCTTATGCACTTGACACATGTTATCAGGAGAGACAAGTTCCTCGAGAAGGACATCATGCTTGGCAAAGTGGAGATGCAGTAAAACAGAGGATGGCCCTTGATAAGATGGATTGACAGAGTGGCTGCAAAAACGGACTTGAACATAAGAGTAATTGTGAGGATTGTGCAGGATTGGATGGTGTTTCATTCTGTTGAACATAGACTGGATCTATGTCAAAACTGACTTGATAGCACTAAGAAAAACAGTAACTACATGGCATTAAATGCACTGTCAAGCATAACTTAAAAATTCAAAGAACAGAAGACAAATTAGATAGCTGAGACTATATAAAAATTAAACATTTATATACAGCAAGCAAAACATTCCACCAAAAGAGTAAAAAGAAAACCCACATATAGGATTTTTTTTTGACAATGACATATCAGGCAAAGGACTACTCTCTAAAATTTATAGAAAACTTCAGTACTTCAACAAGAAAAAAAGACAAGTCAAATTTTAAATGGACAGAGGACCTAATAGATACTTCATCAAAGAAGACATGCAGTAAACAAACACATAAAGAAATATTTGAGAACAATGGTCATTAGAAAGAAATAAATCAAAGCAGCAACAAAATTATTACTTTACCTCACCATTAATATCAAAGGTCAGAAAAACATAAAACAAATGCTGGTGAGGGTGTGGGGGTACCTAAACCTTCATGTGGCGCTGGTGGAACTTTAAAATGCTGAGCTACTGTGGAAAATGGTACAATGTTTCATTAAAAAACTGGAAATAGAAATACCATGTAATCAGCAATCCCACTTCTAGTTATATATGTTAGAGAAATAAGAGCCACATGCAAAGAGATAAAGGCACATTCATTGCAGCGTTATTCATGATGGCAAAACAGTATGGAAGCAAATCAGTATCTTATCAATGGATGGATGAGTAAATAAACTATGGCACATAAACAAGGGGGTACCTAAAAGCTGAAATTTTTTCTAAGTTATGTATTTAATTTTGTTTTCTTACAAAACAAACTTATCATTTTCAAAGTACTCTCAAATATGCTTAATGCATTTGTCAAATCTGCCATTCCTTTCTTGGAAAGATTTTTCAAACTCATCTGTTTGGATGGCTGACAACAACCCCAGCTTTTTTCTTCACCTCTTCTTCATCATCAAATGACTGACCCTTCATTTGTGGAAACAAAAAGAAGTATCATAGAGCAAGGTCAGATGAGTAGGGCACGTGGAGCAAGAGAGGTATTCTGCTTTTGCCCAAGACTGGCGCCCTGAGATGGCTGCATGAGCAGGTGCCCGGTGCTGGCAAAATCAATCCCCTATCTGCTACAAAGCGGGCCTTTTATTGTCACACTGTTATACAATCTTTTCAGAACCTCTAAATAGAAAGCTTGATTAACAAACACTGAATTGACATTTTGGTGTGTTCAGGAAGTTGATGGATGTCCAGAACAAGGTTTGTCATCAATCAACACTTCACCTCTTCTGAAATGAGAAAACTATTCGTACACTTGAGTTTTTCCCATAGTGCTGTCCTTGCAAGCTGTGTTTAATATCACAACAGTGTTTGTGGCATTTTTCCCGAGCAGGAACAAAATGTTACAGCTGCACACTGTTCTCTTACATTGATCATTACAAAAAAACGAGGTTCAAGCAGAACAGGTTTTATGAGAAAATTCACTGTGACCAGAGTGAACCTTACCGGGCAACGCCACTGGGTGCGCTCAGTGCATGTTGCTCACTGCTTGCCTAGCTGGCAAAATGCATACTACAAACTCTCAGCCCAGTGGAGACTTTCTCCATTTGGGGGGGAGGGGGTGTACCTCATCATATATATCAGCATACTATGACAGTGTTAAACAGTGATGATGAATCTATATATCATCTTATACATGTTGAACCTGGGGGAAATTAAGCTGAGTGAAATTGTTATTTGGTGCTATGAAATTGGTTCTGGTTCATAGTGACTCTGTGGAGATTAGAATGAAACACTACCCAGTCCTGCACCATCCTCAAAATAGTTGTGTCCAAGCCTGTTGTTTCAGGCACACTGTCAGGCCATCTCATTGAGACTATTTCTTTTTTTCTTTACCCTCTACTTTACCAAGACTGATGCTTTTCCTTGGCAGCTTGTCCTGCTTATTAAAATATAAGAGATGAAGTATCATCAGCCTGACTTCTAGAAAACAATCTGACTACAGTTCTCCCTAAATAGATTTGCTTCTTCTTCCGGCAGTCCACAGTTTATGCAACATTCTTCACCCACACCATAGTTTGAATGCATCACTTCTTCTTCGGCTTCCTTATTCATCACCCAGCTTCCACCTGCATTTGAGGGGATGGTGAGTCCATGGCTTGCCATCGTGATATTGACAGTTTCACTTTAAAAAGGTCTTTTGCAGCAGTGTGCTCAAAGCACCAGATTGTTGGACTTCTTGACTGATTCTTCCAGGGACATGGATTGCAGACCTCAGTAAGATAACATCTTTGATTATTTCAATCTTTGATCCATTTATCATTGAGATAAAGAATTTTGTGTATATTTGTGTTTCCTTTACATGGCGTTATGATCCATTCTGTGTAGTCTTTTGTCTTTATCAGTAAGTGCCTCAAGTCCTCCTTTCTTACAGCAAGCAGGGTTGTGTCATCTGCATATCAAATATTGTTAACGAGACTTCTTCCAATCCTTAGGGCACATTCTTTCTTTTTTTTATATAAAGAGCTTATTGGCTTATTTGTTCAGCATATAGATCAAATAAATAGAGTGAAGGAATATACCCTGATGCATACTTTTCCGATTTTAAACCATGCACTGTACCCTTGCTCTGTTCAAATGCTGCCTCTCAGCATGTTTATGTCCCCAGTGAGCACAATAAGTGCTTGGATGTCCCATTCTACTTACTACTATTCATAATACTGTCCTTTCTTGATCATATGCTGCCTCTTAAAGTGGCTGAATATTGGTCAATTCTTTTTTGGTCAGTAACTTTGTATTGGTTCCATCTTCTTTTGAAATTTACTTAATAATTTAATATTTGCCTATAGAATCCTTCAAGATGGCTACTCAACACTTAATCCCCGCCCCCCCGCCCCCCGCCGCCATTTCTTTCTATTTGAGAACTGTTGAACATGCTCTTGAATTTTGGGTTTTAACTCTAAGATTTTGCATATGCCATTATGACATTTTATTCTGTTCCGCTCTTTTACTTTATCAATTATTCTGATTACTTTATCTTCTCTCCACTAAAGAGCAAATTTTAGAGTTTATTCTTGGTATTTTGGTATTTCATTTCTTAATTACCTTTGTTTTCATCACATATAATGCTCTTGAGGTCATCCCGTTTCTTATACGGTCTTCTGACACTGTGTTCAATTCTTAAAACCTATTCTTGAGACATTCTCTAAATTCAAGTGGTATGTAATCAATGTTGTATTTTGGCTCTTGTGGGATTATTTTAATTTTATTTTATTATTTTAATTTTATTTTACTCAGCTTCAACCTGAACTTGTATATGAATAATTGATGGTCTGTTCCTGTCAGTCCCTGAGCTTGTTTTAGTTAATGATATTGATATTCTCCACAGTCTCTTTTCACATAGTCAAGTTGATTTCTGTGAATTCCATCTGGTGAGATCCATGTTAATGTTAATGCCTAGGAAGTTGAAAAGGTGTTTGCAGTGAATAAGTTGCTAGTCTTGCAAACTTCTGTCATATGATCTCCAGCTTTGTTTCTATGACTAAGATTCTATTTTCCAACTACTGATCCTTTTTGTTTTCCGTCTTTATATTCCAACAAATAATAAGTAAACCGATGAGAATGATAAATTTTACAATTTAATCATTGTTGCCTTTAGTTGTAAATTTTCATAATAATCATATTAACTGTTCTTTCTTATGAACATATAGATATTATCCTATCATAAACAGTATTGTACTTCAAGATAGGTATTGTAATGTTTTTGTCGATGAATATGATGACATTAATCTTCAATTTGTCGTTTTTGACATAGTAAGCCATGATTGTTTAATTGAAAGTGGACAGTACCAATTTGTTTCCATTCAAGAAGCCTAGGGTATCTATTCTTATACATTTTGTTTCATTTTTGACAAGTTCAAATTTTTCATAATTCATATTTTATACATTCCATGTTCTGAACACTTAATGGATGTTTGCAGCTGATTATTTAATTTTGAATCATGTGCCATCAACACATCAAGGCCTTGAAAGCCTTATTGCATCCACACAATTAAGGTCAATCTGCTTCGAGGAGGAAGCTCTTCCTCAGTCATATTTTGAGTGCCTTTCAGCCTGAGGGGCTTATCATATTACACCATATCAGACAGTTTTCCACTACGATGCAACATATGTTCAGGTGCTAACCTCTTAGAAGTGATCTTCCTGTTTCTTTTTCCTAGTCTACCTTAATCTGCAAATCACTAAAACCTGTTCACCATGAGTAACCCTATTGGTGTTTGAAATATTGGTGGCATTGATTACAGCACTATAGCACCATGCAAACCACAGCAGGATGAAAAACGGGGAGATGAGTGGTGGTAAATGAAGAACAAATATTGCATGAGACTACTGTGCTAAAAATCCAAGGAAAGATTTTCACATAGAAAGAAACATTCTTTGATGGTTACCAGGGATTGGATGAAAAGGATGGGTAAATCATGCATTAACTTAAGTAAAAGAAAAGGCAATATGCAAATAGAGGTCAGCACAAAACGATCAAGGCAAGAGAGGTCGCTTGGAGGAGCTCAGGAAGCAAAGGCAACAGAGGTAAATACCATTACATACACAATCCTGTAATAGCAGTAATGATAATAATCTATGAGTGGATAGGGAGACACGTAAGATGAATAGGTGTAGGAAGGTGTGGTCATTACGTAATTTTATGTCAACTTAAAGATATATAAAAGCGTAGGAGTGGTATTCAACTTTACAATCAAGTCACAGCCTGGTGGAGCCCCTTGTGGGCGTGGCCTTCCCTCTCTGTCTTGACCTTCCTGCTTGCTGACTGGGAGTTGTTGGAACCTTGCAATGTTTTCTACTGACTTTGGGTCCACACAACTTTGCACTCACTGGTTATAATCGTCCTACATTCTGCATCATCGCATGTGGCTGTGTGAGTCCAAAGAGGAACTTAAGGACTAGTAACAGATTTAGGGACTTGAGTTGGACTGAGCTGGGATGTTTTCTTGATATATAATTACTTCTTGATATAAAGCTCTTTCGTACACATATATGACTGTCGCTGGATTTGTTTCTCTAGTCAACCCAGCCTAACACAGAAGGTTAATAAAGTACATTTACAAATACATCTAGGTTTGACAGTAGATAGGTCTACATAAGTATTTATATGGACTGCAAATATATACATGAATGTAGGAGAGCATGTTATTGTGTTAGGTGCTACCGAGTGGGTCCCACTTACAGTGACTCTATGCACAACAGAGCAAAACACTTCCCGGTGTGGCACGATCCTCACAGTTGCTCCTGTGTTGGGCCCATTATTGCAGCCACCATGTAAATCTGTCTCTTGATGGACTTCTTTTTTTTTTTTCCACTTCCCCTCTACTTTACCAAACATGACGTCCTTCTCCTGGGACTGGTCTCTCTTGACAACATGTCTAAAGTATGTAAGAAAAAGTTTCACCATTCTTCCCTCTAAGGAGCACTCTGACCATATTTCTTCCAGAACAAACCACTTTGTCTTTTTAACAGTCCATGGTACTTCCAATATTCTACTTCAGCATCACAATTTAAATGTATTGATTCATCTCTGGTCTTCCTTATTCGAAGTCCATATTTCACATTCATATGAGGCAATGGAAAATATTATAGATTGGATAAAGTGCACCTTAGTACTCAGAGTAATATCCTGCTTTTTAGTATTCTAAAGAGGTCTTGGGAAACAGATTTGCCTGATGCCGTATATCTTTTGATCTCTTGACTGCTGCTTCCATGGTATTGTTTGTGGATCCAAGCAAGACAAAATCCTTGACAACTTCAACCTTTTCTCCAATGACAGGATGTAACTTCTAGGTCCAGTTGTGAGGATTTTTGTCTTCTTCACATGGAATTCTAATCCACACTGAAGGCTGAAATCCTTTGTCTTCATCAGAGAGTGCTTCTAGTCCTTCTCACGTTCAGCAAGCGAGTGGTGTCAATTGCACACTAGAGGCCACATATGATCCTTCCATTCTGATATCAAATGCTTTTTCATTGGGCTCAGCATCTCAGATTATTTGCTCAGCATACCAATTAATAAGTATAGTAAGAGTATGTAACCCTAATGCACACTTTTCCCGATTTTAAGTCACGCAGCATTCCATTGTTCTGTTTGCCCAACTGCCTCTTGATCATGTACAATTTTCACATGAGCACAATGAAGTTTTCAGAAATTCCCATTTTTCTTGAGGTTATTCATGGTTTGTTATTATCCACACAATCGAATGCCTTGGCATAGTCAATAAAGCACAAGGAAACATCGTTATGCTATTCGCTGCAAGATCCATGTGACATTGGCAATGATATCCCTTGTTCCACATCCTCTTCTAAATCCATCCTGAACCTCTACAGCAATACAGGGGTCAATGTACTGCTGCACCTGTTATTGGATGAAATTCCACAAGAGTTTACTTGCATGTAATATCAGTGCTATTGTTCTGAAATTTTAGAATTCTGTTGAGTCACCTTTCTTTGGAATGGGCAAAAACATGGATCTCTTCCTGTCAGTTGACCAAGTAATTGTCTCCCATAGATTTACTGGCATAGATGTGCTTCCAGTGCTTCATCAGCTTGTTGAAACATTTCAATTGGTATTCCATCAATTGCTGGAGACTTGTTTTTGGCTAATGGTTTCAGTACCTCTTCGCTCAATGCCATTTGTTGCTGCTCATATGCCACCTCTTGATATGGTGGAATATTGAACAGGTATTTTTGATACAGTGAGTGTGTGTTCTTTGTATCTTCCCTTGATGCTTCCTGAATCATCATTTAGTAGAACATACAGGGGTCTAAGTTAGGAAAACTTCTCACCCATGACCAAGAATAATGAGGACCTCTGGGACTGAAGGCTCGGGCATTCGTCTCAATAAATATAAAGGTCAATTAGAATAACATAGTCCACAAAGACAAGGTTCTAATCTTACTTTGGTGAGTATCAACTGAGATCATAAAACTTGTGAATGTCCAACTAAGAGGCAACTATTATGATCTCCCTATCTGGATCAAAGAAGAATGAAAAATTTCAAATATTCATGGAAACCATTAGTCCAAGGGCCTAATTGATCATATGAGCCTCAACTCCCATGTCCGTGAGACCAGAAGAACTAGATAGCATTTGGTCACCACTATAAATGTTTTTACAATGATCACATCAAATGGTCCTGCATAGAATGTGAGAGGAATGTGGAATAAAACAGAAAATCTCTGATGGACACTGGTGGAACCATGATACTATGGCTCTTAGTTATTCTTCTGGCTCAGAACTGAACTTACCTCTTCACACAAAATTTTCAAGAAAACAATAGTTAGGTTGCTAAAATAAACAATAATACCAAGAAGATGTCATTGACTTTAGAATAAGATTATCTTTAGAACAATGGCCCATTTGAGATTAAAATGGCAGGACTTTCCCAGAGATAAATTTCAGAAAGCTGGAAGAGAATGAACAGAAAATGGAATGGGATAACAGGAGAAATGGGAGAAAGAGGGATGAGTGCTGTTACATTGTAGGGATTGTCAGCAATGTTATTAAATTAAAAAGTATGAGTTGTTCAATGGAAAACTAATTTTCTTTGTAAATTAGTCATCTCGTTGCTATCAAGTTGATTCTTGATACTCCGGTGGTGCAGTGGTTAGATGTTGGGCTGCTAACCTCAAGATCTGCAGCTGGAGTTCACCAACCTCTTTGTGAGAGAAAGATGAGGGATGTGCTCCTGTAAAGATTTAGTCTTGGAAACCCACAGAGGTAGGTCTACTTTATCCTATAGGTTTGCCATGAACTTTCACACTAAGTACAATTAAAAAAAAAACTTTTAAGGAGTAGCTCGAAGAAGAGGGAAAAAAGAAATAGATGTTTTTCAATAAGAAAAAGGTGAATAATCAAAATTTAAATGATCCGAGTATATGAATAGACCAAAGAAAACATCCACATGGTCAACAAGCATTACAAATTCTCATGAACAAATAAAAACAACTATGAGATACCACCTCACATTGACACTCAAACTGAAATTTTAAATAAATAACAAATTCTAGAGAAGGTGTGGTTAGATTGGATTCCTTATATACTGCTGGTGGGACTGAAAAACTGCTCAATGACTGTAGAAGGCATATGGCACTTCCTCAACCTGGGAATAGAAATAGCAAAATAGCCCATTACCCAACACTCTCTATATTCAGTATGTATTCCACAGGACTAAGGGGACAAAACGCAAGCAGATATATACACACTAAAGTTCATCATAGCACTATTCACAATATCAACTAAATTCCTATTAGGTGAAGAATGAATAAACTTTGGTATATACTCACAATGAAATACTACATATCACACAAACAATTATAAAACTGTGAAATACATTATGACATGTATGGAATTTGAGGACATTATGCTGAGTGAAGCTAGTAAATCATAAAAAGACAATATTGTATGTGACAATTTTTTTTAGCGCTTTAACTTTTATTATTTTAAACTTAATTTATTCCCGAGCCATGAGTTTTTGCTTCTTCAGTTTCTTCTGGGAAATCTTTTTCTTCTGTGCAACCTCCTCTTCTGGTTTGGGAACAATCTGTTCCTTCTCAGTCAGGATCATCTCAATGTGGCAGGGGGAGCTCATGTATGGGTTGATCCGACCATGAGCTCTGTAAGTCCGGCGGCGCATCTTGGGGGCTTTGTTCACCTGGATGTGCTCAATGACCAGAGAATCCACATCTAAACCCTTCAGTTCAGCATGACTTTCTGCATTTTTAAGCATGTGAAGCAAAAATTCAGCACTCTTTTTGGGCCACCGACCATGGGTCCAACCCCATTGCTTGGCCTGGGCACACCTGCCAACACCACCATTGTACCGTCGGAAAGGCACACATTGCTTCTGCAGAGTGACGTCTTTCAAGTATTTGGTGGCTTTCCGGATGTGCATGCCTTTGATGGCCTGGGCAGTTTCACGGGTGTTCTTGAAGTGGACCCGGAGGTTCAACCCTCTTGATTTGCAGGATTTTGTAGGGTTTTCTGGGTCGAGTGAGTAGTGAACCATCTTGGCAGGTCACCTCAGGCCGCTACAGTTAGAGCGACAATTTTTTTAAGAAAAAGAAAAACCCAAATAATGCTCTTTATAGAAAAAGAAGCAGACCTTGATGTTATCAGGAGTGAGAGAACAAAGGAGGGAAGGGGAAGCAATAGACTAGAGGCATTAACTTGGAAGAAAGAAATGATAATATGCACCAAGAGGGAGAAGAGAGAAAAGGGTCGTCAGGGCAGGTCGTCGTTTACTAAGTTATTGAACGCAAAAATGTTGATGTGAAGTATAAACCCCTACCTGCGTCCATCAAACGTTTTTAGAAAGTGTTTTGAGCTTCAGAACATATTCAAGCTAAATAAATTTGGAAAAGATTCTTTTCAAGCATGTGTGACAGAAGATTATTGTTTCAGTGCCATCAAGTCAGTTCTGACTCGTGGTGACCCTATGAGCAACTGAACGAAGCACTGCCTGGTCCTGCGGCATTCTCACTATTACCCATTGGCTTGAGCGGGGTGGCAGCCACTGTGCCAATCCACCTCACTGAGGCCATTTCTCCTTCTCACGGTTCCTCGACTTCACCGAGCACGAGCTCCTTCTCCAGCGATGGGTTCCCTTCTGACAGCTTGTCCCAAGTGTGTAAGAAGTTTCACCCTCCTTGCCTTAAAGGGGCACTCTGGCTATACTTATTCAAAGAGAGATTTGATTGCCCTTTCAGCAGCACATGGTACTTTCAATATTCTTTTCCAGCACATCAATTGTTCATTAGTAGGCTATAAAGGAAGTCTCATTAAATTTCAAAGAATTACATTACACAGTGCACAATCTCTGACCTCCGTGCCATAAATTGGATATCAGACAAGTAAGAACTTACATAAATCTTGTGGTTGAAAATGTAAAAACATACTACTAAATAAAACCAAGATGGAAATTTCAAATTACTCGGCATTGTAAAATGGGAAACTACTATATATAAAATTGGGGGAAAATGCAGCCAAAACAGTAGTTATAGGGAAATGTATAGTCTTGAATACATGTGTCAAACAAAAAGAATGATTTTAAAGTATATAAGCTGAAAAACAGAGAAATGAAGGTAAAGAAGTGGCAAAGAGCAGAAATTCAAATCATATTATAAAGACTCAAAAGCATAAATTAGACTAAAGCTATATATATATATATATTGCTATTTATGTTTTAATGGTAATAAAATAGATAAATATGAAGCCCTAGCACTTGGGGTCACCCTCGCACATATTGTTCTCACCAGACTGGTTTCTGCCCTCTTCTTCTCAGAGGACCTGCACGCTCTTTGCGATTCTCACAGCCTGTGCCTTGTAAAACAATGGCAGTAATTCCCTCCGCCTTTTTCAGGCATTCCTCATAGGGATACTGTGCCCACACTGTGCTTTGTCAGCCACAGAGCTTGTAATGTGACATCCAGTATTAAAGAGCATGAAAGTCTTGTGGATCCAGTGGCAGGGAAAGCATCCCAGCACTGGCAGGGGTCTCCACATGGCTCCTCCAGCTCCCGGGCTCTAGCTCCATCAGTGTAGCTCCACATGTCTTGTTGTCAGGAAGACAAAGCAGAGTGTGGGTCTGGCCTCCAGCAAGCTATTTATCTCTGTAGCATGTCCAAATGAATTCGTAAAGCTGGGGCCTGATTCACAGGCCAAACTCCACCCCTTCCATCTTAATAGTCTCAAGTTTACAACAGATTATGTAACCACCAAAATCACCCCAGCCCCCTCTGTTAGCGTCTTATTTTTTTTCTCCAATAGATTAATTACTCCTGGCCCACACTTGTCAGGCATGTAGTATCATGATTGCCCAATTTATAATAAGGAACATCTGGTTCAGGGAGGATTACTAATAGGTCCGTGATCTCAGTGCAGTAGAGGATGAATGTAGTACAGCTTTAAGCAGAGCAAACTGACTCCTGGACTCCACCCCTTTCAAAGTCAGCCAGGCACATTATCCCCCACCCCCATCCCTAGTCCTTGAGAATTAAAGGTAATTGTGACTCTAGTAAGAGGGGGGAGCCTGTCTCCCCAGGCATGTTTTGGGTAGAGTTCTTGCCCTTCCCACCTTGAAGGCAAGCAAACTTGTGTACACACACAATCTATACACACACAACCTCCATTCATTCTTCCCTTCTAGTGTTGGCACTCAACCACTCAGCTTCAAAGGGGCGTGTCCTTTCTGTATTCATCTTATCTTCCAGGAAAGAGGAAGAGCTGGCAGCTGATTTACAGAAAAGCCTCTTTTCCTAATGGACTTAGAGTTATGAGGGCCTGCATAAACCTCAGATTTATTCCACCAGGGATGGTTGAGGGTGACACCCAGGTGCCAGTTGGTTCTATCCTGTGGTATACCAGGAAGCTTCAGTAATAGTTCGAGCATCTTGAAGCATCTATTGAGAGGTTGCAGCAGCAGCTGTCAATTGAGAAGATGTCTCAGGCCTGGCGTAAGAGGGGACCTAACTTACCCCTTTGAAATATGGGGAGAAGAGACTCTAACCATACAATCATTTGAAAATTTCCATCCCCCAAGATTTGCCCCACAATGAATGTTAATCAATAAATCTTCACCGTGACCCCAGCCATGTGGGCAGCCTGATAAAAAAAATAGCCCTGCGGTGATTATGGGAGGTGTTGTTACTTAAAGGGAACCATAATGCTTGAAGATGGAGGTCGGTGAACTGTGAATCACTGTGACCAGTAAAATCCATCACCTCTGCCGGGAGCATGCCTCCCTGCACACGTGAGTGCACTGTTAACAGCATGTTAGTCCCTAGGGTGCAGGCGCCTGCCTGACACTCATATTGTGAGCTGAGGAGACATCTCTGTGGCTCTACATGTGACCTGAAGGACAGTAAACCAAGCACACCCTCTGTCTTAAACACCAGGAACTATTCATTGACATTAGGGGATGAACTCTCTGCACTAGATCGCAGGTCTTCCCTGTCCTCATTAAGATCCTGATCTTCTGGAGCCTCAGTGTCTGCATTTGTAAATAGGGTGGGACCTTCCAGGCCCCATAGGATGTGAATCAGTCCTGCTTGAGGCTTTCATGGCCTCTGGACTTCAGAAGGACCTGGTAGTGTTCAATCCACCCACAGGTCTTGAGGATACCTGACAAGGGCAGTGAGAAATCTGTGCCTTCTCCCACAACAATCAGACCCCCTTCTAGAACTGCTGTTTTTCACTGTGCCTGCCATCGACTTCCTGTGGCCACTAGGACAAGCACTTCCCCTGTCCTAGGCCTCTGTCTCCTGTCCTCTGCCCTCTCCAATTTGACTCAACAGTGGGATCTGGTGGTAGGTTGGGCCTCGCATCGAAAGTGATCTCTGCAGAATGCATGACCTTAGGGAGTAAACAGTGTGTGTGTGTGTGTGTGTGTGTGTGTGTGTGTGTGTGTGTGTGTGTGTGCTGGGGGGTTCTGAAGAAGGTGGTGAGACTCACGGGGACATCCACCTGCCATCTGCATGGGTGGAAGCAGGAGGAGGGAAAAGAAGGGCTCCCAGGAGTGGGACTGTCACCTGTCACTGATGACCTCTTTTATCACCCTGTGCCGCACACTGGGGGATATGTTGTCAGGAAATCCCAGAGGCCTTTTCAAATTGTGGAAGGGTCAACCCAGGGCAGCTTCAAAGGGGTTCTGGAGTTCTTCAATACCATATGGAGGCCCCAAAGGACTTTGTACAGAACTACGCTCCCAACCAGGAGGGTCCAGCAGTCTTTGGAAAAGAACAAACAGGGAACAACCAGGAAGTCAGAGCTAAAGTACAGGCAACACCACTTCATCTGAGTCTCTGGCTGCTCTATGAAACTGCACCGGAATAATGCTTGAGGGGATCAGTACCAGTTATCCTGAGATCCCTTGCTACATAGCAACATGCTCTTGGCTTCCTTGCATTGATGGGAAAATCTTGCAGGGCCCACCAGCTGTGCCAACCTCTTGCTCTGCACGGCTCACTTCCCCTTTTCTTGACTCCCCCACTGATGGCCTGGGAGCGTGGGAAAACACTGTCCTACTGGGAGATTTTTCCTAGGAAATCTTAAAGTGTGTGGGCTTGGGGAATCATGGTCTTGGCAACAATGAGAAAGGCACCTCCCTGCTTCATGTCACCTGCGGGCTCCAAGTAGTCCTGCTGAATCAGAATCCTTCTAAGTGCGTCTGTCCGGTCCATTAACTACTGCTTCAAACTCCCCACCCCCCACCACCACCAAGGACTCCGGGGGGACACCACCCTACTTTCTCCTCCCCAAGCCTGGCCTTTCTCCCAGACTTTTTCTCTGCAAAAGACCCCATGATTTTCTCAGGGATAATCTGCATGAACACAGATACAGGGTGTATGTGAGCAAGAGAGTGAGAAAGAGATACAGACAAATAATATCATTATTGCTATATCCAGTTCCTCTGCTTGTATTGGTAAGGTGGTCCACTGAACTGAGTCTGTAAGTCCTTGTCCCTGCTGTTGCTGTTGCCCTCGTCCTCACCTTCACCCTTCTCCTTCATCCCCCTCCTCCCTCCACCCGACAACGGCAATCATTCCGACCTTCAGGTCAGGGCCCTGCTCTTCTATTGATCTATCCTTCTCTTCCACTAGGAAGTGAGCACCCCCGGGGAGGGGCTTGCGTTTCATCCAGCAACAACTGCTAGAGAAAGTCTGGGTGGGGCTCCGGTGGTGCTGTAAGAGCGTAGATTCAAGCCTGCTAGCAACCCTATGGGAAAGTTGAAGCCATCTGCGTACAGCCATCAAGACCCTGTATACGGTCGCGAATCATCAGAATCGGCAGAAAGACAGTAGGGTTTTGTCTATTTGAGGGATCGGGGCAGGATCGGCCAAGGATCATTCTCTTTTGCTATGTCTACACTCTTCTTATGAATTCCTAGGTAATTGCTAGGTGATAACATGCTGGTGCTGACCAGGGATTTTCTCCCTACCTCTTCTGGGCCATGCTCTCCCCTGACTAATGCTGCTATTTAGATCTGTCTAGAGCCCTGGTGGCGTAGTGGTTAAGAGTTGGTCTGTGATCCCCATGGTCAACAGTTCAAAACCACTAGCAGCCCCATGGAAGCAAGACTGGGCTTTCTACTCCCGTAAATAGCTGCAGCCTTAGAAACCAACCACGATGAGTCAGCATTGACTTGATGGTGGTAAGTGGGATTTTGGTTGATCCTTTCTAGTACATGAGGCCACATTTTCTCCTCTGATAGTCTGGTAATAGCAGTCAGGGTCCCTTCTTTTTCAAAGGATATTGGAGTGGGGATAGATGCTGTGGAGACGCCTGTGCTACAAATTTTACCATGGCACAAATTGAACCTTTATCTACCAGGAGTGAGGGTACCTCAGAGACTGGCACCTGTGACGTAACTCCAATCTCTGTGGCACCCACAGGGGTTATTGGCTCCTCATCAGCCCTAGAAGAGCTCACAGCCAGCTGCAGCCCCAGTTGCTGCCATGTTGTACACTATCTCTGAGAGAATGGGCAACTTGAAGGGGTGAGGTAAGTGAGTCTAACTGGGCAGGGACCAGATTGAGCCTGAGCATAGGTCCCTGCCTCAGGCTGCCTCTTTGGGACTACTAGGCTGGGATTGAAACCCTGGGACTTTCCAAATGGGGATTGTGGTAGTTATATAATCTGGTGTCACTTTGGGAGGATTTGGATGAAGGCGTGGGGTGTGGCCTGTCAATCAAGATATAACCAATGAGGCCTCTGTGTGGGCATGGCCTTCTCCTGAGAATTCTGGGAGCTCCTGTGTTTCCTCCTTGGAGGCAGGAGACACTTGTCTCTCTCAGCTCAACTCTCTACTGACAAGGCTCACTCCCTGTGAGACCTCTCTGAGGAGAAGCCACATGGACCTACCCTGATGCAGTCCTGGGTAGTGGAGAAGCCACGCGGAGACGTCTGGCAGCGCTGAGATGCTTATAATGCCACTGCATCCACATGACCTCCCACCCACTGGCCTGTGATCTTCCTGTAGTCAGTGTCATTGCATGTGTTTCGTGAGTCAGAAGAGGAATTTATAGATTGGGATCAGACATATGTGCTAATATTGGACTAATGGACTTGATCTGGATTAGACTGGGATGTTTCCTCAATATTCAATTGCTCTTGTATATAAACCTATTTCTTATACACATATGTGTGTCTATGAATTTGTCTACCCAGACTAACACAGGGCTTTTTCCTAGAAGTGTTCTGCGAAGGAGCTTCCTGTGCCTCAGCCCCAAAGAAAAATTCACTGAGTATTCAAAAAAATATGATTAACCCCTAACTCTTTCCCTTCAGACTCCCCTCTCACCCTACCCAGGAGGCCTGGGCCCTGTATAGACCTTACCAAGTGACCCAGCCTGTCCGTGGTTGATATAAATAGGAGAAAGGCAAAGCTGGGGTGGCTGATGACGGGATGAACCTTGCAGACACAGGAACGACATTGGTGAGAGTCCACTGACCCAGCAGAGTTGCTGCCTAAGCCACTATTTTTTTTTAATGTAATAGTACAAAGTCCTCACTCTGACGTGTCCAGAGGTGGCCTGGTCCTACTAGGATCTGAAATAATGTGATGGTGGCAAAAAAGGTCCAGAACTGTTTAGTAACTGTTTAGGGAAGAAAGGAACCCTGGTAGTGCAATGCTTATGCATTGGGCTGTGATCTGCAAGGTCAGCAGTTCAAAACCATCAGCTTCTCTGAAGGAAAAAGCCATAATTTTCTACCCCTGTAAAGAATCACTGCGAGCTGGCAGTGACTCGATAGCAGTGAGTTTTCAGGGAAGAAAACTTTCCCACCTCTGAGCACAGGAACATGGGCTCAGGGAATTTGTCTCATGAAGTCAAGGCCCCAATGGTACACTGGGCACAATAATGACCTGAGGATAATGGCGGGAATTATGTGAAGCATGCATTTTCCTAAATTTACTCTGTAAATTTAGTGTGTAAATTTCCTAGACCCTGCCATGGAAGGGTACAGCCTTTAGAACAAAATCCATGGCTCTGAGTGGCAAATAAGCAATTGTGATGGTTGCAGCTGAGAGGTGCTTGTTGTTGTAAACACCAAACAAAAACCAAAAACACTGTCACCAAATCAATGCAGTCTCATACTAAAAAACTAAACTCACTGCCTTAACATCAATTCTGACTCATAATACCTGTGTAAGATTTCAGAGACTAAAATCAGATAGTCTTATCTTTCTCCCATAGAGTGGCTGGTGGGTTTGAACTTCTGACCTTGACATTAGTAATCTAATTTTTACCTGACATTGCCACCAGGGCTTGGATATTAAATGGCTTCATATGTAAGAAAGAATGTGAACTAGTTCATTAACATATAATCTTCATGTTGAAATTATAACACCTTGGGTATATTGAGTTAAATAAACTATTAAATTTAATGCCACCTGATTTCTTTATGTTTTCAAATGTGGACATGAGAAAAGTTATCATTGATGTTTACCATCTCTATTGTTGGATGTGGTAGTTATATAATTTCATGTCAACTTGATAAATAGGTTATAGGGTGGAATCGAGCCTGTCAATCAAGTCAGCCTGATTGATGCTTCCTTGTTGGTATGGCCTCCTCATGAAAATTCTGGGAGTTTCCACTCTTCCTCCCTAGAGACAAGACACACTCTCTCTGTCTATTTCACATTCCTATTGCAAAGCCACGCTGATGGCAGCCAGAGTCCTGGAGATGCGTCCACTGCCATTGAACCCACAGGACATTCCGCCCACTGGCCTGTGATCTTCCTGCATTTGGCATCCTTGCATGTGCTGTGTGAGTCTGAAGATGCATAATTACTTCTTGATATAAAGTACTCTATTATATAAATATGTAATCTGGATATTTTTCTCTAGTCAACCCAATCTAACACAGTGGACATCCCAATCTGTATGCCGTCTTTATTGGGGGTGCAGCTGCGCCTGCACAGGAACATGAGCACATCACTGTAATGTATTGAGCTCAAACCACAAGGTCAGCAGTTCAAAACCACCAGCTGCTCTGTGGGAGAAAGATTGGAAATCCACAGGGTCAGTTAGATCCTCAATGGCAGTGAGTTTGCTTTTCTTTTTGTTTCCTCCCATAGGACTCTGCACCTCATGTCATCAACAGACTCCATTTCTCACAGATGTTGAGTGTATTCTCCATGGTAATCCCATCTGGGGAAAGCCTAGTCACAACCACGCCTCTTATTTCTGTATGATCAGTGATTGCTTCCACTGGAGAAGCATTAAGCTAAGACACATGGCCCATAGCACTGAATGGTCCCTTTACAGAAAAATATCTTGCCAGTATCTGGATCCGAATGTACATGTTGCAACAGGCCTATCAGAGCTGTGGTCTCTGGATTTAATTGTCCATTGGCAGAAAATACAAAAAGCAAAAGTGCCTGATAACACAATCAGCCAAATCTGGATAAGAGAAACGCTACAGGACAGACATTCCTCAACAAGCATTAGGAGATAGAGTGTGTATCAACTATAATGAAAAGGCTGGGCCTACTTGGTTCTAATTCAAATAAACTGTTTTTCAAAAAGACATTTTAGGGACATTTAGGAGTGTTTACTTGCACATGATGTCACAAACTTTGAACACAGATTGGATATTTGATAACAAGGATTATGGTTAAGTTGACATTTGGCCCAGTTTTAGAGCACCCATGACAATAATTTTGTGATTGTATTTTTAAAGTGTCTATTTTTCTCACTATGTAGGAGGGGGTAGCCCCCAAAACAGACAGATTTTTTCAAAGCTATGTATTTAGTTTTTTAATAAAAAACAACCTTATCACCTTCAAAGTACTCTCCATTACACTTAATAATTTGTCAAATCTGCAATTTCATTCTTGGAAACATTTTCAAACTCATCTGTTTGGATGGCTGACAGCACCTACCTCGTTATTGCTTCACCTCTTCTACATCCTCAAAACACTGTCCTTCCTGTCCCTCTGTGCTCACAGAAACAAAAAGAAGCCGCTCATAGCAAGGCCAAGTGAGTAAACTGTGTGGGGCAAGAGAGGCATGCTGTTTTCGCCAAAAATGGGTGCCCTGAGATGGCTGCGTGAGCAGGTGCCTTGTTGTGGTTGCAAAACCAGCCACTTGTCTGCCACAAATCAGGCCTTTTTTTTCACACACTGTTATGCAATCTCTTCAGAATCCCTAAATAGAAAGCTTGGTTAACAGTCTGATGTGGTAGAATGAACTCCAAATGCACTACAAGTCAGCATTTTTATCCTTTTAGGAAGTTGTTAGACGTCCAGAATGAGGTTTGTCATCATTCGACATTTCACCTTGTTTGAAATGAGAAAACCACTCATACACTTGAGTTTTTCCCATAGCACTGTCCTTGTAAGCTGTGTTCAAAATCACTACAGTTTCTGTGGCATTTCCCCCAGCAGGAAACAGAATTTCACAGCTGCATGCTCTTCTCTTAAATCGGCCATCACAAACAGCAAGGTTCCAGTGAAATTGCTTTCACACAAAAATTTACTATGACCAGAGGGAACCTTCCCAGGCTACGCCACTGGGTGCACTAACTCAGAGCGAGTTGCTCAATGCTTGCCTATCAGGGAAAATGCATATTAGGGAAGGTCTGCTCAGCAGAGATTTTTCTGTTGTTGTTTTTTTTTTTTTTTTTGTGAGGATGCCCTGTTGTATACTGAAATATTTATAGATGAAATGGTATCATGTTTTGGATTTGCTTCAAAATAATGAGAAGGGGAACTAGAGAAGGCAAGGATAAGCTATACGTTGACAGTTTGGAGACTGGGTAAATGGGTACATAAGAGTTTATTATAAAATTCAACTTTATGCATGTTTGGAGTATTTTCCATCACAAAGAGTTAATCAAATAAAATAAAACAGGGAGGAAGACCCCATATGTCCTCTGACAGCTATCTCCCCAACACCTTCCTTGATCCAAGGAATGTTTTATTGGGCCCTGTTTCCAGGGATGGGGAATTTTCCAGCATCCAACATGGCCAAGAAGGTTTATCCTTTGCCAGGTTGAGCAGCTCAACTTAGCAACGTGGCAATAAGAGAGTCCCATGGCCTGTTAGTTAAATAAAGGAAAGAGAAAACACCCAGGGACTCTTCTTCTGGAGCAAAAGTCTGTTTCACAATTGAGAAAGACCTTTCTTTCTTAAAGGAATAAAATAGAATTGGGTAGGAAGTGAAATAAAGTAGAAATTAATGAAGGGAAATAACTACAGATGCAAAACATTACAAAGATAGCCATACAGGTGCATGGATATGCTAAATATACATCAACTTTTTGTGAAGGGGAGTGTAATTGTCACCCAGTTTACCCTTGGAGAGGACTCTAGTTGGTAGGGGATGGCTTATAGTTTTACATATTTCAGTGCTTTCATATTCTTATTATGGTCTTATAATATTCTTATCATCTTATCTTAGATAGCATTCTTAATAAAAACAACCTCAGACTTCCACATACCAGACAAAACACACATGTAGACAAAACAGAACAAAACAATCTAGCAAAAGGTGAAAAAAGTATGAAAATATTTACCCTTAATGTCTATAAATATTAAATAATTTCAAGAGATACTGGACCATTATGATTGTCAAATATGGCATTGGCAACTTCAGACATATCAAAGGCTTGGTCTTTTTTTTTTTTGTCGAGTCGTTTCTTTATTGAGAGGGTTGGGGCGCACCAGGGTATGTCCATTTTAATCTTCCTGGGCTGGTTTTTAATTTTTTTTCTATTTCTTAGTGCTGTTGCTCTTGCTGCTAGCAGCCGCCTCCTCGGGTCCACTGCTGGCGGGCTCCCCCTTCCCGGGGAGCTTCTTCTTTTCCTTTGGGATGCTCCCGCCATTTGCTGCCTCCCGAGGGTCACATGCAGGCTCCTTTTGGGGAGAGGTTTCAGTTTCTTCCACTTGGGGAGAGGCGTCCCTTCTGGGTCACTGCTGACCAGATGCTCCTTAGATCTCTTCTTCTTGGGTTTGGGGAGAGCAGAGAGAGCTGGGTCTTCAAATCCATTTTCCTGCGAAGCCTCCTGGGCCCTCTGCTTTTTCTTCTTTTTGGGCCTTTCCCTGTTAGTCTCCTGCTCAGGGACCTCACACTCCTCAGGAGCACTGCTGTTTTCCTGAGACGCAAGGGCAAGTGCAGCCAATCCCTTCTTTTCCTTTTTCAAGCGTTTCTTCTCCCGCTTCTCCAGCTTCCTAGTCATCTCCTCAGCGGCCTCCCGCGCCCGAACCATTGCCTCCTTCATCACGGCCAGGTTCTTCCGGGGGACCTCCCCGGTCTCTTAGAAGGAGAGTCGCTCCTCGACTTGCTCGCGAAGCTTTTCCATAAATACACTTGTGGGCACCTCAGAGAAGCAGTTGATCCGCGAGGCGATGCTGCATTTGTTGACCAGGTATGGGGAGATGCGCAAAGCCTTGGTCTTAAGGAGCTCAGTGAAGCTGGGACAATCCCTCTTGACCATTGTGTAGGAAATACAAGGTTTGTTCTCAAATTTGTCTCTCCAGGAAGTGCATTTGGAATTTAGTGGGATTGGGTGAGTTAGAGGGAAATGTCGTGAGTCCAATGATCTATAAAACATATTAAAAACAAAAGAAAGCAAAACCTTACACTTCATAAGCCATAAAGTGCCCATGTCATTGGGGCCAGAGTTAGATTCAGCTCCTTTGGTGTAAAGGTATCCCTCCTTGGTGGGAGAGTGGGGAACTGTTGAACTTTGATGCTGTATGTCATCTCCTGTGATCCTGAAGTGCCAGAATCTTTGGACTAAATATAAAGTGGGTATTTGGGACACACCCTTAGCTCTGTCCACATGAGGGAAGCTGGCAACCCCTTAGCAGTCCTTTATGCAACGCTTCCTTCAGGGGGACTTGGCCAGGGCTTGAATCTTGCACCCTCAACCAGAGTCCCTGGAGAACATCTGTGAAACATGGATATCATGTGTGGACTTTCTTCATTAAGACATACAGGGAGAGGCTGTGGTGCCACCCGCACCTTAGCAATGATTTTTGAAAGTCCCCTTCCTTCACAAATCCCACTCTTGGAGGATGGGAAAGCTGTTTGTAGGAAGAAGACCGGGGAGGGGGGGCAAGTCTGACTCTGCATCTGGGGCTGAGCGGAAGCTAACTTGTCTGCACTGGTTAACTGGGCTGCAGAAGCTAAGTCTTCATTTGATTTGGGAGTGCCTTTCCCAACCAGACCTCTGCTTTGGCTCAGATTGAATTAGTCAGCTAAGCAGAGCAGGAAGAAGCTATATAACCTAATTGTACTTGATGGATCTCTCCATCTTTCTCAGATGCCAGACACAAGATAGCTTTCCTTTCTTTGCATCTGGGATTCATACTAGAGCTTGGGGTTAGGCAAGGAGTTGCAAGGATGGTTTGGAACCAGCTTCCATATCCCTCCTGAGGAAGCTTCTGTTTCTGAGAGGCTGAATCTCCACGAGGAGGGCAGGGGCTACAGGGAATACAAAGGCAAATTTTCAGCAGGGCCTGGGAGGGGTGACACTGATGAAAGGACAAGAAGTTTGAGTCATGGATTCTAATTCCAAAGGATTAAGAATTCCACGTCTAGGTTAATTTCTGTCCTTTCATGACAGCGCTGGAAAGCTCTTCCTAATTGATTTTCAGATCCTCAGATGACATCTTAAGAAAATCACATCCTTCCACCTGGCCTCGGCAACCTTTCGAAGGCCCTAGATTCATTTTGCTTACACACTATTACTTCCCTCCACCCCTTTCCAGCACACTATCTCATACAGATATAGAAGAGAGAAAGCCTGGTCATTGGGAATTTGTTCATTTAGCAACATTGATTGCATTTTTCAAATTCTGGAACTGCCCTTTTCCTGAACTGTCCTTGTCCCTTCATTGACATAGGCTCACTATTCCTCACATTTACTGTAATCGTCATCAAATTGCTGTTGTCAATCTGATCCTACATAGATAGTTCTTAAAAGAGCATAATTCTCAAGGTAGACTTTTTTACTAGTTAGTCTAACATTTAAAAATGTGAATTAGATAAAGATTTATAGAGTCAATCTTCAGAGTTTTTTTCATTTTATTATAATTTTTTAAGTCATTTTATTGGGGGCTCATACAACTCTTATCACAATCCATACATACTCCATGTGTCAAGCACATTTGTACATTCGTTGCCCTCATCATTCTCAAAACATTTGCTCTCCACTTAAGCCCTTGGTATCAGCTCCTCATTTTTGCCCCTCCCTCCCGCTTCCTCCTTCCTCATGAATGCTTGATAATTTATAAATTATTATTATTTTGTCATGTCTTTTTTATCATTTTATTGGGGGCTCATACAACTTTTATCACAATCCATAATACATCAATTGTGTAAAGCACATTTGTGCATTTGTTGCCCTCATCTTTCTCAAAACATTTCCTCTCCACTTAAGCCCTTGGCATCAGCTCCTCATTTTCCCCCTCCCTCCCTGCTCCCCTCTCACTCATGAACCATTGATAATTTATAAATTATTTTGTTGTCATGTCTTACACTGTCCGATGGCTCGATCCCTACACCCATTTTTCTGTTGTCCATCCCCCAGGGAGGAGGTTATATGTTGATCCTTATTATCAGTTCCCCCTTTACACCCCACCTTTCCTCCACCCTCTGGTATCGCCACTCTCACCTCTGGTCCTGAAGGGATCATCTGTCCTGGATTCCATGTGTGCCTGGTTCCTATCTGTGCCAGTGTACATCCTCTAGTCTAGCTAGATTTGTAAGGTAGAATTGGGATCATGATAGTGGGGGGCTGGGGGAGGGGAGAAAGCATTTATGAACTGGAGGAAAATTGTATGTTTCATGGTTGCTACCCTGCACCCTGACTGGTTCATCTCCTCCCCAGGACCCTTCTGTAAAGGGGTGTCCGGTTAACTACAGATGGGCTTTGGGTCACCAATCTCTGCACTCCCCCTCATTTACAATGATATGATTTTTTTGTTCTTTGATGCCTGATACCTGATCCCTTCAACACCTCGTGGTCACACAGGCTGGTGTACTTCTTCCATTTGGACTTTGTTGCTGTTTAGCTAGATGGCCATTTGTTTACCTTCAAGCCTTTAAGACCCCAGAAGCTATATCTTTTAATAGTCAGGCACCACCAGCTTTATTCATCACATTTGCTTAAGCACACATTTGTCTTCAGCGATCTTGCCTGGAAGGTATGCATCATGGAATGCCAATTTAATGGAACAAAGTGTTCTTGCATTGAGGAAGTACTTGAGTGGAGGCCCAATGTCCATCTCCTGCCTTAATACTAAACCTATAAATATATGCATATATATATGCCTGTATTTAGACCTGTATAAATGCCCATTGCCTCCTTGTTCTTTCCTCTATTGCTGTTTACTTTCCTCTTGTCCCACTATCATGTTCAGCCTTCATTTGGGTTTCAGTAATTTCTCTCGGTTACATTGCCCTTGATCAATCCCTACCAGGTTTCTCACACCCTCCTTGCCACTAATTTTGGATCACGTGTTGTCCCCTTGTGCCTGGGTTGGTCAATACCACCTCCTTTTCCCCACCTTCCCTTCTCCCATGTCCCCCCAAAACCATCAGTCCCATTGTTTTCTCCTCCAGACTGTTCATCCAGCCTATCTTATCTAGATAGACGTGTAGAGATAATATGCACCCACAAAAAATACATAGCAAGACAAAGTGACAAAGAAAACAATATGATGACAATAACAACAAAAAACCAATGACAAAAAAAGTAAATAAATTTTAAAAATAAAAATTTTTAATGCTCTGCTCCCCACCACCGCTCTGCTGCACCCCCTTAATGTTTTGCCTCACTGTGGTGGGGTCAGACTGGGCCAATCCCAACACTGAGTCTCCAGTGTTGTTCCTCATAGGGTCATGGGTCAGCGAGGGACGTCATGTCTCATAGTGGGACCAGCCATATGGTCCATTCTGTGCATTGACTGTTCTGAGTGGAGATATCACCCTTCAGGCTTGGTGGGCCAGGATGTGCTCCACTCTCTCTTCCTCTCTCTGTATTTGCTCCCGTGTGCTCTGATCAGACATGTCCCTCTCCCAGAACTACAGCTTCAATACCATCCTCTAAAGTAAATTCTTCTGGTGGGAGGGTCAGTTGTCCATGAAGTTGGGATTGGGACCAGCCCCTCAGACCCCTCCACTGGCTCCCCACTCCATGCTAGCACACTGCATTCACATCCCGGAACACTGGGCTTAAATCTAGTCCCTCTTCCCTGTGGAGATATAAACAATACCCTTCCTTGGGTGGGTTAGTGCCCTGTGCCCCTGCTACACATGTCTATCTCCCCCACCCCCCCTTTTCAGTTGGCTACCATATGTAACCCCTGGATTTGGTCTGACCACTGCCATACTACCTGGACCTCATGCCAGGAATATTTGTATACAGTAGCTTTTTCCCTATGCCCCTTTTGCATTTTTTAAAGCTTATCTCAGCAGACTCATGTTGTACTTGTCCTTTTGTACTTGGCTTACTTCACTTAGCATAATTTCCTCCAGGTCTTCCCATGTGGCGATATGCTTCATGATTTCATTGGTGCTTTTTAGCAATGCATAGTACTCCATTGTTTGTATGTACCACAGTTTTTAAATCTATTCATCTCTTAATGGAAATTTGGGTTGCTTCCAACTCCTTGCAATTGTGAACTGTGCTGCAATGAACACTGGAGCACAGATGTCTGGCCGTGGTTTGTTTCTTACCTCTTCTGGGTATATGCCCAGTAGGGGGGTTGCTGGGTTGTATGGTAGCTCAATTTCCATCTGTTTTAGAAATCGCCAAATCGATTTCCACAGTGGCTGTACATTTGTACAGGTCCACCAGCAGTGGATGAAAATTCCTATCTCACCACAAGTCCTACAACACTTGTTGCTTTCTGATTTTTTTTAATTTGGCTCCTTTGAGGGTGTTAGGTGTTATCTCATAGTTGTTTTAATGTGCATTTCTCTTATGGGTAATGATCGGGAACATTTTCTCTTATGTTTATAGGCCATTCAGATTTCTGCCCCTGTAAAACTTCTGTTCAGGTTCTTTGCTCACCTGAGTTAGTTTTTCTCTTATTGTAAGCTTGCAAAGTATTGTAGATTTTAGTAATAAGGCCTTTGTCTGATGTGTCATTGCTAAAGATGTTTTCCCAGTCTATGGGCTCTCTTATGACTCTCGTGGTGAAATCTTTCTATGTACACAGGTGTTTTATCTACAATATACCCCACTTGTCTATCTATGACTCCTCTGTATTTGTATCCTTCCCTATTTCTGATAGCCTATGTAATCCCTGTGCCAAGGTTCTCAGGTTTGTCCCAATTCCCTCATTAATGGCCCTAATTGTTTGAAGTTTTCCCTTAAGGTCTGTTATCCACCTTGACTTTATTTTTGTGCATGGAGTGAGTAAGGGTCTTGCTTCATTTATCGGCAGGTAGATATCCAGTTTTTCCAGCACCATTTATTGAAGAGGGCATCCACTTCCCAGTTGATATTTTTGGGCCCTTATCAAAAATCAGCTGGCCTGTATGCTGATGTTTTTATTTCTGGGTACTCAATATTGGTCTGAATATCTGTCGTTATACCAGTACCACACTTTTTGACTACTGTGGCCGTATAACACATGCTAAAGTCAGGTAGAACAAGCCCTCTGAGTTAGTTAAAGTTTATTGTGCCCACCTGGCCAATAAACAACATGAATTGAAGGGTGAAGCAATAAATGTCTCAGTGATTCTCGCCTTTCTAGCGCTCAGGTTTCTTACTTTCTGATGGTCGGACCAGAGTGCAGCTGCCTTAGCCAATTAGCTACTTCAGTTGGCAAGGCTCACTTCCTGCAAGACATCCCTGCGGAGAAACCACATGACCTACCCTGATGCAGCCCTGGGTGCTGGAGCAGCCATGTGGAGACTCCTGCCAGTGCTGAGATGCTTACACATTCACTGATTTGGCTTTCCTCCTACAGTCAGCATCATTGCGTCTGTTTTGTGAGATGGAGGAAGACTTTGTGGATTGGTGTTGCGCATATTGGTTAATGTTGGACTTGTGGGCTTGGGAAGCACTGGGTTGGGATGTTTTTTTGGTGTGCACCTACCCTTTATATAAAACTCTCTCTTATACATATGAGTTTCTATGGATTTGTTTCTCTAAAGTACCCAGACTAACACAGTCTCCCACTTTATTTATTATCGTTTTATTGACATTTCTTACACAATCCAATATTTCCATTCACATACAATTATGTTTTTTAATCCCATCAGTGGAGTTGTACAATCATCAATGCTATCAGCTCCCCATTTCACCCCTGCTTCCTGTACCATTAGAGAACCATTACTCCTATTACTGTTTCTGCAGGGTTATCTAACTTGACTTCCATATACCAAACAATCTTACATATACAAACGAACATACTCAAATCTAATATGATTTTTTTTTTATCTAATATGATTAATGAGGTTTGTTAGACTGGGTTGACTAGAGAAACAAATCCAGAGACACTCATACAGGTGTAAGAGAGAACTTTATATTGAGAAGTAATTATATATAAATCAAGCAAACACCCCAGCCTAGTACAGATCAGATCCATAAATCTGATACTACTCCATAAGACTGATACTAGTCCATAAATCCCTCTTCAGACTCGCACAGACACACTCAATGATGCAGAATGAAGGAAGGCTGGGTTAAGAGTTGTGTGGATCCAGTGGTGATGGAATCATTACAGCCCTGGCGCAAGTCTCCACATAGCTCCTTCAGCTCTCTGAGTGTCTCAACAGCAGGAAAGTGAAGCAGAGGGAAAGGAAGCTGTCCTTCAGAGAACCATTTATCTCAGTCACCCGCCAATCAAGCTGTGACCTCGCAGGCTAAATTTCACCCCTTCACTCTATTAATCAAGTTGACATGCGATTATGTAACGACCACACGAGGTTAAACAAATAACAGCCTTAATAGTAAGGGGAGGAAACATTAAAAAAAAAACTACTGGATAAGTCTGTAGTTCATCAATGCCAAGCTGCCCTCTGGATTTTTCTACCTTTCCATGTGGTTACTCTGAGAGGGACTGTCCAGTTACCTTGTAGGTGAGTTTCGGGTCTCTATTGCATCCATGCCCCTTCACATCAAATTGGTTGTGTGCTTTTGAAGTTCTGATAACTCTTCCCGTTGACACCTCATGGTCCCACAGGCTAGTGTGTCTCTTCCTCGTGGGGTTTGTTGCTACCCTGCTAGATGGCAGTTTGTTTAATTACAACTCTTTAATACCACAGATGCTATATCTTTTGAAAGCCGAACTCCATCAGCTTTCTACACCACATTTGCTTATGCACCCATTTTGTCTTCAGCCATCATGTCAGGAAGTGGGTATCACACAATATCACATTATTAGAACAAACTAATCATATAGAAAAAACAGGATTTAAGTAGAATCCTAAAGTCCATCTGCTTCCTTGTGTGTATGTATGATATATATACCCCCTTACCCAACAGTTATGTTTACCCATCATTCACATTTCAGTAATTCTTCTCAGATACAATTCAATTGTTCAAATACATCAAGAAAATCTACCCACTACTCACGATCATTTTTAACACACTTAATATTTTACTATTCTCTTGTACCCATCATTACTGACTCCTTGTTCCCTTCCTTCCCTCCTCCCTTCTCACAGTCCCCAGGATCCATCAATCCAGTCGCTATCTTCAGAAGATTGTTTCTCCTGGATTACTTGTATAGATAAACATAAAGAAAACTAACATACAAATAGTCACAAGTCTCACAGGAATAATGACATAGAGCAGATTCTTACCTCTATGTTTAAAGAAAGAAAAGCACATATTAAAAACCATAATTCCTTCATTCAAATGTTGGTAATTCTTCTTGGCTACATTACCCTTGATCAAGCCCCACCCAACCCCAAGCATCCTATTCCCTCCTTGCCATCAATTTTAGATCACTTATTCTTCCCTTGTTTTGCACCCCCCTCTTCCCTCCCACCCTCATCTCTCCCTCTCCCATGTCCCCTAGAACTGTCAGTCCCATTGTTCTCTCTGGATTGTTCATCTCACCTATCTTGTCCAGATAGTCATGCATAGACAATAATACATGCAAAAGCAAAGCATAACAAAAAAGAAGACAAAAAATAAATCAGCAACAGCTAATACAACAAAGCAAAAACAAAGAAAAACCAACAGCAAAAACTGAAAAGTCCTCAAACAGTTCCAGGTCTGTCCATTGACCTTCATGAGTGTTTTCCAGTCGAGTCCCCTGGGGTGCCACACTCTGGCCCCCAAGTCCACCCTTAGCATTCCTCAGAGACTTTGTTGATTTACTCCCCTTACTGCTCCTCTGTACTCCCTTAGCGTTCACCCCAGTGTGGTGGGGTTGGATCGGGCACAATTCCCAAACCGTGTCTCCAGTGCTGTCCCCATTAGCGCTATGTGGGACAGGAAGAAAGTAAAAGGAAATAGAGGAAAGAATGGGAGGCATAGGATATTTATAGAGGTCTAAATATGGCCATGTATGTATACAAACACATTTATATACAATGACAGGGGAATAGACCTATGTACTTATATTTATTTGTAAAGTATTATGATAGCAGATGGACATTGGGTCTCCACTCAAGTACTCCCTCAACACAAGAACAATTTGTTCTACTAACATGGCACTTTGTGATGTCCACCTTCCCTGACATGATTTTTGAAGACAAAATGGGTGCATAAGCAAATGTGGTGAAGAAAGATGATGGTGCCTGGCTATCAAAAGATATAGCATCTGGGGTCTTAAAAGCTTGATGATAAACAAGTGGCCTTCTGGCTAAGAAGCAAAAAAACCCATGTGGAAGAAGCACACCAACCTGTGTGATCATGCGGTGTTGATGGGATCAGGAATCAGGCATCAAAGACCCCAAACAAAATAAACAAACAAGCAAAAAGCATATCGATGGAAACAAGGGGGAGGGAAGAGTGGAGACCCAAAGCCCATCAATAGGCAATTGGACACCCTCTGTCAGAATGGCCAGAAGGAAGAGAAGAGCCAGTCTAACACTGAAGAAACACACAATCTTCTTCTGGTTCTTTAATGCTTCCTCCCCCGCCTCCCACTACCATGACCCCAATTCTATCTTATCAATCTGGCTAGACCAGAACATGCATACTAGTTCAGATAAGAGCTTGCAACACAGGGAATCAAGAAGAGATAAATAAGGGGAGCAGCGATACTAGAAGGATGGGGGGGAGGTTAAGGGGGAACAGATCACAATGATTGACATATGGCCCCCATCCCAGGGAGACGAACAACAAAAAAGTGGGTGAAATGAGACAGCAGTCGGTTTAAGACGTGAAAAAAAGAATAATTTATAATTACCAAGAGGGCATGAGGTGAAAGGGTGGGGGAAGGAGGGGGGGAAATGAGCTGATGCCAGGGACTGAAGTAGAAAGAAAATGCTTCAAAAAGGATGATGACAACATATGTACAGTGTGTTTGACAAAATAGATATATATATGGATTGTGATAAGAGCTGTAAGAGCCCCCAATAAAATAAAATAAAAATAGAAAAAACCATCATTCCAGCCCCAATTTCTTTCAGGGTTACCTAAACCGGCTCCTGCTTACCTAACCACTCATACATCCTTTTCAGTAATTCAGTAATTGGGTTAGAAAGGCAAGCATCCAATAAAGAATGGAGCGGCCAAATGCCCCACCCGGAGTTGCACCTTTAGTTTCTTAGGGTGGTTCCCTTGTGAGTAATCCACATCCAGTTCAGATGGGGTGCTAAGTGCTGCCCCCCAAGTTAGAAGTTTACACTCGGGATTCTTTGAGAACTTTGTGTTTTTACACACCTCACTGGCCTATTGTACTCTCATCTTAGTTTGGCCCCAAGTGGGAAGGCCAGACTAGCCACTCCCCCTGAAATGTATCTTCAGACCTGTCCTCTGTGGCATCCAGGGAGAGGATGTCACATCTCAAGCATCAGGATTGCATTGAATTTATGTACTGCCTTAGACAGGATTTTCATCTATCATACTGAGTCTTCAGATCCATGAGCATGGGATATTCTTCCATTTGTGAAGGTCCCTTTTGGTTTCCTGTAATAATGTTCTATAGTTTTCCTAATACAGATCTTTTGGGGTTTTGTAGTTAGGAATAACCCTAGATATTTCAAGTTATGCCTGGCAATCATGAAAGATACTACCTTGATCTAATTTTCTGTAATCCACCTCAGTGGTATATAGCAATCCAATTGATTTCTGCTTGTTGATCATATATCCTGCCACTCTACCATATTCCTCTATTGTTTCCAGAAATCCTATTGCGAATCCTTTGGGGTTCTAAATATACAAAATCATCTCATCTGCAAATAGCAATAATTTCACTTCTTCTTTGCCCAGCTGTATACATTTGATATCTTCCCATTGTCTTGTATTATTAGCTAGGACCTCCAGGACCATGTTGAATAAGAGTAGGGATAAGGGACATCCTTGTGGTGTCCCTTTTTTCAGTGGGAATGTTTTTGTCTTTTCTCCATTGATTGTAATGTTGGCTATTGTTTTATTACATATAACATTTATTATACTGAGGCAATTTCCTCATAATCTTATCCTCTTGAGTGACTTAATTATGAATGGGTGTTGAATATTGTCAATTTTTTATCTGCATCTGCTGATATCATATGGTTCTTGTCCTTTTTCTTGTTAATGTGATGGATAATGTTGATGGATTTTTGGATGTTAAACCAGTCCTGAATCTGTTATGAATACCATTTGTCAGGATGAAATTTTTTATATCCTTTTGTTTTCTATTGGCCAATATTTTGTGGAGGATTTTTGCATATATACTCATTAGAGATACCAGCCTGTAGTTCTCTATTTGGGGGATCCTTGCCCAGCTTTGGTATCAGTATTATACTAGATTCATAGGATGTGTTTGGGAGTTTACCGTCCTTGTCTATGTTCTGGAAGAGCTTGTGTAGGATTGGTGCCATCTTCTCCCTGAATGCTTGGTAGAATTCGCCTGTGAAGCCATCTAGGCCAGTGTGGGGCCATGTCCAGTTCCCCCACAACTAATCAAGGGTCCAGTAAGTGCAATTGTATGGTTGAGATATAAAAAGATTATAATAAAGTCATTGAGAGATAGAAGAGAAAGTAAAATAAAGAAGTCAGACACATTTCATGGTAGCGTGCTCACCTACTGGACAGCCATGATCTCACCAGCCAGGTCCAAGCACTGCGTGGGCTGAGGACAGGAGAGCCAGGTGAAGTGGGCTGGAGAGAGCTGGAGAGAGAGACATTTTATTGCTAACCAAGGATTATCTATTTCTTTAGGGGGTGTGATTACAGGTAACCATACATGTCACAAGACAGGGTTGTAACCATAGGTATTACGAGCAATAGGAGGGAGATATACAATGGGCATAGGCGTAACAGGAAGGGGATGAGCTAAGGATGTACACATGATAGGAAGGGGAGTGACTAGAGGTATACATGTGACAAGAAGGGCGGAACTTAGATTCATGATGGTGGCCTAACCTTGGCTACCCTTGAGTGGGCTTGACCTCCCTGGGCTCTCCTTTAGGGAAACAATCTACTACTATTCCTATCAGAAGCGAGTGGGCCCTACTTGTTGTGGGATAAACAGTGGTGTCTGCTTGCTCTGGATGGCTGATAACCCTTAGAGACAATAACCCCTGACCTACTTCCGTTGACCTCCAAGTGCATAGTTATTTGCCACATGTGGCAAGCAGCTAGTTTGGGATATATTTGGGGGAGACAACTTGGGAGAAAGCTTTGTTGACCACAGGCTAGGGCTTTGTTTTATTCGAGAGTTCCTTGATAACCTTATCTATTTCTTCTTTTGAAGTTGTCAGTCCAGTGCGTAACCCACCACACCACCAGGGTTCCCTTCTATTTCTTCTTTTATTATGGATCTGTCCAAGTTCTTAGTGTCCATATGAGATCATTTGGGGAGGGATTGTTTTTCCAGGTATTTGTCCATGTCCTCCAAGTTGTTGAATTTGTTAAAGTCCTTCATAGTATTATGTAATTAGTCTTTTTAATTTCACTGTGGTCCATTATCATCCCTCATACTGGGTATTGATGTCTACTTCTTCCTATATTTTGTTAGGTTTGCTAGTGGCTTATGGACTCCGTTAATCCTTTTGTGAAGAACCAGCTTCTTACTGAGTTGATTTTTCCATTATTTTGGTCTTCCCACTCATTTCTCTACACTTGATTTTTATCATCTCTTGTCTTGTGCTATTAGAAAGATTATTCTATTGACTCGGTTGCAACTGCTGAAGGTTTTGTAATAAGGTATCAACCATAAGTCTCTCTTCTTTCTTCATAATGGCATTTAACTCTATGAAGAATCATCTGACAACTGCTTATGCTGTATTGGAGGTTTTGGTGTGTTTTATTTACATTCTAATTAGTTTCTAGGAACTTCTAACTTCATTTCTAATTCAAGCTAATACCCAGTCCTTTTTGAGAAGTAAGTTATTAAGCCTCCATGTGTCTGCCTCTGTTATTTTATTGTTTCTTTTTTCCCCCCAGCTCTATGGCCTGGTGGTCAGAGAAGGAAGCCTGTGTGACCACTATATGTTTGAATTTACTCAAGCCTGACTGTGTCACAGCATGTGGTCTATTCTTGAATACATACGATTCACACTTGAAAAAAATCTTTTTTTTTTTTTTTTTTTGCAGTTGGGTGGAGAGCTCTTAATATATCTATCAGGTCAAATTGTCTGATTGTAGGCTTTAATTATGTAGCCTCTGTTTTGAGCTTCTTTCCTGCTGATCTCTCTTTTTAGGATAGCAGTGTAATGAAGTCTCCTACTATGATAATTTATCCTGTGATTTCTTTTCTCATCTTCTGAAGTATTTGGTTGACAAATTCACAGATCTCCTGTTGGGCACCTATATGTTTATTATACTCATGACTCTTGGTCTACTGATCTCTTAAGCATTATGTAGAGCCCATGTTTATCTCTTGTTGCATCCTGCACCTTTAGAATTATTTTGTCAAAGATTAGAACCATAACTCCTAATTTTTTTATGTTGGCTTGATATAATTTTAACTATCCTTTGATTCTCAACTTGATTTTGTCTGTGAGTTTAAGATGTGTCTTTTGCAGACAACAGATTGACGCATTTGTATCCAGTCTGCTGCTCTTTGTCTGTAAATGGATGTGTTCAGACTATTAACATTCAGAGCAATTACATCCATATGTGGTTTTTTTACTTGTCATGTCATACATTTTGTCATAAATATTTTCTACCTCCCTGCTTAATTGTGTGTTTTGTATTTTCGAGGGATTCTTTCTTGCCTTATTTCTGTTTAGTCAAAGAAATCTTGGGTGTTGCTTTCAGTGTGATGCCTTCTGCATAGTGTTACACTATGTGATGGTCTCATGTTTGTGTTCTGTGGATGTTGATCTTCTGCCCAAAGTGAGTGGCAAAGTGGTGTTTGTAGGGCTGGGGATTTTGTTTGTTTGTTTTTAATAATGTATTCTTTGAATTTTTCCTTATCCAAGAGAACTTTTATTTCACTTTGTATTTTGATTGAGTTTGGTGGGATAGAACATTCTTGGGCTACAGTTATTCTCTTTCAACTTTTAGAAGATGCTACTCTATTCTCTCGTCTTCTTCGTGGTTTCTACTGATAAGTATGACCGTATTCTTATCTGAATACCCTTATAGGTGATGGAATATTTTTCTCTAGCTACTTCCAGGATTTCCCCATTTTCCTCAAAGTTGGATACTATGACTACTATAGGCCTTGATGTATTCTTTCCCTACCACTTGTCATTAGGTTGTCACACTTTGATGGCTTGTGTGTTGCTGGAAACTAAGCCACTGGTGTTTTAAATTGCCACAGGGTCACCCAGAGAAAAAGGTTTCAGCAGAGCTTCCAGACTAAGAACAGGATACAAAGATGGAATTGGCTTCCTACTTCAGAGGAGGCAACTGAAAAAACCTTATGCATCATATGGAAACCTTGTCAGACACTGAACGCTTAATGAATGGAAGCAGATTATTGTCAGACATAGTGTCAGAGGATAGGCCCCACAATCAGAAGGCGCTTGAAATATAACTGAGGAAGAGCTGCTTGCTCAAAGTAGAATTAATTACAGTGATGTGAAGCCTTTGGGACTGGAACCTTAAGGCTCTTCAACAGATGCAAAAATCTACTGATAATTGGAATGTGGAATTATGAAGTATGAATCTAGGAAAATTGGAAGATGTAAAAAAATGAAATGCATAAAAATCAATATCATAGGCACTAGTGACTTTAAGTGGATTTGTACTAGCCATTTGAATCAAAAAATCATATGATTTACTATGCCGAAATTATACAATCAAGAGAAATGGTGCTGCATTCATTGTCAGAAAGAACATTTCAAAGTCTATCTTAAAGGACAATGCTGTCTGTGATAGGATTCTATCTATCTGCCTTCAAGGAAATCCAATCAATACAATTATTCAAATTCAGTAGCAACCACGAAAGCTCATGATGAAGAAATTGAATTCTACCAACATCTTCAGTCTAAAATTGATCAAACATGCAGTCAAGTTGAATTGATAATTATTGGTGATTTCATTTTAAAAGTTGGGTGGTGGGGAGTATAGTAATTGGCAAATGTGCTCTTGGTGTTAAAAGTGAATATAGAGATCTCATAATAGAATTATGCAAGACCAATAACTTGTTCTTAGCAAATACCTTTTTCAATAACACAAATGGCTACTCTACGCATGGATTTCTCCAGATGTAATGCACAGAAATCAAATTGACTACATTTGTGATAAGAGATGCTGGAGAAACTCAATATCAGCAGCTAAAACCAGGCCAGGAGATGACTGTGGAACAGATCACTGAGTTCAGGTTGAAGCTGAAGAAAACTGAGACAAGTCCACTGGAGCCAAAATAAGAACTTGAGGCTATCCCATATTAATTTTGATAACATATCAAAGATAGATTTGTTGTACCGAGTGAATACTGACAGAAGACCTGATAAGCTGTGGGATGACATCATTCATGAAGAAAACAAAAGGGCATCAAAAAACAAACCTAACACAATCTCAAAGTGGATGTTAGAAGAAAGTCTAAGACAAATAGAAGAAATTGTGAAGTCAAAGAGCTAAGAGAAAATTTTAAAGGCCTGTCTGAGAAGACAAAGCAAAATATTGTAATAAAATGTGTAAATACCTAGTTACACAACCAAACATGAAGAACATGCTCAGCATAACTTAAACGGAAAGAATTCAATAAAATATTCAAACCTTGAGTCTCAGAATTGAAAGATACCGTAGGCAAAGTATTGAATAATGCAGGAAACCTCAAGACAAGATGGGAAGAATATGTATAGATTTACTGTACCAAATAAAACTGGTAGACATTGAATCATTTCAGGAGGTAGAGCAAGAGCCAATGATGCTGAAGGAAGAAGTTCAAGCTGCCCTGAAAGCATTAGCCAAAAATTAACCTCCAGGATGTGATGGAAGATCAATTGAAATGTTTCAACAAGCTGATGAAGCACTGGAAGCACTCACCCGTCCATGCCAAGAAGATTAGAAAACAACTACTTAGCCAATTGCCTGGAAGAGATCTATATTTCTACTCATTCCATATGTAGGTGATCCAACAGAATGCTCAAATTAAAGAACAATGCTATTGATACTACATATAGGTAAATTTTTTTTCAGAAGACCATCCAGCAATAGGTGCATCAGTACATCGAAAAAGAGCTGCAAAAAGTTCAATTCAGTCCATATACAGAAGAGGCATTACATAGCTCATATCAGATGATTATTGGCTGGAAGCAGAGGAAAGTAGAGCGCTATTTACTTGTGTTTTATATATTATGCCAAGGCATTTGACTATGTGGCTCATAACAAACTTTGGATGGCCTTGAGAAGAACGAGAATTTCAGAATACTTCTTTGTGCTCATTAGAAACTTGTACATATATCAATAGGCATTTTGGGACAACAGAACAGGGCTTACTGCATGGTTTAAATGAAGAAAGGTGTGGATAGACAAAGCAGGTACGTAAGCAAATATGGTGAAGAAAGCCGATGGTGCCCAGATATCAAAAGATATAGCATCTACAGACTTAAAGGCTTGAAGTTAAACAAGCAGCCATCTATCTGAGAAGCAACAAAGCCCACATGGAAGAAGCACACCAGTCGTTGTGATCATGAGGTGTCAATAGGATCAGGTAATCGGCATCAAAGACCCAGAACAAAAATTCATATCATTGTGAATGGGGTGTGTGTGTGCGGAATGGAGATCCAAAGCCCATCTGTAGGCACCTGGAGATCCCATTAGAGTGTGTATATGTATGTATATATGCGTGTATGTGTATGTATGTATGTGTGTATATATATATATACATATATATATACCATATTGAATGAAGGGGGAAGTTCAGAGTGGAGACCCAAGGCCCAAGTGTCGGCCACATAGAGATCCCCTCATAGAGGGGTTTAGGAGAGGAGATGGGTCAGTCAGGGTGCGAGGTAGTACCGATGAAGAACACAGCTTTCCCCCAGATCCTGGATGCTTCCTCCCCCCAACTACCATGATCCGAATTCTACCTTGCAGGGCTGGATAGGGCAGAGGTTGTACACTGGTACATATGAGGGCTGGAGGCACAGGGAATCCAGGGTGGATGATACCTTCAGGACCAAGGGTGTGAGGGGCGATGCTGGGAGAGTAGAGGGTGAGTGGGTTGGAAAGGGGGAACTGATTACAAGGATCTACATGTGACCTCCTCCCTGGGAGAGGGACGGCAGATAACGGGGCGGGGAAGGGGAGACTCCGGATAGGGCAAAATATGACAAAATAACAATGTATAAATTACCAAGGGCACATGAGGGAAGGGGGAGCGGGGAGGGAGGGAAAAAAAAAAGTGGACCTGATGCAAAGGGCTTAAGTGGAGAGCAAATGCTTTGAGAATGATTGGGGCAGGGAATGTATGGATGTGCTTTATACAATTGATGTATGTATATGTATGGATTGTGATAAGAGTTGTATGAGTCCCTAATAAAATGTAAAAAAAAGAAAAGAGGAGAAAAGAAAAAGAAAATGATTAGGGCAAAGAATGTACAGATGTGCTTTATACAATTGATGTATGTATATGTATGGAGTGTGATAAGAGTTGTATGAGCCCCTAATAAATTGTTTTTTTAAAAAACCAGAAGGGTCTTGAGGAGGAAACAAGCCAGCCAAGGTGCAGTTTAACAGCGATGAAACATACAACTTCTAGTTTTTTACTGCTTCCTCCCCACCACTATCCTGACCCCAATTCTACCATACAAATCTGACCAGACCAGAGCAAGTACACAGGTACAGATAAGAGATGGAAACACAGGGAATCCAGGACAGATAAACCCCTCAGAACCAACAATGAGAGTAGCGATACCAGGAGGGCAAGGGGAAAGTGGGGGACAAAGGGGAAACTGATCACAATGATCTAAATATAACCTCCTCCCAGGAGGATGGGTAACAGAAAAGTTGGTGAAGGGAGATATCAGTCAGTGTAAGACATGAAAAAATAATGATTTATATATTATGAAAAGATATGCCCCACCTAGTACTTTGGAGTACTCGGAAACCAGTAGTCTTTGTCAGAAGCAGGAAAAAATTCTGGAAACATGAAGAAAACTCCTCTCTGGGACTGAATGTTAAAGGGAGCCTGTGAGCAGGCTGAAATGATTGCTTGGTGACCACCTGGATTTACTTGCTGAGTGGAAGTGGGAGAAATTCAACAATAAAGAGATGGGTTGAGTTTGGCCACTGACACCTGTGGACTTGGTTTACAGGAAAAAAGGGAGAAGATGAGAGCGGTTGACTGGTCTGAGTGCAGTGGGCTCACATCTAATGATCACAGCCAGTTTTAGCTGGCAAGACTCACTTCCTGCAAGACATCCCTGAGGAGAAGCCACATGGACCTACCCCAATGCAGCCCTGGGTGCTGAAGCACCCGTGTGGAGACACCTGCCAGCGCTGAGGTGCTTACACATTCACTGACTCTGCTTCCCTCCTGCAGTCGGCATCATTGAGTCTGTTTTGTGAGATGGAGGAGGACTTTGTGGATTGGTGTTGGACATATGGCTTAATGGGTTAATGTGGACTTGTAGGCTTGGGCAGCACTGGGTCGGAATGCTTTCTTTATGTGTACTGATCCTTTATATAAAATGCTCTCTCATAGTATGAGTTTCTGTGGATTTGTTTCTCTAAAGAACCCAGACTAACACACCATGTATTTGAATTATGGTGCAGGAGAATATTTAATATTTAAAGTATCATGACCAAAAAAATGAACAAATCTGTATTGGAATAAATATGGCCAAAGTGCTCCTTTGAGGTAAGGCTAGTGAAACTTTGTCTCACATACTTTGGTCATGTTGTCAGGAGAGACTAGTCCCTAGAGAAGAGCATCATAGTTGATACATAGAGGGGCAATGAAAAAGAAGTAGACCTTTGATAAGATAGATTGTTATGAGCTGGATCTGTGTCAGTGACTGCACAAGTGGGCTCAAACATAAGAACAATTGTGAGGATGGCACACGACTAGGCAGTATTTAATTGTGTTGTACAGAGGTTCACTGGGTGTCAGAGGAAGCTTGATGGCACCTAACAATAGCAACGTATCTGTGATGGTGTGTGTGTGTGTGGGGGGTGCCAATATGGCACCTGTAAAAAAGATATGGGTGGAATTTAACCTGTCGATCATGCTGCAGCCTCATGTCTCCTTGATAGTATAAGTATGTGAAAAACTGGGTCTCTCTCTCTCTCTCTCTGCCTTTCCCTTCCTGCTTGCTGGTTATCCTGAGAACTGCTGGACTTCTGCCATGTTTTCACCAACCTTACATCCACATGACTCTGAACCCACCAGCCTGTAGTCTGTGTCACTGTATGATACATGAGTCTGAGTTTGAAGAGGGACTAATGACTAGAATTGGATTTATAGACGTGAGCTGGACTGGAATAGGGTGTTTTATTGATATATAATTACTTCTTGACATAAAGCTCTTTATATTTTTAGTGAAATTATAAATTTATTTTTAGTTTTTAAAAATCAGTTTTATTGGAACTTAATCCACATATTATATAATTTAATAGTTCAACTATTACACGAAGAGTTGTACAATCATTACCACAATCAATTTTAGAACACTTTGTTTTTCTCTGTACTCATTATAACTCATTCATGTAACTTTTTAAAATTTTGGCAAAAATATACATATCAAAACATTCACCAATTCAACAACTTCTACATGTATAATTCAGTGACATTGATTATACCCTTGTTATCCCTCTCCAAATTGTTCCACCACATTAAAATGAACTCAATGCCCCCTAAGCAAAGACTATTCCTCCTTCACCATGGCAACCATAGGTCAAGTTTGGTTTCTTCTTCTCTTTCTCCTTCTCCTTCTCTTTATCCTCCTCCTCCTCCTTCTTCTTAGCTATGGTCTTGATATAATATTCAAGTATCATATACACTTCTATAGTTAAACCTCTTCTAAGAACAGTTGTATGTCCATAATCACATGCAGCTCTGACGCTCCCTTCCCGCTCCTGCATCCACTAATTGCTCCACAATTGCCCTTTCTCCTTCCCCTCCACCCTCTCCTGATAAGCCATTGCACAATTTATTGTCTCTACCCATCCACTCCTTTTGTGCTTCCTAAACTAGGAGACCTAACAGAAACAATAAAAAAATAAAAACAAAATGAAACAGAAAGAAGAAAATAATAATAATATGAAAACCCACCAATGATATTTAAAAAGCCAGATAAGAAGTATCGTTCTTGGAACAATTTGAGCATAAAGAAAATTCATGTTGGGTCAAGAGAGAGGTCAACTGAACAAATATCATAATTTACCATGGTTTGAATCGTCATAATCAAGTTTACAGGAATCTCGATCTGAGAGCAAAGCTGTTGGAGTCCCTCACCTGTGACTAGAGGGGCTCTGCCAGAGGCCCAATCTGACCAGACACGGTCCCCACCATCCTCCTTAGCCTTCTACATATTGGGTATTTACAATTGAAGCTCTGATATTTTCCCCTTTATCATATTTGGATTTTGTTATTGTCATCTTTGGATCACACAGGGTGGTGTAATTCTCCCGTGTGGACGTAGTTTGCCTCACTTAGACAGCTGTGTGTTTGAATACAAGCCTTTAAGACCCCAGACATTATTCCAGTTGAGAGTTAGTCATCTGCTTTCTTCAGCACACTTTGCTGTAGCACCCTTATTCCCAGTGATCTCCTCATGAAAGTGAGTATCCAGCAGGGCCATTTTATAAGAACGAACTGAATCTATAGAGACAATAACTAGGTAACAGTTCCTGGAGGGTATTGTAGAAGAGGTGGGGGCTGGGGTAAAAGGAGCTCTTATTAAAGAGTTCAAGAAGGAAGAAAATGTTTTTAAACTGATTGTAGTATCAATTGTACAGCACTGCTTAATATGATCAAACTATATAGAAGGTATGTCTGGATTAGCTCCTGATAAAATAGTTTCAGAAGAGAAAGTCTGTTTGTAAATAATATAAGAACATTTTTATTCTATCTTTTTACTTTCTAATTGCCTTCATTTGTGAGTTGATAGCTCTGGTTCTCTATTTTCAGTCTTGTGGGGTTTACTTTGGACATTTCTATATCTGGATTGATTTCTAGATTATGTTATAATGTTAATTTTAGTTTTCTCTTTGCCATTTTTGATGTTCTGCCTGAAGAATGCCATTTACTGTTTCACATAAGGCTAGTGAAATAACCATGACTGCATAGTGCTCATATAGGGTCAGCAGTTCAAAGCCACAAGCCACTCTGCAGGAGAACGATACGGCTCTCTTCTCCCATCAAGTGTTTCAGTCTCAGAAATCCACAGGGGAAGGTCTAATCTGGCCTATCATGCCTCTATAAGTTGGAATTGGCTCAATGGCAGTAAGTTTGCGGTTTTCTTTATTTTTTCATTCTTTTTATTTCTGTTTACTGGAATTATTCTCATTTTCCTATTGCATTTTGAGACAACTTTGCTGGGTATGTAATTCTTGACTAGCGATTATTTTTTGCTCAGTGTTTTAAAGATGTCATCCCATTGTCTTTTTGCCTGCATGGTGTTTTCTAATAAATCAGAGCCTATTTTTTTCCTGATTTTTATTTAAAAATTTTTTTTAACATTTTATTAGGGACTCATACAACTCTTATCACAATCCATATATATACATCAATTGTATAAAGCACATTTGTACATTCTTTGCCCTAATCATTTTCAAAGCATTTGCTCTCCACTTAAGCCCTTTGCATCAAGTCCTCTTTTTTCCCCTCCCAACCCGCTCCCCCCTCCCTCATGAGCCCTTGATAATTTATAAATTATTATTTTGTCATATCTTGCCCTATCTGGCATCTCCCTTCTCCCCCTTCTCTGTTGTCCGTCCCCCAGGGAGGAGGTCACATGTAGATCCTTGTAATTGGTTCCTCCTTTCCAACCCACTCACCCTCTACCCTCCCAGTATCACCCCTCACACCCCTGGTCCTAAAGGTATCTTCCATCCTGGATTCCCTGTGCCTCCAGCTCCTATCTGCATCAATGTACAACCTCTGCTCTATCCAGACTTGCAAGGTAGAATTCAGATCATGGTAGTTGGGGGGTGGGGGGAAGAGGAAGCATTTAGGAACTGGGGAAAGCTCTATTCTTCATTGGTGCTACATCGCACCCTGACTGACTCATCTCCTCCACTAGAACCCTCTGGGAGGGGATCTCCATTGGCCGACAAATGGGCTTTGGGTCTCCACTCTGCACTTCCCCCTTCAATCACTATGGTAAGATTTTTTTTTTTTATAATGATGCTGCCGTATACCTGATCCCTTCAACACCGCGTGATCGCACAGGCTGGAGTGGTATCTTCCATCCTGGATTCCCTGTGCCTCCAGCTCCTATCTGCACCAGTGTACAACCTCTGCTCTATTCAGACTTGCAAGGTAGAATTCGGATCATGGTAGTTGGTGGGAGGAAGCATCCAGGATCTGGGGGAAAGCTGTGTTCTTCATCCGTACTACATCGCACCCTGACTGACCCATCTCCTCTACTAAACCCCTCTATGAAGGGATCTCCAGTGGCCGACAAATGGGCCCTGGGTCTCCACTCTGCACTTCCCCCTTCATTTACAATGGTATAGATAGATAGATAGATAGATAGATAGATAGATAGATAGATAGATAGATAGATAGATAGATATAGATATATATAGATAAACACACACACATATATTTTGCATGCCTTATACCTGGTCCCTTTGGCACCTCGTGATCACACAGGCTGGTGTGCTTCTTCCATGTGGGCTTTATTGCTTCCGAGCTATATGGCCGCTTGTTTATCTTCAAACCTTTAAGACCCCAGACACTATCTCTTTTGATAGCCGAGCACCATCAGCTTTGTTCACCACATTTACTTGTTCATCCGCTTTGGCTTCAGCAGTTGTGTCGGGAGGGTGAGCATTGTAGAGTGCCAATTTAATAAAAGAAAGTATCCATGCATTGAGGGAGTGCTTGAGTAGAGGCCCAAGGTCCTTCCACCACCTTAATACTAAACCTATAAATATAGACACATAGATCTATTTCCCCATCCTCATACATATATTTGCATGTATATGTCTTTGTCTAGACCTCTATAAATGCCCTTTGCCTTCTAGCTCTTTCCTCTATTTTCCTTAACCTCCCTCCTGCCCCACTAGCATGCTCCATCCCCACCTGGGTTACAGCTATACCTCTTCCTTACGTTACCTTACCCTTGATCATTCCCTACCAGGCCTGCCACTCCCCCCTCACCACCAATTTGGATCCCATGTTGTTCCCTTGTCCCTGGGTTTGTTAACACCACCACTTCCTTACCCCTCACTTCCCCCTATCCCAAGTCCCCCGGAACTGTCGGTCCCGTTGTTTTTCTTCCAGATAGTTCATCCAGCCTATCTTATTTAGACAGACCTTTGGAGATAATAACATGCACAAAAACAAGACAGAGGAAAACAAAGCAACAGTATACAACAAAACAACAAGAATAAACCACTGACAAAGAACAAAACAAAACACATCAAGAAAGAAAAGCTTGTAGTTCGTTCAAGGACCGTTCGTTGGCCCTTAGTAGTGTTTTCCAGTCCAGTCTGTTGGGGCACCATGCCCTGGCACCAAAGTCCACCCCCAGCACTCCCTGGGGACCCAGACACCCCATTACCCCCGTTGTTCTGCTGCACTCCCCCAGCGCTTCGCCTTGGTGTGTTGGGATCAGGTCAGGTGAAATTCCCACACTGTGTCTCCGGTGCTGTCCCCTGTATCGCCATAGGTCAGTGAGGGGCATCATGTCCCATAGTGGGGCCAGCCATGTTGTCCTCTCTGTGGACTGGCTGCTCCAATCAGGAACATCATCCTCATGGCTTGGTGGGCTGTGCTCCACTCTCTCCTCCTGCCCCTTCATCTGCTCCCGTGTGCTCCGATCAGACATGTCCCTCTCCCAGAGATGCAGAATCAATGTCGTCCTTTGAAACAAATTCTTCTGGGGGGAGGGGCAGGAATCCACTTAATTTTGGGTACTGGGGTCAGCCTCCCAGACCTCTCCGCTGCTTCCCTACTCCACGCCGGAATGTTGCATTCACACCTTGAGGCACTGGTCCCTCTTTCCCTGTGGAGATATAAACAGTACCCTCCCCTTGGGTGGGTTAGTGCCCCATGCCCCAGCTCCTCCTTTCTTCCTTATATTCATCCTTTTTTTTCTTTCCCCATTTCCTCCCCAGTTGTATACCATGTGCACCCCTGGACTTGATCTGGTCTCAGAGCTTATTCTTATGGCTTTCTTTTATAGATAGCTTTCTATTTTTCCCATGCTACCTTCAAGATTCTTGTCTTTGGTTTGGAAATGTGGATTTTTACATGTCATGGTGATTTTCTTTTGGTACATATCCTGTTGGCTGTTCACTCGGCTTTTTAAATGCATGCCTTATTGTCTTTCATGATATCAGGAAGTTTTGTTTCAATAATTTTCTGTGTGTGTGTTTTGTGTGTGTATGTGTAACAGGCTTTTTTCCTGTTCTGTAATTCTGATCACATGGAAGTTATTCCTCTTCATATCTCACATAATTCTTCTGCTTTCTTTAGTTTTTTTCCCTTCCACCCCACCCCTGCCCTGATTATTCCTTTAGCAAACGACTATTGAGAGACTTTTCTTCAAACTCATTAATTTGTTCTTCCTCACTTATTTATTTTGCCTTTTACTACTGATGCTTTTGGTATCACATTTATTAGATAATCCTTTATTGGATGTTAGGCCTGACAGCATTGACGGTGCTTGTTCTTCTAATAATTGCATGGCTTTAGTTTGCACATTTCATTCCTTAATCTAGTTTGAATTTTGTTTTCTGTATGGTGTAAGGCTTGGGTCCTGTTTCATTTCCAGAGCAATTTTAGCTTTATGTTAAAAAATAAGCAATAAAAATGTAAATGTCGAGTGTGCTGAAGGCCTTTCCAACTATACAACACAGTGACCACCAAATAACATTAAAAAGGGATGGTGGAAGGGATGGGTTTTAGTTACATGAAACCACCACCTCCCACCTTCTCCCACCCCCACTCCCCAAAAAACCTACCAAGATGCCCTTTTCCATTCAAATAAACAAACAAATCTCCTAGCAAATTTCAAAGGCAAGTGCTGTACACATGTGACAACTAGTGAATTATTGCCCATAATGTAAGGGGTTTTATAGGACCTCATGAAAGATTAGCCTGAGCTCTGGCAAAGGCAGTCACATCCTTAAAGATACACAAAGACAGAGAAATAAGATGGTAAAACTAGGAGATCCCAATTCAGCAGCCAAGATATTTGTGAATTGCTAATGTATGAGTTGTTTTCTGTTTATACCTCTGTAGAATTTGGGCAGATGCTGGAAGGCAACTACTCCCTTAAAAGTCTAATTTCCAAAATGGCCAATGCTAGATATTCTTGAGGAAGTATGCAGAGAGAACATTTGGAAAACATAAAGGGGCTTGCCAGGATTTGGGAGAGGAGCAGGGTCTGGGTGTAACATCAGCAGAAGGTAAGCCTGTCAGTAAGTAGGCCATGCAACTGTGTTCAAAGACTTCACAGATCAGGAAGTGCAGGTGCAGCAAAGATTGTAAACCTGAGAATCTGTGCATACTAAGATATCAGTGTCCTCAGTGGTTATCTAGGCAGATAGAAAACAAATATTAGGAACTCTCCAAAAGGGACCCCAAATCTTGAGGCTTCCATCTAAGGAAGTTTCAATAATGTTGGGATATGGGTTTGGGAGTGAAATCAAGTTGATTTCACAAAAGAAATAAAAAGTGCTTTATTTATTTCTAACCTTTCCTCTAAAATTCAGGGTTCCAGTCATGTCAGTTAAGCTTTTTCTTTTGCCAGCTATTAGCTTTATCAGAATCTTTTAGCTATGTGGCACAGTTCTGGTCAAGATAAGAAGCCACTGGCAGTTGGATTTGTACTTTCTGATAAAAGGAAGAAGCAGGAAAATATATTTTGTAGGCAAAATTTCCTCCCTTTCTTGATAGATGGGATACTGGAAGTCAAAATAGCCATTTCTGAATCATGAAGGAAAGGCTAAGGGGATGTAGTGCCATGATTGAACTGCTATAACTGGGGAGACACGCCCCATTTATTTTGAGTTTAAGGCACACTTTATTAAATTATGGGTGATAAGCTAATTTGAGTTCCCATCTGATTTAGTCAATACAGTTACATTAGAACACAACCATACTAATTTGTTTGTTTATTGCTGCTTTTGCACAACAGTGAAAGAATTGATAGCTGTAACAGAAACTATATGGACCACCAAGTTGAAATTTTTTACGATCTGGGCCTTTGGAGAAAACATTTGCCAACTCCTTGTTTAAGTTATTAAACATGTGTTACATTGTTTTCAGCCAAATGCAATTCAAATTGCCATACCACCAATGTCAAAGAGAGTAAATCCCTCTGAAGTCCCTTTCTAAAGTTGGTACGTTTCCCAAATGCCCAAAATGTTTCACTGTGAATCAGTTTCTGTGTAAAGAGTAAGGTTGAGGTAGAGACATATGAGGACAATGCTTAACCCACAAGATTTCTTTTTTCAAATTGTTTTATTGGCATATGATTTATATATATAACATATTTGAATCGTTCAACCATATTAAGAAGAGTCATGCAATCATTGCCACAGTTCATCTCCGAACAGTTTCTTCTTTCTCTACTCATTGTTGTTAGTTCCCCACTTTCCCCAAATGCCTGTGCTATGCCAATAGGTACTTATTAATCTAATTGCAGTCTCTATAGATTAATTCATCCTGGATTTTATATACAGGAAATCATACAAAACTAAAATAAGTTTTTAAAAATTCCAACACAGTGGCAAAACAAACAGAGAAAACCATCAATAGAAAAAGAAAACAGAAGATATTAAGCACTGAAACAACTTTAAAATGGGTAAATAGGATATCATATAATATTACATTTTAACCTAACTACATCATCCATAATCAACTTGACAATGCTCTCATCTATCAGTTTGTAGTTAGGTTAAAATGTAACACCTTATCATATACCAAGAATAAAGGAGTATAATTGAATCAGTGGAAGATAGAGTAAGTGAGATTAAAGATGAACACTGTTTTATTATTATTCCTGTTGTGGTCACAGAAAATGAAATCATAATTCCACCTAGGACTTAAAGGTCATGGTTTTAACAAAGATGCCAAGAGACAAACAGCAATAGAATAGTTAAGAAAATGGGTCACATCCATATACTGTATAGACACGCCTTAGATACAAAGCCAAGATCCACTGATAATCAAAGGATAGAAAAGATGCTTCTAGCAAAAGGCAATCAAAAAAGATCACGAAATGATGAAAGACATCATATAGTGATTAAAGCAGCGGTCTCAACCTGTGGGTTATGACCCCTTTTTAGAACAAATGACCCTTTCACAGGGGTCACCCAATTCATAACAGTAGCAAAATTGCAGTTATGAAGTAACAACGAAAATAATTTTATGGTTGGGGGTCACCACAACACGAGGAACTGTATTAAAGGGTTGCAGCATTAGGAAGGTTGAGAACCACTGGATTAAAGGATCATGGAAAAAGAGGACATAGCTAATACATATGTATATATATAAAATCCATAAACAAATTATAAAAGAATTTAAGAAATAGACTTTTACAATATTAGATATGTTTTGTTTTGTTTTTGTAGAGATGTCTACTTCTTTACCACTTGCTGTCTGCCACTGCTATGGCAGTTTGTTGCACTATGGTAGCTTGTGTGTTGCTGTGATGCTGAAAGGTATGTCAATGGTATGTGAAATGCCAGTAGGATTAACCAAAGTGAACAGGCTTCAGCAGAGCGTTCAAACTAAGAACAGACTATGAAGAAGGAATAGGCTGTCCACTTCAGAGGAAGTAGTAACTGAAACCCCTATAGATAGCATGAAAATGTCATCAATTTCTGAACAAAAATGGAACATTGTCAGAGCTATTGCCAGAAGATGATGATGTGGCAGTGTATTCATTTTCAGAAGGGATATTTATTTCAAGAGTTATTATGGAAGTACAATAATGTCTGTGATAGGATCATGTCTATTGAATGTGAGAAAATCCAATCATTACAAATATTTTTCAAGTTTATGTGCCAACCACTAAAACTAAGTAAAGCAGAAGTTGAAGATTTCTACCAACCTTTTCATTCTGAAATTGATCAAATTTATGACTCAGATACATTGATAATTATTGGTCATGCAATTCAGAAGTTGGAAACAAAGAGGAAAATGGAAGTTGGAAAATATTATCTTGGCGATGGAAATAAATCTGGAGATTGCATAACAGAATGCTCCATTAATTCATCACAAATATCATTTTTCAGCAACACATGGACTTCTCCACATAGGATACACAGGTATAAAATTGACTTCTTATGTATGAAGAGACAAATGGAAAAGCTGAATATGAGCAGCTAAGACAAGACCAGGGCCAACTGTGAAACAGACCGTCAACGGCTCATATGTAAGTTCAGGATAAAGCTAAAGGAAATGTAAACCAGTCCACAGAGCCAAAATACAACCTCGAGTATATCACACTTAGATTTCAAAAACAGATTTGATCCTTAAACACTGATATCATTAAACACTAAGATCCAGTGAACTGTTGAATGATGAGTTAGTGTATTGTGCCAACCTGGCCTTTAAGTACATGTGGGGGTAATTGAAGGGTGGAAGGATAAATGGCTCAGTGAGCTTCGCCTTTCTAGTTCTCAGGTCTCTTGCTTTGTGATGGTCGCACCAGGGTGCAGCTGCCTTAGCAGTTCCCTGCTTCAGCTTGCAAGGCTGGCTTCCTGCAAGACATCCCCAAGCAGAAGCCACATGGACCTACCCCAATGTGGCCCTTGGTCCTGGAGTAGCTGTGTGGAAACCCCTGTCAGTGCTGAGATTCTTATACATTCACTGACTCAGCCTTCCTCCTCCAGTCGGCATCATAGTATGTGTTTTGGGAGATGGAGGAGGACTTTGTGGATTGGTGTTGGACGTATGGGCTAAGGGATTAATGTTGGACTTGTGGTCTTGGGTAGTACTAGGTTGGGGTTTTTTCTTGATGCACAGTTAACCTTTATATAAAATTCTCTCTTATACATGACTTTCTGTGGATTTGTTTATCTAAAGTACCCAGACTAATACAAATGACATCAAGAACATCATATATGAAGAAACCAAAATGTCATTAAAAAGACAGGAAAGGAAGAAAAGATTGAAGTGAATTCAGAAGAGAGTCTAAATCTTGCTCTTAATTGTAGCTAATGCAAAAAGAAGAGATGATGGATACAGTCCAAGAGCTGATAAGAAAATTTCAAATGTAGGTCAAGGAAATGAAGTAAACTATTATAATGAAATGTGCACAAGATCAAAGAGGAAAAACATGTTCAATGTACGTTAACCTGAAAGAACTCAAGGAAATATCAAGCCATGACTTGCAAACCTGAAAGATTCAATGGGAAAAATATTGAACGATGCAGGAAGCATCAGAAGAAGATGGACAGAATACAGAATCACTTTGACAAAAAGAACTAATCAGCATTCAGCCATTTAAAGAGGTACCATCTGAGCAAAAACCAATGGTAGTAAGCGGATCAAGTTGCACTGAAAGCACTGGCCCCAAACAAGGCTTCAGGAATTCAAAGTGAAGTGTTTCCACAGGCTGATGAAGCACTGGAAGCACTCACTTGTCTATTCCAGGAAATTTGACCGACTCACTGGAAAAGATCCATATTTGTACCCGTTCTAAAGAAAGGTGACTCAACAATGCTCAAATTATAGAATAATATCATGGCGATCGCATGGAAGTAAAATTTTTCTTGCTGAAGATCATCCATAATGGTTACAGTGGTCCATTGACAGGGAGCTGCCAGAGGTTCAGGTCAGATGCAGAAGAGGATATGGAAGAAAATACATGATTACTGATGTCAGATTGGATCTTGGCTGAAAGTAGAAAATACCACATGTTTGTTTGTGTTTTATTGACTACTCCAAGGCATTTGACCGTGTGGATCACAACAAACTATGGATAACCTTGAGAAGAATGAGAATTCCAGAACCCTTGTGCTCATGTGGAACTTGTACATGGATCAGAAGGCAGTTGTGTGGACACAACAAGCACATACCACATGGTTTAAAATCAGGAAAGGTGTGAGACAAGGCTGTATCATTTCACAATACTTATTCAATCTGTATGCTGAGCAAATAATCATAGAAGCTGGATTATATCAAGAGGAATATGACATCAGGATTGGAGGAAGGTTGACTGACAACTTGGCATATGGAGATGACACAACCTTGTTTGCTGAAAGCAAGGAAGAACTGAAGCACTTGCTGATGAAGACCAAGATTTCCATCTTTAATATAGATTACAAATCAATGCCAAGAAAACAAAAGTTCTTACAACTGGACCAACATCATGATAAAAGGAGAAGAAATTGAAGTTTTCAAAGATTTCATCTTCTATCCACAATCAATGCTTGTGAAAGCAGCAGTCACGAGATCAAATAATGCATTGAATTTGGGTAAATCTGCTCCAGGAGACTTCCTTAAAGTGTTGAAAAGCAAGGATGTTACTTTGAGGACGAAGGTGTTCCTGACGCAAGCCATGGTATTTTCATTTGCCTCATACACATTTCAAAGTTGGACATTGAATAAGGAAGGCTGAAGAAGAATTGATGTATTTGAATCGATGGTGTTGGTGAAAAAATATTGAAAGTACCATGGACTGCCCAAAGAACAAACAGATCTGTCTTGAAAGAAGTGTAGCCAGAGGCAAGGATGTCAAGACATCATCTCACATGTTATCAAGAGAGACCAGTCCCTGGAGAAGGATATCATACTTGGTAAAATAGAGGGGTGGTGAAAAAGAGAAAGGCCCTGGATAAGATGGATTGACATAGTGGCTGCAACAATAGGCTCTAATATAAGAAAAATTGTGAGGACGGAATGGACGTGGGTGGTGTTTCCTTCTGTTTTACATAGGGTTGCTATGAGTCAGCATGGACTGGGCGGCACCTAACAATAGGAACAACATGTCTGATAGAAGGCTATTCATATCCCTGGACCATGATCAGAGGGGGCTTACCAGGTTCTTAATCCATGTAGGGATCCTGAAAATAATTTGTGGGCTTCCACTCTCATCCACACCTTTTTTAAACCTGCTGTTCAGAATTTAAGGTCTGATACTAAAACCCTCCATTAGATCTGGATTTAATTATACCCAATCCTTGGATTACACTGAAGAGTTTGGTGTGCTTCTTCCCTCTGGATTTAGTTGACGACTCACTTAGATGGCTGCTTGCTTGAAGACAAGACTTTTAAGACCCCAGATATGAATCTTTCTGTTTAGCATCATCTGATTTCTTCCCCACGTTTGCTATAGCACCCATGTATTCAGAGATTTCTTCATGAGGGTGAGTGTAGGATAGGACGATGCCATGAGTTTATTGTTCTTAGGTTAGGGCTAGGATTAATTGGGAGTCCCAGGTTCATTCAAATATCGATTATTTATATATGTCTCTGGTTTCTTTAGAGACATTATTGTCATTTTTCAATAGAGACCATTATTAATTACTCCCATGAGACATTAATTCTATTAATTGTATCATTAATTTAGCCAATGCTACAGAATATAGAATATTGTTAGGCTGACTTTTCAGACTGCAATGCATGAATTGTTGATGCCTACAGATTAAAAGCTTAAATGACTGGACACTACATGGACAATGAAGATTGGGATAGGGAATAACTTTCGATAACATTCCTTCAAAAAAGACAGAATCATGCCTGCCAAATTAATGTTTCATAAAAAAGCAAAGAGAGCATAAAAACTGTAAATATATGCTAGTCCGAGGGCACCATTCACTGGGTATTCTCAAAGCAAGATATTTGAATCTAAGTCCAAAGACCACCATTTCCATAACCTTGGGATAGGAGTGTTCTACTTCTCATAGCCTTAAATCCAAGGGAGTAAGTCCGGTCCTTGAATTTAAGATAAAGCCCAGTTTTCTTGGTGAGGTTTCCACATCAAGTCCTCCTGATGTGGCCTATGAAGGACATTGTATGTCTGGGTAAGACAGAGTCTAAAGTCTCAGTTGTCTATAACATGTGACCTGAGTCACTAAGAGGTGTGTTTTAGTCTAGGTAGACTAGAGAAACAAATTCAGGTAGACTCATATATGTATAAGAAAGAGCTTTATATACAACAGCAATTGCATATTAAGAAAACATCCCAGCCAAGTCCAGGTTAAGTCCATAAATCCAATATTAGCCCATATGTCTGTTACCAGTATATAAATATTTCTTCAGACTCACACAGCACATGCATTGATGCTGAATGCAGGAAGAAAGATCACAGGTTAGTGGATGGAAAGTATTGTGGATCCAGTGGTGGTGGAAGCATCTCAGTGCTGGCAGGAGTCTCCATGTGGCTCCTTCAGCTCCAGGGCTCTAGCATATCTTCATGTGTCTTGTGAGCAGGAATGTCAGCATGTGTCCTGCCTCCAGCAAGCTATTTATCTCCATAGTGCCTCCAAATGAGGTCATCAAGCTGATACTTGATTGACAGGTTGAACTTCACCCCTTCACTCTTAAGTCTCAAATTGACAACAGATTATGTAACTACCATAAAGTGGATTAAAAACTAAGTCTAAACTGTCCAATTAGAAACATGATAACAAGCATATGGTCCTTTACATAAGTATTGTTAAGCATTTTACCCATTGACAGGTTGCCCCATCCAGTTTACCCATCAACAGAGGTGTAGTCCCCTTCTCCTAAATAGACAGGGTGGTCCCCTACTCTCACTCTGACCTGCCACCTTTGCCTTGACTTGAATTTCCAGTAAGTTTCACTAATCACTTTTGTAGGAGTGTTTGTTGATTTGGGGTGATCTCAAAACAATATTGTATGGCAGCAATTGAATGGTCTTTCTCTTCTCTCCCCATCTTGAGAAACTGACCCCAGGTGAGGTAAGGTCTGCTCTGTGGAAGTAGTGTTTAAGATCTACAAATAAAGGAGGTGGTATGTGGTTCCTAGACACTAGGCAGGATCTCTACCTCATGGCTTGAGAGACCGGATTAGAAGATGACATGTCCTGAGAGCAGAAGTCTACCTTCCTCTTGGTGTTTATCCTAATAGTGCATACAACATTTGTCCTTTTGTAAATGATGAACTTCACTCAACATAATGGTTTCCAGACCTCTACCTCAGGACAAGAGGTGTTTCATGGTTTCATCACTGTTTTTCAGTGATGCATATTATTCTGTTCTATGTGTACCAGAGTTTCTTTATCCATTCTACTGACGGACACTCAAGCTATTTCCAGCTTCTTGTCATTGTGAACTATGCTGCAATGAACATGGGAGAGCTGGTCGTGTTCTGACTCTGACTTTTTGGGGGTATATGCCCACAGAGATATTGCTTGGTCTTATGGTACTTCTATTCCTGGTTGTTTTAGGTGGTGCTATATGGTTTTCGACAATGGTTGTATGTCTTTACAAGCCTGTCATTAGAGTGTAACAGTTCCAATCTCTCTGCATCCTTTCCAGCATTTGTTGTTTTCGGTTCTTGTGAATTGAGCTATTGTGGGTGTAAGGGGATCTCACTGTTCTGATTTGCATAGTTTGGATGGCTGGTGATCAGGAGCGTTTCCTTATGTGTTTGTTAGCCATTCGAGTGTCATCCCTAGTGAATTGTCTATCCATGCTCTTTACCTATATTTTCATTGGATTATTTATTTTTTATTATTGAGGTGTTTCAGAACTATATAGATTTTAATAATTTATCCCTTGTTTGTTGTCTCAGTGCTAAAGATTCTTTTCCTGGTCTGTGGGCTCTCCTTTTAGTGTTTTGATGTCTTCCAGTGTGTATAAATATTTTATTTTTAATAGGTTCTAGTCATCTATTTTGTATTCTGTTTTGTGTGCTTTATTTATTATACCTGGTAGTTTTTGTGTGCCCCGCAATAGACGTCCTTAAGTTTGTCCCAGTTTTCTCATTAGTAGCTTTGGGGTTTTCCTTTAGATATCTAATCCACCTTGTGTTGATTTTTTGTGCCTAAGTTGAGGTACAGATCTGGTTTCCTTCTTCTGCAGATGGAAAGCCTATTTTTCCAACACCATTTGTTGGAACCCCTTTCCCTTTTAATGTGTTTTAGTCCTTTGTCAAAAATCAAGTGCCTGATTTATTTCTGAGTTTTGCATATTGTTCCATTGGCCTATGTCACTGTCACTGTACTAGTGCCAGGCTGTTTTGACTACTGTGACTGTGTAGTAGGTCTTTGAAGTTGGGTAGTCCATAACCTCCTGTTGTGTTCTTTTTGAGGAGTTATTTGCTTATCCTGAGCCTCTTCCTTCTCCATATAAAACTGGAAATTAGTTTTCCATTTCTTTAAAGAATAAAGCTGGGATTTGGATCAGAATTGCCTTGTATTATAGTTTTCTTAATATTATATTGATATTTTCACATTATCAAAGCTTCCTATCCATTTGTGTAGATCTCTTTTGATTTCTTGTAATATAATGGAGTTCTGTATCTTGTTTATCTGGTTAGGCTTATCTCTAAGAATTTCATCTTTTGCATGGCTACTGTAAATGGTATTGTTTTCTTGTTGTCTTTCTCAGAGCTAACTTTGCTGGTATAGATGAACCCAACTGATTTCCACTTATTAATCTTGTATCTTGTTATTTAACAACTCTCTCAAATGTTCCCAACAGGCTTCTGAGAAGTCCTTGATGTTCCCTCTATATAAATCACATCGTTTGTAAACAGCGAGAGTTTCACTTTTTCTTTCCCAACTTTATTCTTTTGATTTCTTTCTGTTATTTAAACTCCCTTTCTTGGTTCTGTGAAATGGACACATTTTGTGTATCTAATCAGCTCTAGAGGTGGTACTGAGTGAGATAAGAAATGAGAGGGCTCAGCGTGAATTGCATTAAATTCTGCAGCGAAGCCCAGCTCACAACAGAGTGTAAGTGGACAGATGACCTAAGCTTTAGGGGTTGGGTCCCTAATGATCTCACTTCATGTGGGTCGAGAAAGTCAGGGGCCATTGCAGTGTGACGGGGAACTAACTACCATGGTCTAGTAACTTTAGTAACTCTATTCCAGGGTACAATGCCTGCACCAGAAGCTGATTCAGCATCTAATTTCAGCAACTGGAGTACAGAAATGTAAAATTTGTGCTGAAGAATCATGAAGCTCTCCAGAACAAGTCACAGCCCTATGCCACCACCATGGAAAGACTTACTGAATAGACTAGTTCCAAACATTTGTATATTTAAGGCAATACCACCCCAGAGGAGGATGCTGACACACTTAACAGGGGCTGCCTCTGAAGCTGGAAGATCAGTGATGAGAAACTGAGAACTCTAACACCCAGCGACAAGAAGCATGGGGACCCTAGAAACCCAGTAATAAAGGGGCAGGTTTACGCTTACAGTCCAAGAAAAGGAGATACGGGAACCTTGGCAGACCAGTTGAAAACAGTCATAAAAACCCTAGTAATGATACATCATACACACCGACATCAATATTCCCCACCCCACCCCGCTACACACACACACGCACATGCACACGCACACACGCACATCTGACTTAGAAACACCAGGGTTTAGCAACAAGCTATATTTGACAAGCAAAGATATCCTTGCTCTTCGACACTTTCAATAGGCCTTGTGCAGCAGATTTTCCCAATGGAATACCATGTCAACTGATTTCCCCAACACCAGACCTTTTACATACCTCACTCACTTAATGCTCTCACACCGAATGGTGGATTACACTGCCTATCACTCAAATGAAGAAAGAAAAACTCAGCAATTATATGTAACCCGGTCCAGGTGCTGGGCCAGAGCTTACATACAAATACACAATGTGTAAATATCCTCCTTCAAGCCTATAAGTACCCCTAGATGCACTCCCATCCACCCACCCCACCCCCACTTCTATTAAGCTCACATGTCAATCTATGTAACTCTCATGGAATTTTGTTATTAATATTACTGGAAGATTAAAAATAGGATAGTGTTTACTTTGTTGTCTTTTACTCTCACACATGTCCCAATGGCTTCAGTTATCATTTGTCATGCTCTACTGTTCCCTACTTATTCTATATGGCCTTTGCCTTCACCCCTATTAGTCTGTGTCTAATCTCGAGTGGCGATTTACTCTTGCTTCCACTCCTATTCCTGGTGTTGGGAGCCGATAGCCATTAAGACCCTGGCCTCAGACACGTAGCAGAAACTTGGCCGTTTTCTAACAGCAAGGCTTTGTTTCCTGCCCAACTTCGCCCCCACATTCCAAGCTACTGTAGCATGGGCAGTTGCGATAACTGACCTTGTTGCCATTAGTCAAAGTACTGAGCACCCATTGAACTGCAGATATACCGTATTAGGAACATCGTGATAAGTTCACCCGGTAAGCCTTGATTTGCATGCGGACGTCACCACGGACGTCTTTGAGTACTGTTGCGCACCCTTTGTACCTTATTGAGAACATGTGGCTGATTGGTTGTTGTACAGTGTGCGGTTGTTACACAGTGTGCTTCATTGGAATATTTGCCTCCCACTTCCTTCTCTGGTGTGAATATATACCCAGAGTTTTGGCAAAATAAACGGGCTTGATCAGCACTTGTCTTGCCCCATGTCTCTGTTTCTTTTTCCCATCCAGGTTCGTTGGCCCTCCGGGTCACCGTGTGAGGGTCTCGCTGGTCGAGACCCTAACATCCTGGCAACCCTCAAAGAATTTTGTTTTGATATATAAAGCTTCTTTTGACTTTTTATAATTTAATAGTTCATTTAATAATTATCTTATTGTGATTGACATTTCACAGAACATGTCCTCCAGGTCCACCCATGTCTTAGCTATCTAGTACAGCTATGGCAGAAATACCAAAAGGGGATTCCTAGAGCAAGCAGAACTTATGCCCTCTGTTTAAGAGAGTAGGCATCCAAATCTAAATATCTTGCTGCCAATGGGGGACAGTGTTCATTCTGTGTTGGCTCTTAGGAAAGATCCCTGTCTCCTTTCAGCACCTGTAAGCCCAACATCGCTTGGAGATCTTATGTATTATCTCGGCATTAATCTTCCCATGGGTCTAGGAGTTTCTAAGTATAGGAATCGCATATATAAAAGGGGCATCACACAACACCCACATACACACTGGCTTTCCTTTCCTTTTTTAAAAAAAGGTTTTGTTGTGAACTAGTGAAGGTTTAAAAAACAGGTCATCAGTTGTATGTTCAACATCTCATCAAGTGCCCCCATTGACTTGCCTTGTTTCTTGGTGGTAGTAGTTCCATCCTATCTTGGCGCCTCGTGATAGTTAGGTTTTATGTCAACTTGACTGGACCAGGATCTTCAATAATTTGGACCTAATATTATGTAATTAACTCCAGTCTGTCATGTGTAGCAAGGAAACCTCTTACTCAGGTCACAGCCTAACGATGTCATCTTGTGGTTGTGGTGTACTTCATATATTTAAATACATGCAGTGAAGAACTCTTTCTCCTTTTCCTTATTGCTAGCTTGAATCCTGAATCCTGATCTAGGCCATGTGGCCTTTTGGCCCTGGTAGCTACCAGCAATCTGCTATAGTTCCTGCCAATGCTGGGAGTCATCAGAGCCTAACATCTGAGGCTAATCTGATTTGACCTCCACCAGGCTATCTCATGATTCGTCTGCTAGCAACTGTGACAGTTGGGATGGCTTCCTGTTTAATATTTGATCCATGAACTTGAGTTGTCCACTCTGCAACGGTGGGAAACTTGCTTGATATAAAGTTCTTATACATATATGTGTCAATTGTTGTCTTTCTTTAGAAAACTCAGCTTAACACACTCCCAGGGCTATGATGGGACTAGGGTGTTGCACACCATCGTTATTCCTCTTATTGGCTTATTATTAAATCAAATCGTAAAGGATCATTGTGTACTTGTTACACTGCATAATTACATAACTGCCAAATCACTGAGTATCATGTAAGCACACATTTGGGGTTGTTGCTGTTGTTTTTAGGTACCATCAAGTCAGTTCCAACTCAGAGCAATGCTGTGTACACCACTTGTCTGTCACTTTGTCATACAGGTATGACTCATGTGTTGCTGTGGTGCTGGGAGTTATGTCTCTGATATTTCAAATACCAGCGTGGTCACACAAAATGAACAAGTTTCAGCAGAGCTTTGACACTAACAACAGACTATGAAGAAGGAATAAACGACACAGTCCAGAGGAATTAGCTACTGCAAACCTTGAGTACCATTGAAATATATTTTGAGGAGATAAAATTTAATCCATGCCAAGGTTTTTTATGGATATTTCCTTTTTTTAATGCTGCATAGAATTGAATTTTTAAATACTTTTATTGGGGCTCTTACATCTCTTATCACAATCCATACATTCATCCAGTGTGTCAAGTACATTTGCACACAGGCTGCCACTATTATTTTCAAAGCCTTCTCTTCTCACTTGAGCCTCTGATATCAGCTCCCCATTTCTTCCCGCTCCCTCCCTCTCCCGCCCTCCCTTATGAGCCCTTGATAAGTTGTAGATTATTATTTTTGTATCTTATATCATCCTCTGCCACCCCTCATCCACTTTTCCATTGTTTATCTCCCTAAGAGGGGGTTATAGGTTGATGCTTGTGATCGATTCCCCCTTTCTCCACCTCCCCTAATTCTCCTGGTATCTCTACTGTCATTGTTGGCCCTGAGAGGTTTCTCTATCCGGGATTCCCTGTGTTACGGGCTCTTATCTGTAGCAGTGTGCATGTTCTGGTCTAATCAAATTTGTAAGGTAGAAATGAGGTCATGATAGTTGGGAGAAGGAAGCACCAAAGAAAATGAGGAGAGTTGTGTGTTTCATTGATGCTATACCTTGACTGACTCATCTCGTCCCTGTGACCCCTCTGTGAAGGGATGTCCAATTGTCTACAGATGGGCATTGCATCTCCACTCCATGCCCCCATCCCATTCACATTGAATATGATTTTGTTCTGGGTCTTAGATGCCTGATACCTGATCCAATCGACACCTTATGACCACACAGGCTGGTGTGCTTCTTCCATGTGGCCTTTGTTGCTTCTCAGCTAGATGGGTGCTTGTTTATCTTCAAGCCTTTAAAACCACAGATGCTATATTTTTTGATAGCCGGACACCATAAACTTTCTTCACCATATTTGCTTATGCACTCATTTTGTCTTCAGTGATCATCACAGAGTGCCGGATTATTAGAACAACGTGTTCCTGTGTTGAGAGAGTACTTGAGTCGAGGTCCAATGTCCATCTGCAACCTTAATTCTTAACATATAGATATGAGTACATAGTTCTATTCCCCTCTCATTATATATATATACAGATATATATATACACACACACAGGCATGTCCCTATATAAATGTGTGTGTCCCTATATAAATGTGTAAATATATACACACACACACATTTATATAGGGTCATGCCTGTATTTGGACCTCTATAAATGTTTTTTGACTGCTGGCTCTTTCCTTTATTTCCTTTTCCTTTCCTCTTGTCCTACCATCATGTTCAGCCTTCATTCGGGCTTACTACTTCCTTGCTGCTACATTGTCCTTGATTAAGCCCCACTAGGCATCCTATGCCCTCTCTCCATTGATTTTAGTTCACTTGTTTTTCCCTTGTCCTTTGGTTGGTGCCCACCCCCTTCCTTTCTCCCACCTCCCCTTCTCCTATGTCCTCCCGGAACCATTGGTCCCATTCTTTACATCTCCATATTGTTTATCCTGCCTATTTTATCTAGACAGACATCAGATACATTAATAAGCACAAAAACCAGGCAAAGCCAAATAAAACAACAAAGGAAGACAAGACCAATAAAACAACAAACAAGAAAAAGAAAGCCACTGACAAAAATGGAAAAGCTGTAAATAGTTCAAGGTCTGTTTGATAGTCTTTATGAGTGTTTTCCAGTTGAGTCTGATAGGTGCCTCACTCTGTCTCCAAAGTCTAATTTTGGTGTTCCCTGGGGATTTCATGACTTTGCTCCCCTTGCAGCTCTGTTGAATATCCTTAGTGTTTCGCTCCAGCATGATGAGGTCAGACAGTGCACAATTCCTGCACTGTGTCTCCAGTGTTGTCCCCGCAGCGCTAGCTACAGTTTAGTGAGGGATTTCATGTCTCATGGTGGGGCCAGCCCTATGGTCCTCTCTGTGTGTTGTCTGCTCTGAGCAGGAATATCATCCTCAGGGCTTGGTGGGCCAAGATGGCATCTGCTCCCTCTCCATCCCTTTTCATTTCTCCTGTATCTGACGTACTCTCTCCCCAAGCTGTAGACCCAGTGCTGTCCTCTGAAGTACATTCGTCTGGGGTGGGGGGTGGGGTGTCCCCATAATTGTGATTGGGGTCAGTCCCACAGTCCTCTCTATTGGTTCCCTACATTCTGGTAGGTTGTTTTCACATCTTGGTGCATCAGGTTGAAGCCTCCCTCCCCTTTGGTGGGTTAGTGTCCTGCTCCCCCACTACCCATGTCTTTTTTTCTTTTTCTTTCCTCCCTGCTCCTATTTAGTTGGCTGCCCTATGTATCCCTGGATTGGGTTTGGCCACTGCCATAGTAGCTGTACCTCACCCCAGGGATGTATGTATATAGTTGCTTTTTCCCTATACCCCATTTTTTTAAGCAAGGTGGACTCATGTTGCACTTGTCTTTTTGTGCTTAGCTTACTTCAGTTAGCATGATTTCTTCCCGTTCTTCCCATGTGGCAATGTGCTTCATGCATTCATTGCTGCTTTTTAGGGATGCATAGTACTCATTGTATGTGTGTACCACAGTGTCTTGATCCATTCATCTGTTGATGGAAAATTGAGTTGTTTCCAACTCCTTGCAATTGTGAACTGTGCCACGATGAACACTGGAGCACAGATGTCTGGCTGTGGTTTGTTTCTTGTATCTTCTGGGTATATGCCCAGTAGAGGGATGGATTGCTGGGTTGTACATTAGCTCAATCTCCATCTGTTTTAAATAATGCCAAATCGATTTCCATAATGGCTGTACATACATACAGATCCCCAGCAGAGAGAGTTTCTATCTCCCCTCAGCCCCTCCAACACATAATACTTTCTGATTTTTTAAATGGGCTATATTTGTGTTTCTCTTATGACTAATGATCAGGGACATTTTCTCATATGTTTATTGGCCATTCGGATTTCTGCCCCTGTGAAACTTCTGTTTAGATCCTTTGCCTACCTCCTTAGTGGGAAGTTAGTGTTTTTTTTTTCGTATTGTAAGCTTGCAAAGTATTGTAGCTTTTAGTAATAAGGTGTTTGTCTGATGTGTCATTGCTAAAGATGTGTATTCAATAGCCTATGTTTTCTCTGTATTTGTATCCTTCCCCTATTTTCGATAGCCTATGTATTCTCTTTGTCCTAATTTCCTCATAAATGGCCCTAATAATTGGGATTTTACCTCAAGATCTGTGATCCACCTTGAGTTTATTCTTGTGAATGGAGTGAGATAAGGGTCTTGCTTCATTTTTCAGCAGGTAGATATTCATTTTTTCCCCAGCACCAATTATTAAAGAGGGCAGCCATTTCCCATTTGATATTTTGGAGCTCCTTATAAAAAATCAGCTGTCTGTATGTATTTCTGGGTTTTCACCTCTTTTCTATTGGCCTGAATATCTGTCATTATGCCATTACCACATTGTTTTGGTTACTGTGGCTGTATAATATGTGCCCTCCCACTTTGTCCTTCTTCTTAAGGAGTTCTCTGCTAATTCTGGGCTTCTTCCCTCTCTATATGAAGTCAGTAATCAGTTTTTCCAATTCTTTAAAGAAGAATGATGGTATTGTATCAGGATAGCATTAACTTATATAGTGTCCTGGGCAGAACTGATATCTTTACTATATTGAGTTTCCAATCCACAAGCATGGGATATTCTTCCATTTGTTGAGGTCACTTGGTTTCTTATAATAGTGTTCTGCAGTTTTCCTCATACAAATATTTTGGTTTTTTAGTCAGTTATATCCCTAGATATTTCAATTTGTACTTGGCTACTGTAAAAGGTACTACTTTTTTAATTGCCCCTTCTGTGACCTTGTCTGATGTGTATAGCAATCCAATAGACTATTTTGTTGGTCTTGTATCCTGTCACTCTGCCATATTCCTCTATTGTTTCCAACATTCCACTTGTGGATTTTGGGGGATTTTCCATATATAAAATCATATCGTCTGCAAATAATGATAGTTTTAACTCTTCCTTCCCCAGGCGAATACCTTTGATGTCTTTTTTGGTCATATATATAATTATTAGCAATCTGGTTTTGTCTCTGTAGGGAACCCTGTCTAACACAGGTTATGTTTTCTAAGCCAGTCTGTTGGCCTCTGATATTTAATACCTGAGTCCATTGATATTCAGCATCTCTGGACACTGTGATATCATCTTGTACCTTTTGTGTTGGGTGTTTTCTATCTACCCATCTTATCAGGTTTTTGTTGTGTGTGTCTGGTTCATTCTTGCCTTCTTTCCACTGTTGAGATAATGCTATCTTGGGGCTGTTTTCTCTTTGTCACCCTCTGGACAGAGTTGTTCTATGTGACGGTCTCTTATTTGTGCTCTATGAGTGTTGATCTTCTGCCAATACTGGGTCGGCAAGGATCTTTTGTAGGGTTGAATTTTTTTTATGTATTATTTGAGTTTTTCCTTATCTTAGAAGAATATTACTTCTCAATCGATTAATCTTAATAGATAATTTGGCTGGGTATAGTATTTGGGGGTTTGCATTGTTTTCGTTTTACATAATTTTTGGAATAGGTAACTCCATTCCCTCTTCTTCATCGTGTGGGCTGATAGGTCTGAACATATTCTTATTGGGGTGCTTTTATAAGTGACTACTTGTTTTTCCCTAGCTGCTCTTATGATCTCCTCCTTTTCCTCGGTTGTATAATTTAACTATTAAGTGTCTTGGTGACGTCTTCTTGGGATTCGGTCTAAATGGTGTTTTTCAACCTCCTGACTGGTTGCCTGATTTTCATTTATTAAGCTGGGGAAGTTTTCCTCTAAGAACTCCCTTACTATTTTTGCTGTTGACTTCTTTGTTGTGTTGTACTGGTAGCACAAGAATTCTAATATTGTTCCTATTCATAGCATCCGACATGGCTGTCAGGTTTTCTTCAGCTTCTCTGGTTGTCTTGTTTGACTGCCTTTCCTGGATGTTGAAGTCTGCCTGGTTATCCTCTAGGTCACTGTTGCAAATCTCTGCCTCCTCAAGTCTGTTGCCAAAGTCTGTTGATTTGTTCCTGGATTTTGTTATTTCATCCTTGTATTTCCCTTTGGTGCATGGCCTTTATTTCCTCTATAATTTCATCCCTTTTCTGTATTGCTTCCTTCATATCCTGTATGGCTCGAAGTAGCATTATGAAAATTTCTTTCTGTGGCAGGTCAATGTCTGCTTCTTCTATGCATGTCCTTAGGTTCATGACTTCTTCTGGCATTGTCTTCTGTTTCTCCTGCTTTTTCGTTGAGGCTGTTGGAGCCGGTTGCTGTTTACGTGTAGTTTTAGAGGCTCCAGTGCCATCTTCCAGAGTCAAAGAGCACCGGGCTCTCTCTTGGGGGACTCATCTGAGTGTTTCTTTGAAGAACCTGCAGGTAGCTGCACTGGGGGGTCAGGCTTCCACTGTATCTTCCTGTGGTTTCACTCTTACCCTAGCCTACCAGTACTCCGTTATTTTTAATGTGAGTTGGATAGTCCTCTCATAGGAAGCTGGTCGGGTGTTTGTGGCCCACGAGGATGGTGTTTCACTGGCTGATCTGCCAGGACGCCATAGTGGTGTGTCCCACAGGGCCTAGAGCACCTCGGGTGGCGTGTAGTGTTTCCCTTTGCACCCAGAGTGCCGTGGAAGGCGTGTGTGTGTAGAAGATGGTGGAGGAAGGCAGAATTACCCTATTTGGAGAGATTTCCATGAAGGTTGGACAGATGTTCCCACAGCAGTGTGGAGCACCACAAACAGTGTGCAGGAGTTCCCCAGTCACGTGTAGTGCCTTCGTGTACAAGTGGGAATTCTCCCAGCTGTTTGAAGGGGAGATCCCTCAGCTGCTTGGGGTGTAGTAGAGGGTGGGTTTGACTTCCCCAGCTGTGTATAAAGCCAACAAGTGTGGGTGGGAGCTCCCCCAATGGGCCATCAGAGTTGCCCGAGGCTGAAGAGAGTGGACTGGAGGCTGGTAGTGGCTTGTGAAAGAAAAGAGAGGGAGAATAGTAGAAAAAGAGATAAAAGAGAAAACAAAGACAAGAGCAAAAAAAAACCTAATAACACATATCCACAAAAAAAAGCAAAGACAAAACAAAAACATAAACAAGGAATCAAAAAGAAAACATCAAAACTGAATCTGCTGAGAATATGGTGGGGAATGGAGAAGAGATTGCAGAAGAGAAAAAAAGAGAAGAAAACATGAAATAAGAAGAAAAGAAAGAAAATAATAAATTGATAGAGGGATAGCTGAGCCCTGTGTGGTGCCGTGTGCAGCACTGACACAGAGGCAGGCTGGAGCTCTCCCTGCTGGATGGGCAGAGTTGCCCTAGACAGAGGGTAGGTGGCTGGAAGCCAGCAATGGCATGTTGAAGGAAAGAGAGGGTGAGGAAACAGAAAAGAAGAAAAGAAAAAGAAGAAAGAGAGAAGAAAGAAAAAGAAGGGGAAAACAGTACTGTGCTTGCTGAGTCTGACTGTGGTGGGAAGGAGAGAGAAAAGAGAGAAGAAAAAAATCAAGAGTAAAGAGATAACTAATCCGTGATCACCTGAATGTGGGACTGCAGGGTTTACACCCTTCCCTAAGGTGGCAGGTTGGTGTGCCCTTTTGGTGCAGGGTCCCACTAGTGCTGGGTGGCATTGCCCTAGTCGGCCGAAATCACCATAGAGGCCAGACAGAGGTTTCCTCAGCAGCGTGGAGCACTGCAGAGGGCAGTCGCAGCTGCCTTGTGTGGTGTGCAGCACTTCCACAGAGGGAAGGCTGGCCTTTCCCCTGCTGTTTGGGCAGAGTTGTCCTAGTAGGAGGGCAGTGGCCCAAAAGCCAGGGGTGACATGTGAAAGTGAATAGAGGGAGAGAAGAGGAAAAAGGAAGGCAAAGAAGAATGAATGAATGAATGAATGAATGAATGAATGAATGAAAAAGAGAAAAAAAACTGGGTCTGCTGAGACTGACTGCACTAGGAAAGATAGACGGGAGAGACAATAAATACAGAAGAAAAAGACTAGTAAGGAAGGAGATAGCTGAAGCCTGATTGCCTGACCGTGGGGCTGGAGGAGTTCCAACCGTGCCTCAAGGTAGCGGAGTGGTGTGCCCATTTGGTGTAGGGTCCCACAGATGCTGGGCAGAATTATCCTCATCGGAAGCTGAGGCCAGGCAGTGGTTCCCGCCATGGTGTTGAGCACTGGGGATCACTGGTGTTGCTGCCTTGTGCGGTATGCAGCACTGCAGCTGAGGGTGGGTTTCCTCAGCCACGTGTAGGGCCCCAGGACAGGCAGGGAATCCCCAGCCACACGGAGGACAGGCAGGACCTCCCCAGCTGCGTGTAGGCTCACTGAGGGCAGACAGGCTGTTCGGCTTGCAGAGTTGCCCTAGCTTGTGCCAAGACCACTGATGCCCCAATAACTCAAAGGTTTGTTGGTTTTTTTTCCCCTGACCAACTTGAATTGAATGAAATTAAATTGGGCCCCTGGCTGTGGACTCTGTGAAATATTCTGCAACTGAAGCTGCTGTAGAGGGTCTTCCTTATGTTGAAAGCATCCAGGCTCTGGAGCTAACTTCTGGAATTCCTTAGCTTTGTCTCCCTCATTATGCTAATGTATGCTAAAGGACTCCTTCTGCCAGCTTGTCTAGGAGTTAAACAATAGCCTGGGATTTTCATTTTTTACTGAGAAAATATCTTTTTCTCTTGGGTATATGGAGTGCCTTGATTTCAGGGCTGTCACACTGACCCCTAGGGGAGGAGATCTAGCTTATCAGAGGTTGTTTTCTTCTCGGCCAACTGGAACTGAATTCGCCCCCTCCCTCCCCCCCCCCCAGCCCCTCCAGACTATGGCTACCTGCTTATGCTCCCAATCTATGGCCACCTGCAGTGGCCCCACCCCTAGGCCATGAGCACAGGTAGCTAACAGCACAGGGAGCTCTGGGGTGGGGTCTTGTGACTAGCTTTCAGAGGTTCTGATCGCTTCTCGGATGATGACCCCTTTTGGACATCAGCCTGGGGTCATCACTGCTTGCTGCTGGACTAGGTCCCAGGCAGCGGCTCATCTGGAGCCCAAGAGCTCAGCACAGCGAACCCAGAGTGTTTCAGTGCATTCTCGGTTCTCTTTGTCAGTGAAAAAATTTTAAAAGCAGGCATCTGGACAGACCCTGATAGTCTGATTCTAATTTTAGGACTCAGCCTCCCTGTTTCCATCACTTTACCTCTTAATTTTCTTTGTCTGGCAGCAGGAACTCTGGGCAGGTAAATCTACCTAGACACCATCTTCTTCCCTCCTCCTGTTACATAGAATTTGTTGTGTGTATGTACAATAGTTTTTTTAAAATCCATTCATCTAGGAATTGGCACTTTGATTATTTCCATCTTTTGCTATTGTGCTCATGAGGAATTTGTACATGGATCAAGTAGCAGTTATGCAAACAGAACAAGGGAACTACATGTTTTCAAATCAGGAAAGGTGTGTGACAGGGTTGTACATTCCTCATACTCAATTTGTTGCTGAGCAAATAACAGAGTCTGGCTTATGTGAAAAAGAATATAACAAAAAGGTTGTAGGAAGGCTTTTTAAAAACTTATAACCTGAAAATAACACAATTTTGATTTTGAAAGTGAGATCTTGAAGCACTTGCTGATAAAGTTCAAGGACAGCAGCTTTTGGTATGGACCGCAACTCATTGTGAGGACGACCAGGATCCTCTGGGAATCAGAGAATGGGAAGAGAGTGCCTACAGATGAGCCCTTTATTCTCATAGGTGAGGAAGCCTGGTGGGCTGGGTTTCTGGGGTGGAGGGAGGCCTTCACCCTTGTGAGTTGGAGATGAGTCACAATCACATTCTCATAATTAGTATTGTTCCCCACGATATCCACCCGTAACAGTGCTGACTTAAAGTTACCTCTTAGAAGCACATGACTGATTGCTTTCTAGGCCGGGGCTTTAACTATAGGAGCAGATTGTGCTATTGTTTTCTAGGCTATGAAGATAGCCACGCCCCCTTACCTGCCCCCAGCACTGGTGTTAGGTTACTTCACCAAGGAACTCAGGGACCTTTAGGGTTACGGTCCAGCCCACTTTGTTATGTATTCGGTGACCTATAATTAGGAGGGGCTTGCACACCCCTAGAGTATATAAGTCTCTTTTGGAAATATATTCTCTCTCTGTAAGGACCTGACTCCTGAAGTCATGAAGTTGGAGGTGAGCCTTACATGCTTTGTCTTGTCTGATGTCTCTTTAATTTACCCCTCAATTACACATCCACCCGATTGGCCCCACAATCATCACAAGTGGATCCATAGGTAACATCACAATAACTGGACAAAAGGTTGAAACTGTCAAGGATTTTTACTTGCTTGGATCCATAATCAATGCCCATGGAAGCAGCAGCCAAGCGATCTAAAGACAAGTAACATCAGCTAAATGTGCTGCACAAGAACTCTAGAGTGTTGAAAAGCAAGGCTGTTACTTTGAGGACTAAGGTGCGCCTGACCTGAGCCATGCTATTTTTAATTGTCTCATCTGCACGGGAAAGCTGGACATTGAAGACGGAGACCTGAGGAAGAGTTGGTGCATTTGAACTGTGGTGCTGGAGACGAACATTGAAAGTATCACGGACTGCTGGAAGGACCAACTGTTCTGTCTTGGAATATGTCCGGTCAGAATGTTCCTTAGAGGCATGGATGGCTAGACTTCGTCTTATATACTTTGAACATGTTGTTAAGAAAGACCAGTTCCTGGAAAAGGACATCATACTTGGTAAAATAGAGGGGCAAGGGAAAAGAGGAACCCCCTCAAAGATATGTACTGACATCGTGGCTGCAGCAATAAGCTCCAACAGAATAACAGTGAGGATGGCACAGGACTGGGCGTGTTTGGTTCTGTTGTATGTCGTCGCTGCATTGGAACCAACTTGGCACTGAAAAACAACAACCACACACACCATCAACAACCATGTGTTGCTTTTTTGGTTGTTAAATTTCTATTACTTCTGAGTCGAAATGCTCTTTTATTGTGATTTTTATTTGCATCTTTCAATTAGCTAACATTCTCATTGCTGACATTGGTTTGTGTGTTTAATGGCTGCCAGTATATCTTCTTTATTTTTCTTAATGATTTTTATAGCTCTAGGTTTTAAATTTAGGCTTTTGTATGCAGTTGTTTTGAGTTGGTTTCGTATGCAGTGTGAAATATGAGTTCTGTTTCATTTTATGGTATCAAACAGATATCCAGTTTTCTCAATGTCATTTGTTAAAAAGACTGTCTCGTCCCCAATTAAGGGACTTTAACCCTTTATCAAATATCAGCTGTCGATAGGTTGATAGATTTATGCCGGCACTCTGTTTTGATCTCTTGGCCTATGTCTCTATCACTGTACCAGTACCAGAGTATTTTGACTAGCATGGCTGTGGAGTAGATTTTGAGTCTGAAAGTTTGAAGCCTTCTGCTTTCTTCTTAAATAGAACTTGGTCTAATCGGATTCTTTTCTTATTTATCATTGTTGTGTTTGATAGTTCTTTATATATTTAAACCAGTTATTTGACATATATATGGTTTGTGAATGTTTTCTGTCTGTAGCTCTTTCCTGCTCCATAAAACGAGTATTCCACATATTAAAAGGTTTAAATCTGGTGAGGTACAGTTTATCAATTGTCCTTCTTTAGTGTGCTTTCTTTTCCTAGATTGTGTGTCAAGTCTAAGAAGTCTTTGCCTCATTGTAGATTCTGAAGATTTTATCTCTTTACCCCTAAAAATTTTATGGTTTTAAGTTTAACTTTTAAATATATTAACCATTTTAAGTTAAATTTCTACCTGATTTGATGTTTAGATTATTTTATGTTTTGCCTATAGATGTTCAATTGCTCTAGTCACTGAAGTGCTTTTCAATCCTGGTGAAAATTCAATTGAAAATATTATCTAATTTTACTTCTGAGTCCTCTATTCTGTTCCATTTATATATAGGTAACTACTAATGCTACATCAAAAGCACACCATCATGGGGTGCAGGTGGAGCAGGAAGGGAGCACGTGGAGTCTACTTGGGCTTTGAGGGTTAGGTGTTTGTTTGATAAACGTCCTTCCACTATTTGGACATTGATCTACTTATTGATCGTCCCTACCAAATGAAACTTCCTCAGTGACTGGAATAATATCTGGTACACAGATGACACATTGATAAACCCAATTGGATACAAGGACATGTGAGTAAAAGGTTTCTGATTATTATTATTTAAAGCTTCATATTTGTAATGATCTCAGCATCATTACATATGTTTAGGATAGAAAGAAATTACGACTGCTAGTACATGCTAAGGGATAGATATAATCAAACACTCCTATGAATGGGAGAAGAAAGAGCAGGGGACAGTGCTGAGCGTGTGTGCGTGCATTTGAGTGAGTCTGTGGATTGAGTGTGTATGTGTCCATGGTTCAGACACAGGCTTTGCCCTCACTTGGAGACTCCTAGGACCCCGAATCTTGGATGCAACCTGGTGATTGTCCACCTTAATACTTTTCAGCTTGAGGCTTCCTCAGTCCCAGGAAAGGTGAAAGTAGGAAAATGTTAGTCCTGATTTCCAGAGTTCAGTTTTCTGAGAGGCTTCCAATTAAATTAGTTTAAATGTTTTCCTTCAACTCCATCCACTTCTCCCTGGCCCTGTTCCTAGCGAGTGATGGAGCCTGCAAGGACACAGAATGACAGAAGCAAGCAAGATGCCTTTGGAGCAATTAGCTTGTGCTAATTTAGGGAAGAGATTTATGGATGCCATCCAAGGCCTCTACAGCCTAGTTTTGTCTGATGGGAAGTTCCTGGGAGCAGAGCCTCAGTATCGAGTCCACTTACAATCAGATGAAAGCCCATTCATAACATTGCTTTTGACAATCGCCTGCTTCTTGTGTCCGACCTTGAGATACCATCATTGTACCAACTTCAGAAACCTTCCTGCCTTCACTTAGCTGCTGTGGACTAAGACAGGCTTTACCAACACAGAGGAACTTAGGGCAGGGGGGCGGTGCATTTAACTGTGAGGTGCAGAGCTGGAGAGGCATCCATAGGATTGGCAAGGCTGTTTCATTATCTTTAATCAGTGTTCTCGGTATCCTCCACAGATTCTTCTGGAAGATGACAATTGGGGCAATAATAGGCACTAACTCATGGTCTGGAACCATTTTTAAATTTTGTTTCTGAGAGAGTCCCTCTTGTTCTAGATAGGAGCTAAAGTTCTGGATGACCTAAGAGGCAACACAGCCACGGTGTCTTCTGTAATAGGAGCATTTTTCCTCTCCAGCATTTTGTACCATTGGCCTCATTGGGCCTGAATTTTTGGCTTGGTGGTGATCAGAAATGCTATTTGAGGATTAGTAACTCTGAAGCTCCTGAGGATGTCAGGTGAGCTGGGCTGTCTGCGACCATAGCTTTTCAGTTGGCATGTCTGGATACTGCTTCCCTCTCCCTCATAATCCCAAGCCCTTAAGGACTAAATGAAAACACAAGGAGGCAATTACCAGGTATTGATTATGGGTTTGGCTAATGACATTGCTAATTACATGTAAAAATGTGCACCCACTCTCTGTTAATGGCATGCATGATGTATTAAGGTTGCTAATTAGGAAAAATATCAGATTTTTAGTCATTGCCATCACTTGGATACCAGCTCACAGTAACCCTAGAAGACAGAGTAGAAGTCATGAAATTTCCTACTCTGCATTATTTACAGAATCAGATTGCCATATTTTATTCCTTTTGAGAACCTGGTGGGTTTCAACCTCCAACCTTTACATTACCAGTCAGGTGCTTATCTACTGTGCCACCAGGGCTCCTTATCAAGTATATAACTGGCCATAATTATAGAACCCACAGAAAAAGGGGGTGCAAGGGCGTCCCAGCTTTTCCTTTACCCAGATACAAATATCTCCAGCCACATCTGGACAGCTGAAGCATCTCCATCCACCTGACAGAGACTCTCTGAGTACCGACTGCCTGCCCTTCAGAATGAGATGGGGTTGAGTGTGCAGCAAAGTACGGTTCCAGGTGGTCCTTGAGAGGGCCATGCAGTAGGACTGCAAACAATCTGGGAAGGACAAGAATACTGTGGTGTTTGGAGCTGGGAAGTTCTTTACCTAATAGAAGGTCCTGTCCCTCCTTCTCAGACTCCGAGGTCACCCATATATGGAAGTGATTGGAGGTGGTAACTCATGGTGGCCAAGGGCTGGAATCTTCCTCATGCAGAAGTTGTTAGGAGAATTGGATCCCTCCATTTATGAGATTTTCTTATGATTTTCCCTCTACCCACACTAACTCTCCCTCTTTATCCTCTCCTTACCTAGACTTTACTTACCTTTTGGTTTCTGTATCAAGTCCCCTCCAGAAGACCCGCTGCTATTCCCTGACTTGGTCAGGACTCCTCTGAAACAGTGGACCTATCACAGGTGCTATTTAACTCCCTGCCCCCAGGCCATAAGCTCCACACGCAATGAATATATTTAATTTGACAAGAAATGAAGGGCCAAACATAATTCTAGTGACTTGTGTGGGTTTTTTGTTTTGTTTTGTTTGAGTTTGAGTTTTTCTGTTCTTTCTCTCAGCACCCCATCTTTCCCTTCCACACCTCCTATAAATTTTAGAAATGAATCCCTTCCCAATTGTTGCACAGTATGTGGGTTACTCTTTCGTAAAATCTTTTGATATGGGAAAATGTGTAATTCTTAGGAGATCCAAGTTGTGGTATTTTGTTTGTGTGTTTCCAGTTAAGCTTGATGCTGTATTTATGGCACATACTAGAGCCCTACATTTATCCCTTTTTAAAAAGATGTTTTTCATTTTAAGTTTTACATGTTAGTCTTTGATTAATCTTGAGTTCATTTTTGTATGAACAAAATTGAGCTATGAGTCTTGCTTAATTTTTCTGCAGCTAGATATCCAGTTTTGCCAGTGCAATTAGCCAAAAAGGCTATCTCCTGTTAAAAAAGAATGTCAGTCCTTTGTCAGAGATCAATTGCCCGTATGTGCATGCATTGATTTCTGGGTTTTCAATTTTGTTCCATTGATCTGTGTGCCAGTAGTTGTACCAATGCAGCCTGTTCTGATTACCGTGGCTCTGTAGGAGGCTTAGAAATTGAGAAGTGTAAGGTCTTCTATTTTATTATTCTCCTTTAGTAGTGCTTTGCTTTGCCAAGGCCTCTTTCCCATTCATCAAAATTGGCAAATAGTGTTTCAATCTCTTGTAAGAATGATGATGGGGTGGAGGCAGTAATGCGCACACCCTGGGATCTAGCCAGAGCAAGCATACTACCAGAGGATGTGACTGACTCTCCATGCAGCTACCACGCTCGAAATTACTAGGAAATTCCAGACTTGCACATGGGGCATGGGGAACAGCTCTCAGGCCGTGAAAGAGAGTACTGGTGTTTCTAGATCACAGTCCTGCCACGCTGTGGAGTGCCAACTCAGACACCAGTAGTGCCTGCTCCACCCGCACTCCCCAGAGACTGCAGAAAGTACCATCAAAGAAACGTGAAGAAGATAAAAGATGCAGGAGAACAATCAGTCCAGAGGATGAATGGACCACAGCCTCCATGACCCTGAGACAAGAAGAACTAACTGGTGCCCAGCTACCACTGCCAACTAGTCTGAAACGGAGCACAAAAGAGGGTCCTGAATAGAGTGGGAGGAAAAAGTGGAACAAAACTCAAAATCATAAACTAGGCCAGGCTTATTGGCCAGATGGAGACTGGTGGAATTCCCAAACTATGGGCCTTAGCCACTCTGCCCTCCTGGAACTGAAGACTTTGCCTCAGTTTTCAGCCAAACCATATACAGGAGTAAAGGGGATGAAAAACATCCAAGAAATATACACTCCTTAGAACAATCAACTGTACGCAATCTCTTTTGGCTTCTTGTAGCAGTGTTTTATTGTTTTCTTTTTATAAGTATTTTGTGTCCCTGGATAGATTTGTTCCTAAATATTTCATCTTTTAAGTGGCATTGGTTTCATGTCTTTTTCAGAGTTCTCATTGTAAAAACTGTAAAAACGTCTTACTGGTTTTTATATGTTGATCTGTAAAATGGGGTTAATAAATTTTGTTCGCATTTCTATCAATACAGGGCAAGTGAAAATCGCCCATGATAAAGGAATATAAAGTATCGCAGCCCCATAGGGCCATAAACTGTGGAGATGCTGCTCCATGGGTGTAGGGGGGTGGTTGGGCTAGTGATTGCATCTTCATTGTAACCCAACTGTTCCTGAGTACATGTTGTGTGGGTTTGAGGCCAAGGAAGAATTGTGGGAAAGTTCCAGCCTTTCTCCAGGTTTCCACTAGTTCTCAAGGTGTATATATTATGTTTTTCTGGATACATTTGTTCTGAAGTTTCCACCAGGTGAGCTTATTTCAGAATAATTATATCTTCCGTACCTGTTCTGCATCAAAATTTTTCTGAATCCTATCCAACCCCCTTAGTACAGGAGCTACATGTGAGGATGGCTGTCTTAAATGAGGTCAGGGTTCACCCTGGCAAATAAATTGAAAGGAATATTGATATTCCTGTTTTCAAAAATCTTTGAGCCAATTTCAAAGCTCTGTTCTCACCCACTCCCTTATCTTCCCTCAGTGCTCTGAGCGATGCCACATGGGTCACTTATTTCTTTACACAGCAGTTCAACTCTTCTGTGCCTACCCTGAGCTGCACTTCCAAACTATCCATTACATATATTCACACCAATTAAGGTTTTTGGCTGAATGAAAACAACCTTCTATTCAGTTGACAAAATAGAAGGCCAACAGGAAACTTAAAATTCCTTTCCAAATCTGGTCTTCTCCTAAGAGATTACTATGACGTCTGAATACATTTATTTTTTTTTCATTTATTTTTTTATAGAGGAATTTCCCAAATTCCTATTATCTCTTGACATTTGATTTTAATCACAGAGCAAAGCCATACTAACATGGTGGAATCAAAAGACGCTACGCATGGTAGAAGAAAGAACACGAGAAAATGTATGAAAGTGTGTGTGTGTGTGTGTGTGTGTGTGTGTGTGTGTCTTTGTCTGTGTTTGGGCACAGACTTTGCCCACACTCAGGGTCCTAGGACCCTGACTCATGCAGATCGAAAGAAGGATGGCACTGTAACAGGAGTGCAAATCATAGCTGTTTGAGCCACTTATTCATGCAGCCTATTTGTACCTTCAGGTCTGGCTTCCAAATCTCAATGCTAGAAGGCTGCGTGTCCATTTTTAAGACTCTGTGGATTTGATAACATTTAATCCATGTTGGGCAGGTTGTAGTGAATTGGTGGCCAATGGTGAGGCATGTGGTTTCTAATAAGGTGCAAAACTGTTTTTCAAAAGGGGAGTAGCTCTCTGCAGAGAATAGCAGTGCTTTGCTATTCTGAGGGACGGTGCTATAATTCACCAATAAGAGCCGGCCGAAGACTCCAAACTGTATCGCTGTCTGCCATTAGATGGATCGTACGGCTCGAGTGGAAAGGCAGCTTGCATGGCAACCTGAAAATGTGGCAGAACCTCCTCTTGTTCTAGACCTCACTCAAAACTAACAGCTTTCTTAGTCACTTGATAAATGGGTTGAAGTAGCACACTAAAATGAGGGATCTGTTGCCTCCAAAATCCGAACAGGCTTACCAACCATGGTACACCATTTTTAGCTGTGGGTAGAGCCAGATGCAATAACATATCTTTCACTTTACTAGAAATATCCTGACATGCCCCACCCCACTGAACCCCTAGAAATTTCACTGAGATAAAAGGCACCTGGATTTTTTCAGGTTAATTCCCCATCCTATAGCTTCTAATATGGGAGTTTTGCCAATAAGTCTAGAGTTCTTGATACTTCTTTACTAGGTTCAATCAACATAATGTCATCAATATAATGCCTCCTTTGATCTCTTGAAATTCTGTTTCAATAGCATTGATTGTGTATCCAAGCAAGATGAAATCCTTGACAACGTCAATCTTTTCTCCATTTACCATGATGTTTTTACTTGCTTGGAATATCAGTGCTATTGCTCTTTAATTGGAATATTCTGATGAGTCACCTTTCTTCAGAATGGGTACAAATATGGATCTCTTCCAGTCAATGGACCAAGTAGCTGTCTTCCAAGTTTCCTGGGATAGACGAAAGAGTGCTTCCAGTGCTTCATCACCTTGAATCATTTCTACTGGTATTCCAGAAATGCCTGGAATCTTGTTTTTGGTTAATGCTTTCAATGCAGCTTGGACTTCTCTCCGTATCATTGGTTCATATGCTACCTCTTGAAAAGGTGGGATCTTGAGGAATTCTTTTTGGTATTCTTTGTGTATCTTTCTTCTTGTTTGGTGCTTCCTGCATCATTCAATATTTTGCCCATATATTCATTTAATATTGCAACTAGAAGCTAGAAAATGGTCTTTAGTTCTTTGTGTTTATCATATGCTGAGCATATTCATTTTGGTTTTCCAACTCTAGGCCTGCACATTTCATTATAATATTTGACTTGTCTTCTCAAGCAACCTTAAAAATTTTCTGTTCAACACTTTGATTTTATCATTTCTTCCATGTGCCTTAGCTAGTTTCTGATTAAGAGCAAGAGTCAGAATCTCTTCTGTCATCCACTTTAATCTTTTCTTTCTTTCCTGTCTTTGTAATTATCTTTTGCTTTATTCCTGTATGATGTTCTTGTTGTCCTCCCATAACTTGTCAAGTCTCTGTCATTAATGTTCAATACAATAAATCTGTTCTAAGATGTTTTTGAAATTCAGGTGGGATGGACTCAAGTCCATACTTTGGCTCTTTTAGACTTGTATTCATTTTCTTTAGCGCCAACCTGAAATTACATATGAACAACTGATGATCTGTTGCACAGTCAGTCTCTGGTCTCATTTTAGCTGCTGGTGTTGAACTTCTCCCTTGTCTGTTCCCACAGATGTAGTCAATTTGATTTCTGTGCATTTCATGTGGACAAGTCCACATGCATAGTCGCCTTTCATGTTTTTTTTTAAATGATGTTTATGGTGAAAAAGTCATTAGTCTTGCAAAATTCTATCATGTGATCTCCAGCTTTGTTATTCATCACCAAGGCCATATTTCCCAACCATGTTTCCTTCCTCTTTGTTTCCAACTTCTGAATTCCAATCACCAATAATTATCAGTGCTTCTTGAAGACATGTTTGATCCATTTTGACTGAAGGCATCGGTGGGACTCTTTAACTTTTTCAACACTATCTTTTTTTGGTGGATGCATAAAATAGTTATATTGATTGGATTTTCTTAAATAGGAATAAGTACAATCATACTAAAGATAACATTGTAGTTTAAGATAGACCTTGAAATGTCCTTTTTGACAATTAATGCAACGACATTTCTCTTCATTCCAAGAATAATCAATCATCCCAGAATAATCAGGCATAAGATTTTCTGATTCAAAATGACAATGCCAGTTCATTTTCGCTTAACAAAGTCTAGAATGTTTATTTTTGTGCATTCCAGTTTTTACAACTTCAGTTTTTTCTAAATTAATATTTAACACATTACAAGTTCAGATTTTTAAATGATGTTTTCAGCTGTTCTTCTCATTTTGAGTTGGGCTCCATCATTAAACGGAGGTCTCAAAGGCTCTACTCCTTTCACTTCATTCTAGTCCATTCTACTTTGAGAAAGTAGCTCTTCTTCACTCAGAGTCCTGTGCCTTTCAACCTCAGCTTCTCGTCTTCTGGCACGATCTCTGACAGTGCTCTGATTCTTTTTAGGAGGCTTTCAGTATCTACCAATGTTTCCATTCTCTCCAAAAGATTACTGGTGGCTAATTCCTCAGAAGTGGACCGCTTATCCCTTCATCATAGTTTGCTCTTAGTCTGGAAGCTCTGCAGAAGCCTGCTCCCTTTGGGTGACCCGGCTGTCATTGGAAGTCCTGGTGACACAGTGTCCAGCATCACAACAACACACAAGCCACCTCATTATTACCAACTGACAGATAAGTGGTGAGTCAACCTTCCCAAAGTTGACAAAATATCTATGTCCTTCCAGATGTGGATAGTGTTTTCTGGGGAAAAAAAGTTTTAAAGGAAATGATATTTCTAGACAAACATTTATTTTTCATCAATTTAAGATTTCTTGACTCCCTGCCTCTGTGATGAAGGTTGTTCTCTGACTTTATTGTCTTTCCTTTCTATTTATTCTGAAGTTTGGGGTGTGAATACAGGACCAATATCGTTGTCAGGAATGTAGGGTTGAAAGCAGTGTCTTTGGTGGGCAGTTAAGACCAGAGCCAAGATAATGTCACCTGAGGAAAACACACAGGTGTTCTGAAGAAGCTTCAGAAGCACTAGTGGGAGCAGTGCACTCTGGGGCATCACTTCTCCAGATAAGAAGGGAAAACTTTACATAGTTTAGACCCCCAGTGAGCATTGTAAACATCTTGTCATCAGCACAAAGTTGGGGAGGGAAAGAATAAAGAGGGGGTCTGGTGAGGAGTTGGAATTTCCATTCCAACCTCAGCCTGACTGCCAACAAGGTAGATGCTGATTAACCACCTAGGATATAAACTCATTCAGGACAGGTTAACTCCACCGCTGATGGGGGACCAGTCTTTCAGTGAATACATGAAAACACTGACTGAATGTTAAGTTAAAATGTATATATAATAAAACAATATAAAAAGAAGCACAAATAAAAACAGGAAACTCCTGCCTTTTCCCATCACACTTTGGCTTGGCTTGTATAGTGCTTGTGCTGTGGGACAACTGTTGGGCTGCAAACTTAAAGGACATAGTTAAAACTCACCACTTACTCTGTGGGGAAAAGATGAGGCTAGCAGCTCCCTTAAATATTGCAGTCTAGGGAACCATATTTATGGTCCTTATGAATTGGAATCAACTTAATGGCATTAGGTGGTATTTAGGCCCTGGTCTAAGTTTTGCTCTATTTCTCCTTACACCTACATCTAGCCTGGTGTGCCACCTAGGTGCTCAGTTAATGATTGTGAGGGATACGAAGCTTCAGGAGGCAGTGGGAGGATAACAAGGAGTTTGCCATCCACAAGGTGTCCAGTGGAAGATTTGGTAGAATATGTTCTACCAGAGGAAGGCAGGCGCTGTGGAGACCAAAATGAGTTAAGAGGGCTGACTTCTCAGGCCTTCAGGGGCTTGCTGGAAAGTACTGTGTCTCGATCTCTGCTTCCTTCCTGGTCCTTTCGGTTCTGTGTGGTAGCCCATGGCCAGGCAGCCTGTGTATGCCTGAGACCCACACATGCTTTCTCAAGCCATGTTGCACTGCATCCTTGGCAGAGTCCAAGCTGACCTGGGTCCACTTGAGATGGCCTAACAGCAGAAGCAACGTGGGAGTAGAATGGAAGTGTGGGAGCCTCACTGCCCTTTGTAAGACCTACGCCAGGCTGGAAACTTCAGGATTTCTGGGGCACCTGTTAGGTCAACTACAACTGCTCAACACTGCACTAATGTGGAGATCCAAATTGTGTGTGTTTAAACAGGCTGTTGCCTGGTGTGGGAGGGTAAAAGTAGTGATGCTCTAGAGTAGGTAATGTAAGTAACCTACAGGTGGGGAACATCAGGAGTTCAAACTCATCAGCAAGGCAGTAAGGGAAGTAGTTGGGGCTGTGCAAACAGCATGTCTGCTTCAAGCTAGACAAAGCTGTCTAAAGAACCATGATCGGAAGAATCCTGTGCAGCTGTCTGAAGTAGTGACTGAGTACTGGATTCGCAGGACAGAGTCTGTCTAACGGGAAGAAAGTATGGGTGTGTACTTGTGTGCACAGGTTTGTGTTTGTGAGTGTGAGTTTGTGCACAGGTTTGTGTTTGTGAGTTTGTGAGTGAGAAGGTGGTAAAAATAGTTTGAGGACCCCATCTGGCCTTTTCCAACGACATAGGGAAGAAAGCGAATTCAACTCCACAACAGCCCTTTCAATATCAAAGAGGCAGAGGTAGGACATGCCGGTGGCTTCCATTCTTCTTACTTGAAGTTATGTTAGAGAAATTAACATATTACAAAATGTTAAGAATGCAGTTCCTTCATCTACAGTAATGTCTCTTCTCAGCCATGCCAGCAGGCATATCTCTCTGTTACCTTCAACCTGTCATCCATGCAGCCCTTGGCATTTTCCACTGCTTCAGCAAGCGTTACAATGTTCTTTGAGAGCTGATAAATTCCCAAAGGACACTCCAATCTGAAAGCTAGCCTGCATGAAGTGATTTTTCTGATGTGTCTAAGACCTCTGCTCTGTGGCCTCTGGTGCCTCTGTTATTACAATCATACCACACGAATCTCCTATGGCTCCACTTGTGATTCTTCAGAGAGTCACAGAACAAGAGACTACTGAAACATTTAAAATCAGAAAAGGTGAGCATCAGGGTTTAATATGTTCACCATAGTATTCAATCTGTATATTGAGAAGCTACTCCAAGAAGAAAATAACCCAATAAGGATTGGATTGGAGGAAGACTTAGGGACCGCCTCCATGTGCATCTGACACAATTTTGCTTGCTGAAAAGGAGGAGAACTTGAAGCACTTCCTGGTAAAGATAAAAGACTGCAGACTTAGTATGTATAGCAATTCAATGTAAAGAAAACAAAAGTCCTCAGAACTGAAGCAAGAGACATCATGATACATGGAGAATAGATTGAAGTTGTCAAATATTCCATTCCTCTTGGATCCGCAATAATTGCTCATGGAAGTGGAAATCAAGAAATCAAATGACGCATTAACATTGGGCAAACTTGCTCATAAGCTTTCTTTCAAGTGTTGCAGTACAAGGATGTAACCTTGAGGACTAAGGTATGCCCGACTCACGTCATGGCGTTTCATGTTGCCTTACCTACATGAGAAATTTGGACAATGAAGAACTGGTGCATTTGCATTATGGTGCGGGTGAAGAATACTGAAAGTATCATGGACTGCTAGAAGAACAAACACATCAGTCTTGGAAGAAGTAAAATTGGAATGTTCTTTAGAAGTGAGGATGGACAGACTTCATCTCACATGCTTTGGGCATGTTACTAGAAAAATCTAGTCCCTGAAAAAGGATATCATGCTTGGTAAAGTAGAGAGCCAGCAATAAATACGTGAATAAATAAATAAAGAGAGGAAGGCCCTTATCAAGGTGAATTGACAGAGTGGTTGCAACAATGGTCTCCAACATAACAATTGTGAGGACGGCTTAGGTGGGGGTAGTGTTTCAATCTGTTGTATATAAAGTCACTATAAGTTTGAACAAAATCAATGGCACTTAACAACTGGGAGCTCTCAATCTCTATGTCATGTCTATGTTCTTTATCCCCATTTCACATACCCTATCCTATACCCCCAATCGACCTTCACACCCTTAACTTTTTCCCGCATTTCTGTCTCTGCCCCACATCCTTGTCCCAGATCCTCTTTGTGTGCTCCTACCTTTTGTTCTTGAGTGTAATGTATCCTCACTATATATGATTCTTCGAAGCCTACAGCAAATAGACACATTTAACCCATAGTAATGCAGCATTTCCTGAATCTGTGTGATAACAGGACATTTTCTCATTTAGCTCATTTTATTGAAGGGTAGGCCAGACCATCTCTTCTTTGAGACCTGAGTGGTCTTTCAGACCAGCCCCTCAACCCCAGAGGGCTGCACTGTTAATGCCTCTTTCTGTACCAAACCTAACTACACTTTGGCCTGCATTTATCTCAACCTAAGCCCTTTCCACACCCACCCCAAGACCTGGTGTTAGTACTTTCTCTTAATGGATTACATGTTTTCACCTCTTAGCATTGATACAACCGTTCTCTAGTTGAGAGTGTTCTTTTGCATCTCTTCTTCCATTTATTGGGTTCTACTGTAACAGTCAGGCTTAGCTAAAATGCTGCCTCTTCCACGAGCCTAATATGCAGCATGACTCAGTCCTACTTGCCTTGAAATTCCATTTCTTTATTCCATTCCTTCCCTTATCTCTCCTTCCCCCATAACACCCATCCTTAAGGAAGAATAATGGGTTGGATTGGACTCTAACCCCTCCTGATCTCCATCATAATCATATTGCACAAGACTAAGCAGAAGGTCTTATTTATTTCAATCAATAGCAACCAGCTGGTGTTGTTGCACTCACTTCAACTCCTTGTTTCTGAGGAAATCCATAGCTCCTCTAGGACTCTTGCAGCCAAGAATCCAGGAATACCACATAGCTGAGGGTTCCCTTGACTGGAGTCCTGGGGTTACTGCACCAAAACGTGCAGGTTACAAGAGTTCATATCAGTCGAGAATGAATATAGAAGCATTTATCAGATCTTAGTGTTTATTTGTAACATGTATTAAATGAAGTTCAGAGTTTAGCAATCATCTAAGGAATGAATGAGGCTGTCAGAGGGCGGTAGATGCCCTGTACCATAAGGGGCAACATGGCCTCCCCAGGGAGTGTTCACCTTTGCCTGATGATGAAAGACAGGTCAACAAGAGATCATGATGTACTCTCTGGGTTTGTCAAGCATGTTTTATTTTGGAATATTGTGAACATATAGAAAATGTGTACAACAATGTAGAAAATGCTCGTGACCTTCATTTTCTTTCCAAATCTTTGTGTTACTATCTCCCTAGACATATAACTTTGGTTAGGGAATAATAATGCTGCCCTGAAGGGTACTCCAGTGAAGGGACATGGTCTATGGCATCAGTTGGGAAATATGGGTCCTATTCTGGCAGAGCCATACTGGTGCTAAGAGTGTATATGGATCCCCATGGCTGGTGCAGACTATGTGTGTAGCTATTTAGAAATAGTACAGCCCTTTAAGTTGTTGATGAAGGTGACAAAGATGTAGGTGAATACATTGCGAATGTGAATGGAGAGCCAGGTTAGTTGAGAAGACTATGACCTCACACTTTCCTCTGTGTCCCTGCCCCACTATAAGAATATCCAGCTTGTCCATACATCATAGTGATATGGCGTGTCCTTCCCCCTGGGTAAGCATTCCTGAAAATGAGCATGTAGGACAAATGTTCCAGCCTTCCTCCCCAGATGCGTGTCCTTGGGGAAGACAGGCCAGTACCATGCTCTGAGGCCCCTGCCCAGGCCTTTAGATCAAAATCTGCATGTCCTAGGGCCTCAAGAGACTAGTGGGCACAGAAGTAAGAAGCACTGCTTTTCAGTTGCCCTGCACCCAATGTGCTCCCATCTGTGAGAAGCTCCTTGAGGTGTAAGCCTAGCCAAATGCATTATGACTCTTTCTGTTTGTCCAAAGCTAGCCCACGTGATCCAAAGGGAGGTAGGTCCTCAACAAAAAAAGAAAGAAAGATATCAATTGACTGGGCTCGGCGCTTTCTTGAAGCCTTTAAAACCATGATGAACATAGTCAAAGGAAGTAGTGAGCTGTATTTGTGCACTTGTGTCAGCATCCTCTCCAAGATCATGTGCTGGTCAGCCCCAGAGGTGGGCAGAACCCAGGCCTCTAGACCTCCTGGAACCACATCCAACTGGTAGAAATAACAGGTCATGTCTACTCCTTTGTTTTCTGGGGCTTGAGAGTTCACACTCACACTTGAAGTGCCCACAACTGTTTATATAATCCTATCATGATTGTCCTAAGGTTCTGACTGGAAGAACCTAGAGAGAGGCAACTATTATTTTTTAAATTAGTTGTTTGTTTTTAACAATTTAATTGACTTACAACTCACATCTCATACATTCCAGCGGTCCAATCATAAGAGGTATGCACCCATCATTACAGTCAATTCCAGGACATTTCTTCTCCTTTGTACTTGTTATTATTAGCTCCCTGTTTGCTGCCATCCTTCCATGTTATGTCTCATTAAAGCTATTAAGTCATTTGTTGTCTCTAGTGGCTTACCTAA